>NC_142485.1:46742343-47045859 GCF_049115385.1 Moschus berezovskii | reverse complement strand
TTAGTCCATATTAGAGTTGAATTTGTACCTGGAGATTGTATCAATTATGCTCGGGGAGTCAGGTCACCACTTGTCTTATCAGTTGATACTCGAGGATACATTGGAATCTGCGCAGTGTTATCAGACAATATCTCGAGTGGGTGGGGACATCTGTACCTTTTCTATTTGTGTTTTGAAAAACTGGGGATCCTTCTGACTTGTAAGGTGGTACCGGGCTCCTTGTACTGTGCGACCTGAACGGCCGGATTCCTTTCCAGAGATAGCAGAGGAATCGAATCTCATCTGGAAAAGAGGACTGGAAAACAGGGCACGATGTTAGTAATGGCAGGAAACTCAGTGTTCCTCTCGATTGGGAAAGGTATGTCACTGTAATTTTTGAGTTGCCTAAAGGATGTTAAGTAACCTGTCGAGTTTCAAGCGGGAATATGTGATTTTTCTTGAGAAACTGCAATGGAAATATTCCTCATCTCGCCTTCAGAGCAGAATCTTGTGATTTATCTGGAGTTGCAGCAGAAAGCTTGGGGTTCTGCTCGCGTTGTTACGGGTACCTCAGGAACTGGGTCATGCTGCTTCAGGGAAGTCCGGGCCCCTTTTGTGTGGGAAGGTGAACGTCGGAATTACTCTCGAGCCGTTAAATGGTAACAGGGCCTCATCTCGAGTTGAGTCCCTAAATTTTGTACTCTTCTCCAGTGTGGATGGCTATGTTAGGGAACATTTTGATTCCCATAAAGGTTGTCAAGTACCCGTTCGAGTTTCAAGTGGGAATGTGGTATTTCTCTTGAGACTCTGAAGTGGAAAACTTCCTCATCCCTTATTGAGGGGATTATTTGGTGGTGTTTCTCGAGTTGCGTGGAAAGCTTGGGGTTCCTTTTGAGTTGCTTCAGGGACCTCAGGAACTCGCTCGCATTTTTCCAGTGAAGTTAGGTCTCATTTCCTGTTGGACGGGGAACCTCAGGATTCCTCTCGAGGTGTTTTAGAAGAATAAGCCCACATCTAGTGTTGTGTTCATAAATTGTGTGCTCCTCTTCATGGTGGACAGCTATGTCCCGGAAAATTTTTGGTCGAATGCTAAGTCGCTTCAGTCCTGTCCAACTCAGTGTGACCCCATATATGGCAGACAACCAGGCTCCTCCCCCACCCTGGGATTTTACAGGCAAGAACACTGGAGTGGGTTGCCATTTCTTTCTCCATATATGGGTCGTATAAATGTTGTCAAATACCCGTTCGAATTTCAAGCGGGAATGTAAGATTTCTCTTGGGACTCTGCAGGGGAAATTTGCCTCTACTCACCTTGAGTGCAGAAACTTTTGGTTTCTCTTGAGTTGTGGCGAGAAGCTTGGACTCCTTCTCGAGTTGCGCCGGGGACCTCAGGAACTCGCTTGTGTCATCCCAGGGAAGTCAGGTCTCCAATCATGTTGGATGGGGAACCTCGGCATTGTGTTCATGGTGTGGAATGTGATTTGGGTCTCATCTTGTGTTGAGTGAGTTAATTGTGTATTCCTCTCCAATGGGGACGGATTTGTCAGGGATCTTTTTGTGTGGCAGAAAGGATTTCAAGTACCCATTCAAGATTCAAGCGGGAATGTGTGATTTCTCTTGCAACTCTGCAGCAGAAATGTATCTCATCTCGCATTGAGGGGAGAAACTTTTAGTTTTTCTTGAGTTGCTGCGGGAAGCTTGGGGTCCTTCTCGAGTTGCGACGTGGACCTCAGTAACTCACTTGTATTTCCCCAGGGAAGTTAGGTCTCCTTTAGTGTTGGAAGGGAAACTTCGGGATTGTTCTCGAGACATGCAATGTGAATTGGAAGTCATCTAGAGATGACTTGGTAAATTGTGTGCTCCTCTCCAGTAGGGACGGCTTAGTCAGGGAACTTTTATGGTTGCATATAGTGTGTCAAGTACCCGTTCAAATTTCAAGCCAGAATGTGGTATTTCCTTTGAGACTCTGCAGCAGAAAATTCCTCATCTCACATTGATGGTGGAATCTCGTGGTTTTTATCGAGTTGTGGCGAGAAGCTTGTAGTCCCTCTAGAGTTGTGACAGTGACCTCAGAACATATCTCTTTTTACTTCAGGGAGGTCAGGTCACCTTTTTTGTTGCAAGGAGAGCTTCGGTATTAAACTCGAGGAGTAGAATAGGGCCTTATCTAAAACTGAGTAAATAAATTGTGTTCTCCTCTTCAGTGAGGACAGCTATATCAAAGAATGTCTTGGTTCGCATGTAGTGTCTCAAGTCCCGGTTCGAGTTTCAAGCGGGAATGTGGGATTTCTCTTGAGACTCTGCATGGGAAATTTTCCTCATCTCACCTTGAATGCAGAATCTTGTGGTTTTTCTCGATTTGAGTCATTAAGACTGGGCTCCTTCTCGAGTTGCAATGGGGACCACCGGAAACCGCTCGTGTTGTCCCAGGGATGTCAGGTCTTCAATCGTGTTGGAAGGGGAACCTCGGCATTCCGCTCGTTGCATGGAATGTGATTTGGGTCACTTCTTGTGTTGTGTCCGTTAATTGTGTGCTCCTCTCCAGTGGGGACGGCTTAGTAAGGGTCATTTTTGTGTCGCAGAAACGGTGTCAAATATCCGTTCGAGTTTAAGTGGGAATGTGGGATTTCTCTTGAGACTCTGCAGGGGAAATATTCCTCATGTCACCTTGAGTGCAGAATCTTGCGTATTTTTTCAAGTTGCCACGGGAAGCATAGGGTCCTTCTTGAGTTCCGAGGGGGAACACAGTAACTCCCTTGTGTTGCCCCAGGGAACTCAGGTCTCCTTTCGTGTTGGAAGGGAAACTTTGGGATTGTTCTCGAGGCCTAGAATGGGAATTGGATGTCATCTAGAAACGAGTCCCTAAATTTTGTGCTCCTCTCCAGTAGGGATGGCTTTGTCAGGGAAATTTTATGGTTGCACAAAGGGTGTCAAGTACCCGTTGGAATTTCAAGCGGGAATGTGGGATTTCCCTTGAGAGTCTGCAGCAGAAAATTCCTCATGTCGCATTGATTGGGGAATCTCGTGGTTTATACCGACTTGCGGCGGGAAGCTTACAGTCCCTTTCTAGTTGCGAGAGTGACTTCAGACCTAGTTCTTTTTACTTCAGGAAGCTCAGGTCACCTTTCCTGTTTCAAGGAGAGCTTCGGTATTACACTCAAGGCGTAGAATATGAATAGGGATTCATCTAAAATTGAGCCCATAAATTGTGTTCTCCTCTCCAGTGGGGACAGCTATGTTAAGGAATGTCTTGGGTGGCCTACAGTGTGTCATGTCCCGGTTCGAGGTTCATGCCGGAATGTGGGATTTCTCTTGAAACTCAGAATGGGAAATTTTCCTCATCTCACCTTGGGTGCAGAATCTTGTGGTTTTTCTCGAATTGCGGTGGGAAGCTTGTGCTCCTTCTCGAGTATCGACAGGGAACTCAGGAACTCGCTCGTATTGTCACAGGGACGTTAGGTCTCCAATCATGTTGGATGCGGAAATTCGGAATTCAGCTGGTTGCGTAGAATATGATTTGGGTCGCATCTCGTGTTCTGTCCGTTAATTGTGTGCTCCTTTCCAGTGGGGACGGCTTAGTCAGGGACCTTTTTGTGTCTCAGAAAGGGTTTCAAGTACCCTTTCGAGTTTCAAGCAGGAATGTGTGATTTCTCTTGAGACTCTGAGGCAGAAAGATTCCTCATCGCACATTGAGGAAAGAATCTTGTAGTTTTCCTCGGGTTGCGGCTGGAAGCTTGGGGTCCCTTTTGGGTTGTGACGGGGATGTCAGGAACTCGCTCGTGTTGCCCCAGGGAAGTCAGGTCTCCTTTCCTGTTGGGAAGGTTACTTCAGGATTTCTCTCGAGGCGTGGAATGTGAATTGGGCCTCACCTAGAGATGAGTCCGTTAATTGTGTGCCCTTCTCCAGTGGGAATGGCTTAGTAAGGGTCGTTTTTGTGGCACAGATATGGTATCAAGTACCCGTTCGAATTTAAGAGGCAATGTGGGATTTCTCTTGAGACTCTGCAAAGGAAATTTTCCTCATTTCACCTTTAGTGCAAAATCTTGTGGTTTTTGTCGAGTTGACCCGGGAAGCTTGGAGTCCTTCTCGAGTTGTGACAGGGACCTAGGAACTCGCTTGTGTTGTCCCTGGGAAGTCAGGTCTCCTTTCGTTTTCGTAGGGGAACACCTGGATTACTCACACGGCATGGAATGGGAATAGGGCCTCATCTAAAGTTGAGTCCATAATTTCTGTTCTTCTCTCAAGTGAGGAGAGTTATGTCAGGGAATGTCTTGAGTTGCATAAAGGGTGTCAAGTACCCGTTTGCATTTCAAGCGGGAATGTGGGATTTCTCTTGAGACTCTGCAGGGGAAATTTTCCTCATCTCACCTTGAGTGCAGAATCTTGTGGTTTTTCTCCCGTTGAAGCAGGAAGCTTGTGGTCCTTCTCGAGTTGTGACTGTGACCTCATGAAATCGCTCTCGTTGACACAGAGAAGTCAGGTCTCCTTTCATGTTAGAAGGAAACTTCGGGATAATTCTCGAAACGGGAAATGGGAATAGGGCCTCATCTAAAGTTGAGTCCATGAATTGTGTTCTCCTCTCAAGTGGGGACACCTACGTTAAGGAATGTCTTTGGTTGCCTACAGTGTGTCAAGTCCCGGTTCTAGTTTCAAGCGGGAATGTGGGATTTCTCTTTAGACTCTGCATGGGAAATTTTCCTCATCTCACCTTGAGTGCAGTATCTTGTGGTTTTTCTCGAGTTGCGGCGGTAAGTTTGGGCTCCTACTCAAGTTGCGACAGGGAGCTCAGGAACTCGCTGGTGTTGTCCCAGGGAACTCAGGTCTCAAATCGAGTGGAGAGGGGAACCGCGGGATACTGCTCGAGGCATGGAATGTGAATTGGGACTCATCTAGAGATGAGTCCGTTAATTGTGTGCTCCTCTCCAGTGGAGACGGCTTAGTAAGGGTCCTTTTCTGTCACAGAAATGATGTCAAGGACCCGTTCCATTTTAAGAGGGAATGTGGGATTTCTCTTGAGACTCTGCAGGGGAAAGTTTCCTCATCTCACCTTGAGTGCTGAAAATTGTGGTTTTTCTCCAGTTGCGGCGGGAAGCTTGGGGTCCTTTTCGAGTTGCGATGGGGACCTCAGGAACTGGCTCGTGCTGTGTCTGGGAAGTCAAGTCTCCTTCGTTTTGATAGGGGAACTTCGGGATTACTATTGTGGCCTGGAATGGGAATAGGGCCTCTTCGAAAGTTGAGTCCATAAATGGTGTTCTCCTCTGAATTGTGGACAGCTATGTCAGGGAATATCTTGAGTCGCATAAAGGGTGTCAAGTACCCATTCGAGTTTCAAGCTGGAATGTGGGATTTCTCTTGAGATTCTGCAGTTGAAATTTTCCTCATCTCGCCTTGAGTGCACAGTCTTGTGGTTTTTCTCGAGTTTTGGCGGGAAGCTTGGGCTCCTTCTCGAGTTGGGACCGGGACCTCTGGTATTTTCTCGTGTTGTCCCAGGGGCGTCAGGTCTCCAATCGTGTTGGAAGGGGAAATTAGGCATTCTGCTCGTGGCGAGGCATGTGATTTGGGTCTCATCTTTTGTTGAGTCCGTTAATTGTTTGCTCCTCTCCTTGGGGACGGCTTAGTCAGGGAACTTTTATTGTTTCAGAAACGGTGTCAAGGACCCGTTCGAATTGCAAGCGGGAATGTGGTATTTCCCTTGAGACTCTGCAGCAGAAAATTCCTCATCTCGCATTGATTGGGGAATATTGTGGTTTTTATCGTGTTACGGTGGGAACCCTGTAGTCCCTCTCTAGTTGCAACAGTGATTTCAGAACTGAGCTCTTTTTACGTAAGGGAGGTCATATCACATTTCTTTTTTTCAAGGAGAGCTTTGGAATTACACTAGAGGAGTAGAATGGGAATAGGGCCTCATCTATTATTGAGTCCATAAATTGTGTTCTCCTGTCCAGTGGGAACAGCTATGTCAAGGAATGTCTTGGGTCGCATATAGTGTGTCAAGACCCGGTTTGAGTTTCAAGCGGTAATGTGTGATTTGTCTTGAGACTATGCACCAAATATATTCCTCATCTCGCATTGATGGGAGAATCTGTGTTTTTTCTTGAGTTGCGGCTGGAAGCTTGGGGTCCTTCTCTAGTTTCGACGGGGACCTCAGGAACTCTCTGTGTAGCCCCAGGGAAGTCAGGTCTCCTTTACTCTTGGAAAGGGTACTTCTGAATTTCTCTCGAGGCATGGAATGTGAATTGGGGATCATCTAGAGAAGAGTCCATTAATTGTGTGCTCCTCTCCATTGGGGACGGCTTAGTAAGGGTCCTTTTTGTGTCGCACAAATCATGCCAAGGACCCGTTCGAATTTAAGTGGGAATATGGGATTTCTGTTGAAACTCTGCAGGGAAAATTTTACTCATCTCAACTTGAGTGCAGAATCTTGTGGTGTTTCTCGAGTTGCGGTGGGAAGATTGGGGTCCTTCTCGAGTTGCGACGGTAACTTCAGGAACTCAATCGTGTAGTCCCTGGGTAGTCAGGTCTCCTTTCATTTTGGTAGGGAAACTTCGGGATTACTCTCAGGCATGGAATGGTCATAGGGCCTCATTTAACTTGAGTACATAAATTGTGTTATACTCTCAAGTGGGGACAGCTATGTAGGGAATGTCTTCAGTGGCATAAAGGTTGTCAAGTAGCCATTCGCGTTTCAAGCGGGAATGTGGGATTTCTCTTGAGACTCTCCAGGGGAAATTTTCCTCATCTCATCTTGAGGGCAGAATCTTATTTTTTTCTCGAGTTACGGCGGGAAGCTTTGGCTACTTCTCTACTGCCACGGGGATCTCTGGAATTCGCTCATGTTGCCGCAAGGACGTCAGGTCTCCAATCGTATTGGAAGGGGATCTTCGGGATTCCCCTCGTGGCGTGGAATGTGATTTGAGCCTCATCTTGTGTTGAGTCCGTTAATTGTGTGCTCCTCTCAAGTGGGGACGGCTTAGTCAGGGATCTTTTTCTGTTGAAGAAAGGGTTTCAAGGACCCTTTCAAGTTTCAAGCGAGAATGTGTGATTTCTCTTGAGACTCTTCAGCAGAAATATTCCTCAACTCGCATTGAGGGCAGAATCTTGTGGTTTTTCTCGAGTTGCGGCTGGAAACATGGGGTCTTTTGGGGGTTGCGAAGGGGATCTCAGGAACTCGCTCATGTTGCCCCAGGTAAGTCAGGTCTCCTTTCCTGTTGGAAAGGGTACTTGTTGATTTCTCTAGAGGCGTGGAAAGTGAATTGTACCTCATCTAGAGATGGGTCCATTAATTGTGTGCTCCTTTCCCGTATGGACGGCTTAGTAAGGGTCCATTTTGTGTCAAAGAAATGTTGTCAAGTAGCAGTTCGATTTAAGCGTGAATGTGGGATTTCTCTTAAGACTCTCAAGGGGAAATTTTCCTCATCTCACCTTGAGGGCAGAATCTTGTGCTTTTTCTTGAGTTGGGGCAGGAAGCTTGGGGTACATCTCGAGTTGCGATGGGGACGTCAGGAAATCGCTATCGTGGACACAGGGAAGTCAGGCATCCTTTTGTTTTAGAAGGGAAACTTCGGGATTATTCTCAAGGCGTGGAATGGCAATTGGAAGTCATCTAGAGATGAGTCCGTTAATTGTGTGCTCCTATCCACTGGGGACGGCTTCTAAGGGTCATTTTTATGTCCCAGAAATGGTGTCAAGTACCCGTTCGAGATTCAAGTGGGAATGTGTGATTTCTCTTGAGACTCTGCAGCAGAAATATTCCTCATCTCGCATTGAGGGGAGAACTTGTGATTTTTCTCGAGTTGCGGCTGGAAGCATGGGTTCCCTTTTGGGGTGCATCAGGGATCTCAAGAACTTGCTCCTGTCGCCCCAGGAAAGTCAGGTCTCCTTTCCTGTTGGAAAGGGTATTTTGGGATTTTTCTCTAAGTGTGGAATGTGAATTGGGCCTAATCTAGAGATGAGTCCGTTAATTGTGTGCGCCTTTCCAGGGGGGATGGCTTGGTAAGGGTCATTTTGGGGTCGCAGAAATGGTGTCAAGTACCCGTTCGAGTTTAAGCTGAATGTGTGATTTCTCTTGAGACTCTGCAGGGGAAATTTTCCTCATCTAACCTTGAGTGCAGAATCTTGTAGTTTTTCTCGAGTTGAGGCTGGAAATTGGGGTCCCTTTAGGGTTGCGCCAGGGACCTCAGGAACTCACTCGTGTAGTCCCTGGGAAGTCAGGTCTCATTTCGTTTTGGTAAGGGAACTTTAGGATTATTCTCCAGGCGTAGAATGGGAATAATGCTTCATCTATAGATGAGTCCATAAATTGTGTTTTCCTCTCCAGTGGGGACAGCTATGTCAGGTAATGTCTTGAGTCACATAAAGGGTGTCAAGTACCAGTTCGAGTTTCAAGCGGGAATGTGGGATTTCTCTTGAGACTCTGCGGGGAATTTTACCTCATCTCGCCCTGAATGAAGAATCTTGTGGTTTTTCTCGATTTGCGGCGGAAAGCTTGGGGTCATTCTGGAGTTGCGATGGGAACCTAGTACCTCGCTCGTTTTGCCCCAGGGAAGTCATGTCGACTTTCTTGTTGGAAGGGAAACTTCGGCATTATTCTCGAGGTATGGAATCGGAATTGGAAGTCATCTAGAGATGAATCCGTAAAGTGTGTGCTCCTCTCCAGAAGGGATGGCTTAGTCAGGGAACTTTTTTTGTTGCAGAAGGGGTGTCAAATACCCGTTCGAATTTCAAGCGGGAATGTGGGATTTCCCTTGAGATTCTGTAGCAGAAAATTCCTCATCTCGAATTGCTGGGGGAATCTCGTGATTATTATCGAGTTGCGGCGGGAAGCTTGTAGTCCCTCTCGAGTTGCGACAGTGACCTCAGAACTTAAATCTTTTTACTTCTGGGAGGTCATGTCACCTTTCTGGTTGCAAGGAGAGCTTCAGGATTGCACTCGAAGCGTAGCATGGGAACAGGGCCTCATCTAAAATTGAGTCCATAAATTGTGTTCTACTCTCCAGTGGGGACAGGTATGTCAAGGAATGTCTTGGGTGGTATATAGTGTGTCAAGTCCCGGTTGGAGTTTCAAGCGGGTATGTGGAATTTCTCTTGAGACTCTGCAGTGGAAATTTTCCTCATCTCACCTTGAATGGAGAATCTTGTGGTTTTACTCGAATTGCAGTGGGAAGCTTGGGGTCCACCTCGAGTTGCGACGGTGACTTCAGGAACTCGCTCTTGTTATCCCAGGGAAGTCAGGTCTCCTTTCGTGTTGGAAGGGAAACTTTGTTATTATTCTTGAGGCGTGGAATGCCAATTGGAAGTCATCTAGAGATTAGTCCGTAATGTGTTTGCTCCTCTCCAGTAGGGACAGCTTAGTCAGGGAACTTTTAGGGTTGCCGAAAGTGTTTCGAGTACCCGTTCAAATTTCAAGTGGGAATGTGGGATTTCCCTTGAAACTCTGCAGCAGAAAATTCCTCATCTCGCAATGATGGGGGAATCTCGTGGTTTTTATCGAGCTGGGGCTGGAAGTTTGGGGTCCCTTTCGGGATGGGACGGGGATCGCAGAAACTCGCACTTCTTGCCCCAGGGAAGTCAGGTCTCCTTTCCTGTTCAAGTTGGTACTTCGGGATTTCTCTCGGGGCGGGGAATGTGAACTGGGCCTCATCTAGAGATGAGTCCGTTAATTGTGTGCTCCACTCCAGTGTTGACGGCTTAGTCAGGGATCTTATTGTCTCGCAGAAAGGGTTTCAATCCCCTTTCGAGTTTCAAACAGGAATGTGTGATTTCTCTTAAGACTCGGCAGGAGAAATATTCCTCATCTCGCATAGAAGGGAGAACTTGTGATTTTTCTAGAGTTGCGGCTAGAAGCTTGGGTTCCCTTTTGGGTTGCGATGGGGATCTCAGGAAGTCACTCGTGTTTCCACAGGGAAGTCTGGTCTCCTTTCCTGTTTGAAAGGGTACTTCAGGATTTCTCTCGAGGCGTGGAATGTGAATTGGACCTCATCCAGAGATGAGTCCGTTACTTGTGTGCTCCTTTCCACTATGGACGTCTTAGTAAAGGTACTTTTTGTGTCGCAGAAAGGGTGTCAAGTTCCCGTTCGCGTTTAAGCGGGAATGTGGGATTTCTCTTAAGACTCTGCAGGGGAAATTTTCCTCATCTCACCTTGAGTGCAGAATCTTGTGGTTTTTCTCGAGTTGCGGCTGGAAGATTGGGGTCAATCTCGAGTTGCGACAGGGACCTCAGGGTCTCGCTCGTGTTGCCCCAGGGAAGTGAGGTCTCCTTTTGTGTTGGAAGGGAAACTTCGGGATTATTCTCGAGGCATGGAATGGCAATTGGAAGTCATCTAGAGATGAGTCCGTAAAGTGTGTGCTCCTCTCCAGTACAGACAGCTTAGTCAGAAAACGTTTATGGTTGCAGAAAGGGTGTCAAGTACCCGTTCGAATTTCAAGTGGGAATGTGGGATTTTCCTTGAGACTCTACAGCAGAAAATTCCACATCTCACATTGATGGGGGAAATTCGTGGTTTCTATCAAGTTGGGATGGGAAGCTTGGGGTCCCTTTCGGGTTGTGACGGGGATCACGGGAACTCGCTCCTGTTTCCCCAGGGAAGTCAGGTCTCCTTTCCTGTTCAAAATGGTACCTCAGGATTTCACTCGAGGCTTGGAATGAGAATTGGGCTTCATCTAGAGATGAGTCCATTAATTGTGTGCTCCTCTCTAGTGGGGACAGTTTAGCAAGGGTCTTTTTTGTGTTGCTGAAATGGTGTCAAGTACCAGTTCGAGATTCAAGTGGGAATGTGTGATTTCTCCTGAGACTCTGCAGCAGAAATGTTCCTCATTTCGCATTGAGGGGAGAATCTCGTGGTTTTTCTAGGGTTGCAGCTGGAAGCTTGGGTTCGATTTCAGGTTGCCTCAGGGATCTCAGGAATTCGCTCGTGTTGCCCCAAGATAGTCAGGACTCCTTTCCTGTTGGAAAAGGTATTTCGGGATTTTCTCGAGGCGTGGCATATGAATTGGGCCTAATGTAAGATGAGTCCGTTAATTGTGTGCTCCTCTCCAATGGGGACGGCTTGGTAAAGTTCATTTTTGTGCCACAGAAATGGTGTCCAGTACCAGTTCGAGTTTAAGCGGGAATGTGGGATTTCTCTTGAGACTCTGCAGGGGAAATTTTCCTCATCTCACCTTGAGTGCAAAATCTTGTAGTTTTTGTCGAGTTGCGGCTGGAATTTGGGGTCCCTTTCGAGTTGCGACGGGGACCTCAGGAACTGGCTCGTGTAGTCCCTGGAAGTCAGTTCTCCTTTCGTTTTGATAGTGGAACTTTGGGATTACTCTCGAGGTGTGGAATGGGAATAGGGCCTCATCTATAGATGAGTCCATAAATTGTGTTCTCCTCTACAGTGGGGATAGCTATGTCAGGGAAAGTCTTGTGTCCATAAATGGTGTCAAGTACCCTTTCGAGTTTCAAGCGGGAATGTGAGATTTCTCTTGAGACTCTGCGGGTAATTTTACCTCATCTCGCCCTGACACAGAATCTTGTGGTTTTTCTCGATTTGCGGCAGGAAACTTGGGGTCATTTTGGAGTTGTGACGGGAACCTCAGTACCTCACTCTTCTTTTCCCAGGGAAGAAAGGTCTCCTTTCGTGTTGGAATGGATACTTTTGATTATTCTTGAGGCGTGTAATGGCAAATGGAAGTCATCTAGAGATGAGTCCATAGACTGTGTGCTCCTCTCCAGTAGGGACTGCTTAGTGAGGGAACTTTTATGGTTGCACAAGGGGTGTCGATTACTCGTTCGAATTTTAAGTGGGAATGTGGGATTTCCCTTGAGACTCTGCAGCAGAAAATTCCTCATCTAGCATTGATAGGGGAATCTCGTGGTTTTTAACGAGTTTGTTCGGGAAGTTTGGGGTACCTTTCGGGTTGCGACGGGGATTGCAGGAACTCGATTCTGTTGCCCCAGGAAGTCAGGTCTCCTTTCCGGTTAAAAATGATACTTCGGGATTTTTCTCGAAGCGTGGAATATGAATTGAGCCTCATCTAGAGATGAGTCTGTTAATTGTGTGCTACTTTGCATTGGGGACAGCTTAGTAAGGGTCCTTTTTGTGTGGCAAAAATGGTGTCAAGTACCAGTTCGAGTTTAAGCGGGAATGTGGGATTTCAATTGAGACTCTGCAGGGGACATTTTCCTCATCTCACCTTGAGTGCAAAATCTTATGGTTTTCCTTGAGTTGCGGTGGGAAGCTTGGGGTTCTACTCGAGTTCCAATGGGGACCTCCGTAACTCGCTCCTGTTGCCCCAGGGAAGAGAGGTCTCCATTCGTGTTGGAAGGGAAACTTTGGGATTATTCTCGAGGCGTGGAATGGGAATTTGAAGTCATCTAGAGATGAGTCCGTAAATTTTGTACTCCTCTCCAGTAGGGATTGCTTAGTCAATTATCTTTTATGTTTGGAAAAAGGGTGTTGAGTACCCATTCGAATTTCAAGCGGGAATGTGGGATTTCCCTTGAGAATCTGAAGCAGAAAATTCCTCATCTCGCATTGAAGGGGGAATCTCATGTTTTTTATCGAGTTGCGGCGGGTAGATTCTAGTCCCTCTCGAGTTGCGACAGTGACCTCAGAACCGAGCTCTTTTTACTTCAGGGAGGTCAGGTCACCTTTCTTGTTTCAAGGAGAGCTTCGGGATTACACACTACGCATAGAATGGGATAGGGCCTCATCTAAATTTGAGTCCATAAATTGTTTTCTCCTCTCCAGTGGGGACAGCTTTGTCAAGGAATGTCTTGGGTCACATATAGTGTGTCAAGTCCCTGTTCGAGTTTCAAATGGGATGTGGTATTTCTCTTGAGATTCGGTATGGGAAATTTTCGTCATCTCACCTTGAGTGCAGAATCATGTGGTTTTTCTCGTGTTGTGGCGGGAAGCTTGGGCTCCTTCTCGAGTTGCGAGAGGGAACTCAGGAACCCGCTCGTTTTGTCCCAGGGACGTCAGTTCTCCAATCGTGTTGTAAAGGGAACCTCGGGATTCCACTCATGGCCTGGAATGGGATTTGGGCCTCATCTTGTGTTGAGTCTGTTTATTGCGTGCTCCTTTCCAGTGGGGACGACTAATTCAGGGATCTTTTCGTGTCTTTGAAAGGTTTTCAAGTACCCTTCCGAGTTTCAAGCGGGAATGTGTGATTTCCCTTGAGACTCTGCAGCAGAACTGTTCCTCATCTCGCATTGAGGGGGGAATCTTGTGATTTTTTTCGAGTTGCGGCTGGAAGCTTGGGGTCCCTTTCAGTTTGAGAAGGGGATCTCAGAAAGTCGCTTGTGTTGCCCCAGGTAAGTCAGGTCTCCTTTCCTGTTGGAAAGGGTATTTCAGGATTTCTCTCGAGGCGTGAAATGTGAATTGAGCCTCATCTAGAGATTAGTCCATTAATGGTGTGCTCCTTTCCAGTGGGGACGTCTTATTCAGGGATCTTTTTGTGTCGTAGAAAGGTTTAAAGTACACTTCCGAGTTTAAAGCGGGAATGTGGGATTTCTCTTGAGACTCTGCAGGGGAAGTTTTCTTCATCTCACCTGTAGTGCAGAATCTTGTGGTTTTCCTCGAGTTGTGGCGGGCAACTTGGGATCCTTCTCCTGTTGCGATGAGGACCTCAGTAATTCACTCGTGTACTCCCTGGGAAGTCATGTCTCCTTTCAGTTTTGTAGGGGAACTTCGGGATTGTTCTCGAGGCGTGGAATTGGAATTGGAAGTCATCTAGTGATGAGTCTGTAAATTGTGTGCTCCTCCAGTAGGGATGGCTTAGTCAGGGAACTTCTATGCTTGAAGAAAGTTTTTCACGTACCCGTTTGAATTTCAAGTGGGAATGTGGGATGTCCCTTGAATCTCTGTAGCAGAAAATTCCTCATCTCGCATTGATGGGGGAATCTCGTGGTTTTTCTCGAGTTTCGTCGGGCAGCATGTAGTCGCTCTCTAGTTGTGACAGTGACTTCAGAACCTAGCTCTTTTTACTACTGGGAATTCAAATCACCTTTTTTGTTGCAAAGAGAGCTTCGGGATTACACTCGAGGCGTAGAATGGGAATAGGGCCTGAACTAAATTGAGTCCAAAAATTGTTTCTCCCCTCCATTGGGGACAGATATGTCAAGGAATGTCTTCGGTCTCACATAGTGTGTCAAGTCCCATTTCAAGTTTCAAGCGGGAATGTGGGATTTCTCTCGAGATTCTGCATGGGAAACTTTCCTCATCTCACCTTGAATGCAGAATCTTCTGGTTTTTCTCGAGTTGCATCGGGAAGCTTGGGCTCCTTCACGAGTTTCAATGGGGACCTCAAGAACCCGCTCGTGTGGTCCCAGGGACGTCAGGTTTCCAAACTTTTTGGAAGGGGAACATCGGGATTCCGCTCGTGGCGTGGAATGGGATTTGGGTCTCATCTTGTGTTGTGTCCGTTAACTGTGTGCTCCTCTCCAGTGGGGACGGCTTATTGAGGGAACTTTTTGTTTCTCTGGAAGGTTTTCAAGTACCCTTCTGAGTTTCAAGCAGGAATGTGTGATTTACCATGAGACTCTACAGCAGAAATGTTCCTCATCTGGCTTTGTGGGGGGAATCTTTTAATTTTTTCGAGTTGCAGCTGGAAGCTTGGGGTCACTTTCGGGTTGTGACAGGGATCTCAGGAAGATGCTCGTGTTTCCCCAGGTAAGTCAGGTCTCCTTTCCTGTAGGAAAGGATATTTCGGGATTTCTCTCGAGGCGTGGAAAATGAATAGGGCCTCATCTAGAGATGAGTCCGTTAATTGTGAGCTCCTTTGCATTGGGGATGGTTTATTAAGGGTTCTTTTTGTCGCAGTGATGGTGTCAAGTACCCGTTTGAGTTTCAAGCGGGAATATGAGATTTCTCTTGAGATTCTTCGGGGAATTTTACCTCATCTCGTCCTGAATGCAGAACCTTGTGGTTTTTCTCGATTTGCGGCGGAAAGCTTGGGGTCATTCTGGAGTTGAGATGGGAACCTCAGTACCTCGCTCGTGTTGCCTCAGGGAAGTCAGGTCGCCTTTCGTGTTGGAAGGGAAACTTCTGGATTATTCTCCAGGCGTGGAATCGGAGTTGGAAGTCATCTAGAGATGAGTCCGTAAAGTGTGTGCTCCTCTCCAGTAGGGATGGCTTAGTCAGGGAACCTTTTTGTTGTAGAAAGTGTTTCAAATACCCATTCGAATTTCAAGCGGGAATGTAGGATTTCCCTTCAGAATCTGAAGTAGAAAATTGCTCATCTCGCATTGCTGGGGGAATCTCGTGGTTTTGATCGAGTGGCAGTGGGAAGCTTGTAGTCCCTCTCGAATTGCGACAGTGACCTCAGAACCTAGCTCCTTTTACTTCTGGGAGGTCATGTCACCTTTCTTGTTGCAAGGACAGCTTCAGGATTGCACTCGAGGCGTGGAATGGGTATAGGGTCTCATCTAAAATTGAGTCCATAAATTGTGTTCTCCTCTCCAGTGGGGACAGATATGTCAAGGAATGTCTTGGGCCTTATATAGGGTGTCAAGTTCCGGTTCGAGTTTCAAGTGGGAATGTGGGATTTCTCTTGAAACTCTGCAGCAGAAAATTCCTCATCTCGCATTGATAGGGGAATCTCTTGGTTTTTATCGAGTTGGGGCTGGAAGTTTGGGGTCCCTTTCGGAATGCAACGGTGATCGCAGGAACTCGCACGTGTTGCCCCAGGGAAGTCAGGTCTCCTTCCCTGTTGAAATTGCTACTTCGGGATTTCTCTCGAGGTGTGGAATGTGAATTGGGCCTCATCTAGAGATGAGTCCATTAATGTGTGCTCCTCTCCAGGGGTGACGGCTTGTCAGTGATCTTTTTGTCTCGCAGAAAGTGTTTCAAGCGGGAATGTGTGATTTCTCTTGAGACTCGGCAGTGTAAATGTTCCTCATCTAGCATAGGAGGGAGAACTTGTTATTTTTCTCGAGTTGCGGCTCGAAGCTTGGGTCCCCTTTCGGGTTGCGACGGGGACCTCAGGAAGTCACTCGTGTTTCCCCAAGGAAGTCAGGTCTCCTTTCCTGTTTGAAAGGGTACTTCAGGATTTCTCTCGAGGCATGGAAAGTGAATTGGACCTCATCTAGAGATGAGTCCATTAATTGTGTGCTCCTTTCCACTATGGACGTCTTAGTAAAGGTCCTTTTTGTGTCGCAGAAATGGTGTCAAGTTCCCGTTTGAGTTTAAGCGGGAATGTGGGATTTCTCTTAAGACTTTGCAGGGGAAATTTTCCTCATCTCACCTTGAGTGCAGAATCTTGTGGTTTTTCTCGAGTTGCGGCGGGAAGCTTGGGGTCAATCTCGAGTTGCGACGGGGAACTCAGCATCTCCCTCGTGTTGCCCCAGGGAAGTCAAGTCTCCTTTCGTGTTGGAAGGGAAACTTCGGGATTATTCTCGAGGCATGGAATGGCAATTGGAAGTCATCTAGAGATGAGTCCGTAAAGTGTGTGCTCCTCTCCAGCAGAGACAGCTTAGTCAGCGAACTTTTATGGTTGCAGAAAGTACCCGTTCGAATTTCATGTGGGAATGTGGGATTTTCCTTGAGACTCTGCAGCAGAAAATTTCACATCTCTCATTGATGGGGGAATCTCGTGGTTTCTATCGAGTTTTGGCGGGAAGCTAGGGGTCCCTTTTGGGTTCTGACGGGGATCACAGGAACTCGCTCGTGTTTCCCAAGGGAAGTCAGGTCTCCTTTCCTGTTTAAAATGGTACCTCAGGATTTCTCTCGAGGCTTGGAATGTGAATTGCTTTTCATCTAGAGATGAGTCCTTTAATTGTGTGTTCCTCTCTAATGGGGACGGCTTAGTAAGGGTCTTTCTTGTGTTGCAGAAATGGTGTCAAGTACCAGTCCGTGATTCAAGCGGGAATGTGTGATTCCTCTTGAGACTCTGCAGCAGAAATATTCCTCATTTCGCATTGTGGGGAGATTCTTATGGTTTTTCTAGAGTTGGAGCTGAAAGCTTGGGTTCAATTTCGGGTTGCATCAGGGATCTCAGGAATTCGCTCCTGTTGCCCCAGGTTAGTCAGTTCTCCTTTCCTGTTGGAAAGGGTATTTCAGGATTTTTCTCGAGGCGTGGAATATGAATTAGGCCTAATCTGAGTCCGTTATTTGTGTGCTCCTCTCCACTGGGGATGGCTTGGGAAGGGTCCTTTTGTTTCACAGAAATGGTGTCAAGTACCCGTTCGAGTTTAAGTGGGATGTGGGATTTCTCTTGAGACTCTGCAAGGGAAATTTTCCTCATCTCACCTTGAGTGCAGAATCTTGTGGTTTTTCTTGAGTTGCGACTGGAATTTGGGGTCCCTTTCGGGTTTCGACGGGGACCTCAAGAACTGGCTCGTGTAGTCCCTGGAAGTCAGTTCTCCTTTTGTTTTGGTAAGGGAACTTTGGGATTACTCTCGAGGCGTGGAATGGGAATAGGGCCTCATCTATAGATGAGTCCATAAATTGTGTTCTCCTCTACAGTGGGGACAGCTATATCAGGAAAAGTCTTGAGTCCAAAAATGGTGTCATGTACCCTTTCGAGTTTCAAGCGGGAATGTGAGATTTCTCTTGAGACTCTGCGGGTAATTTTACCTCATTTCGCCCTGACGCAGAATCTTGTGGTTTTTCTCGATTTGCGGCTGGAAGCTTGGGATCATTCTGGAGTTGCGATGGGAACCTCAGTATCTCACTCGTGTTTCCCCAGGAAAGTCGGATCTCTTTTCGTGTTGGAATGGATACTTCGGTGTATTCTCGAGGCGTGGAATGGCAATTGGAAATCATCTAGAGATGAGTCCGTAAAGGTGTGCTCCTCTCCATTTGGGTCGGCTTAGTCAGGGAACTTTTATGGTTGCAGAAAGGGTGTTGAGTACCCGTTCGAATTTCAAGTGGGAATGTGGGATTTCCCTTGAGACTCTGCAGCAGAAAATTCCTCATCTCGCATTGATGGGGGAATCTTGTGGTTTCTATCGTGTTGGGTCAGGAAGTTTGGGGTCGCTTTTGGGTTGCGACGGGGATCTCAGGAACTCACTCGTGTTGCCCCAGGAAAGTCAGGTCTCCTTTCTGGTTAAAAATAATACTTCGTGATTTCTCTCGAGGCGTGGAATGTGAATTGGGCCTCATCTAGGGATGAGTCCTTTAATTGTGTACTCCTTTCGATTGGGGACAGCTTATTAAGGGTCCTTTTTGTGTGGAAGAAATGGTATCAAGTACCCATTCGAGTTTAATCGGGAATGTGGGATTTCAACTGAGACTCTGCAGGGGAAATTTTCCTCATCTCACCTTGAGTGCAGAATCATGTGATTTTCCTCGAGATGTGGTGGGAAGCTTGCGGTTCTACTCGAGTTGCGATGGGGACCTCTGTAACTCGCTCGTGTTGCCCTTGGGAAGTCAGGTTTCCTTTCTTGTTGGAAGGGAAACATCGGTATTATTCTCGAGGCATGAAATGGGAATTGGAAATCATCTAGAGATGAGTCCGTTAGTTTTGTGTTCCTCTCCAGTAGGGATTGCTTAGTCAATGAACTTTTAAGGTTGCAGAAAGTGTGTTGAGTACCCGTTCATATTTCAAGCAGGAATGTGGGATTTTCCTTGAGAATCTGAAGCAGAAAATTCCTCATCTCGCATTGAAGGGGGAATCTCATGTTTTTTATCGAGTTGCGGCGGGTAGATTCTAGTCCCTCTCGAGTTGCGACAGTGACCTCAGAACCGAGCTCTTTTTACTTCAGGGAGGTCAGGTCACCTTTCTTGTTGCAAGGAGAGCTTCGGGATTAGACTCTAAGCATAGAATGGGAATAGGGCCTCAACTAAATTTGAGTCCATAAATTGTTTTCTCCTCTCCAGTGGGGACAGCTATGTCAAGGAATGGCTTGGGTCGCATATAGTGTGTAAATCCCTGTTCGAGTTTCAAGCAGGATGTGTGATTTCTCTTGAGACTCTGTATGGGAAATTTTCCTCATCTCACCTTGAGTGCAGAATCTTGTGGTTTTTCTCGTGTTGTGGCGGAAAGCTTGGGCTCCTTCTCGAGTTGTGAGGGGGAACTCAGGAACTCGCTCTCATTGTCCCAGGCATGTCAGTTCTCCAATCGTGTTCGAAAGGGAACCTCGGGATTCCGCTCGTGGCATGGATGGGATTTGGGTCTCATTTTGTGTTGAGTCTGTTTATTGTGTGCTTCTTTCCATTGGGGACGGCTTATTCAGAGATCTTTTTGTGTCGTAGAATGCTTTTCAAGTACCCTTCCAAGTTTCAAGCGGGAATGTGTGATTTCCCTTGAGACTCTGCAGCAGAAATGTTCCTCATCTCCCATTGAGGGGAGAAACTTATCATTTTTTTTGAGGTGTGGCTGGAGGCTTGGGGTCCCTTTCAGATTGCGACTGGGATCTCAGGAAGTCGCTCGACTTGCCCCAGGTAAGTCAGGTCTCTTTTTCTGTTGGAAAGGGTATTTCGGGATTTCTCTCGAGGTGTGGAATGTGAACTGGGCCTTATCCAGAGATTAGTCCGTTAATGGTGTGCTTCTTTCCAGTGGGGAAGTCTTATTCAGGGATCTTTTTGTGTCGTAGAAAGGTTGAAAGTACCCTTACGAGTTTCAAGCGTGAATGTGGCATTTCTCTTGAAACTCTGCATGGGAAGTTTTCCTCATCTCACCTTAAATGCAGAATCTTGTGGTTTTCCTCGAGTTGCGGCGGGAAGCTTGGGCTCCTTCACGAGTTGTGAAGGGGACCTCAGTAACTTGCTCGTGTACTCCCTGGGAAGTCAGGTCTCCTTTCATTTTGGTACGGGAAATTCGGGATTACTCTCGAGGCGTGGAATGGTAATAGGGCCTCATCTAATGTTGAGTACATAAATTGTGTTATACACTCAAGTGGGGACAGCTAGGTAAGGGAATTTCCTGAGTGGCATAAAGGTTGTTAAGTACCCCTTCGTGTTTCAAGTGGGAATGTGGGATATCACTTTAAACTCTGCAGTGGAAATTTTCCTCAACTTGAGTGCAGAATGTTATTTTTGTTTCTCGAGTTATGGCGGGAAGCTTTGGCTACTTCTTTACTGCCATGGGGATCTCTGGAAGTCGCTCATATTGCCCCAAGGATGTCATGTCTCCAATCGTATTGGAAGGGGAACTTTGGGATTCCCCTCGTGGCATGGAGTGTGATTTGAGTCTCATCTTGTGTTGAGTCCGTTAATTGTGTGCTCCTCTCAAGAGGGTATGGCTTAGTCAGGGTTCTTTTTGTGTTGCAGAAAGGGTTTCAAGGACGCTTTCGAGTTTCAAGCGGGAATGTGTGATTTCTCTTGAGACTCTGCAGCAGAAATGTTCCTCATCTCGCATTGAAGGGAGAATCTTGTAGTTTATCTTGAGTTGCGGCCGGAAGCTTGGGGTCCATCTCGAGATGCGACAAGGACCTCATTAACTCGCTCGTGTTGCCCCAGGGAAGTCAGGTCTCCTTTCGTGTTGGAAGGGAAACATTGGGATTACTCTCCCGGCGTGGAATGGGAATAGGGCCTCATCTAAACTTGAGTCCATAATTTGTGCTCTCCTCTCAAGTGGGGACAGCTATGTCAGGGAATGTTTTGAGTTGCA
This sequence comes from Moschus berezovskii, assembly GCF_049115385.1. Taxonomy (NCBI): domain Eukaryota; kingdom Metazoa; phylum Chordata; class Mammalia; order Artiodactyla; family Moschidae; genus Moschus; species Moschus berezovskii. Next base: position 47,025,348 of record NC_142485.1, on the reverse strand, counting down.
TAAAGCGTGTCAAGTACCTATTCACGTTTCAAGCGGGAATGTGGGATTTCTCTTGAGGCTCTGCAGGGGAAATTTTCCTCATCTCACCTTCAGTGCAGAATCTCGTGGTTTTTCTCGAGTTTCGGCGAGTAGCTTGGGTCCTTCTCGAGTTTTGACAGGGACCTCAGGAGCTCGCTCGTGTTGTCCCAGGGAAGTCACGTCTCCTTTCGTGTTGGAAGGGGAACATCGGGATTACTCTCATGCATGGAATGGGAATAGGGCCTCATCAAAAGTTGAATCCATAATTTGTGTTCTCCTCTCAAGTGGGGACAGCTATGTCAGGGAATGTCTTGAGTTGCATAAAGGGTGTCAAGTATCCATTCGCATTTCAAGCGGGTATGTGTGATTTCTCTTGAGACTCTGCAGCAGAAATATTCCTCAATTCCCATTGAGGGGAGAACTTGTGATTTTTCTCGAGTTGCTGCTGGAAGCTTCGGTTCCATTTTGGCATGCATCTGGTTTCTTAGGAACTTGCTCCTGTCTCCCCAGGGAAGTTAGATCACCGTTCCTGTTGGAAAGGGTACTTCGGGATTTCTCTCGAGGCAAGGAATGTGAATTGGGCCTCATCTAGAGATGAGTCCGTTATATGTGCTCTTCTCTCCAATGAGGATGGCTTGGTAAGGGTCCATTTTGTGTCGCAGAAATGGTGTCCAGTACCCGTTCGACTTTAAGCGGGAATGTGGGATTTCTCTTGAGACTCTGCAGGGGAAATTCTCCTCATCTCACCTTGAGTGCAGAATCTTGTGGTTTTTCTCAAGTTGCGGCTAGAAATTGGGGTCCCTTTCGGGTTGCGACGAGGACCCCAGGAACTCGCTCGTGTAGTCCCTGGGAAGTCAGGTCTCATTTCGTTTTGGTAAGGGAACTTTAGGATTACTCTCGAGGCGTGGAATGGGAATAGGGCTTCATCTATACATGAGTCCATAAATTGTGTTCTCCTCTCCAGTGGGGACAGCTATGTCAGGGAAAGTCTTGAGTCTCATAAAGGGTGTCAACTACCCGTTCGAGTTTCAAGCAGGAATGTAAGATTTCTTGTGAGCCACTGCGGGGAATTTTACCTCATCTCGCCCTGAATGCAGAACCTTGTGGTTCTTCTCGATTTTCGGCGGAAAGCTTGGGTTCATTCTGGAGTTGCGACGGGAACCTCAGTACCTCGCTCGTGTTGCCCCAGGGAAGTGAGGACGCCTTTCGTGTTGGAAGGGAAACTTCTAGATTATTCCCGAGGCGTGGAATCGGAATTGGAAGTCATTTAGAGATGAGTCCGTAAAGTGTGTACTCCTCTCCAGCAGGGTTGGCTAAGTCAGGGAACTTTTTTTGTTGCAGAAAGGGTGTCAAATACCCATTTGAATTTCAAGTGGGAATGTAGGATTTCCCTTGAGATTCTGCAGCAGAAATTGCTCATCTCGCATTGCTGGGGGAATCTCGTGGTTTTTTATCGAGTTGCGGCGGGAAGCTTGTAGTCCCTCTTGAGTTGAGACAGTGACCTCAGAACCTAGCTCTTTTTACTTCTGGGAGGTCATGTCACTTTTCTTGTTGCAAGGACAGCTTCAGGATTGCACTCAAGGCGTAAAATGGGTATAGGGCCTCATCTAAAATTGAGTCCATAAATTGTGTTCTACTCTCCACTGGGGACAGATATGTCAAGGAATGTCTTGGGTCGTATATAGGGTGTCAAGTCCCGGTTCGAGTTTGAAGCGGGAATGTGGGATTTGTCTTGAGACGTAGTAGGGGAAATTTTCCTCATTTCAAATTGAGTGCAGAATCTAGTGGTTTTTCCGGAGTTGCGACGGGAAGCTTGGGGTCCTTCTCGAGTTGCATTGGAGCCCACAGGAACTTGATCGTATTGTTCCAGGGAAGTCAGGTCTCCTTTCATGTTGGAAGGGGAACATCGGGATTACTCTCACGGCGTGGAATGGGAATAGTGTCTCATCTAAAGTTGAGTCCATAATTTGTATTCTCCTTTCAAGTGGGGATAGCTATGTCAGGGAATGTCTTGAGTTGCATAAAGGGTGTCAAGCTCCCTTTCGCGTTTCAAGCGGGAATGTGTGATTTTTCTTGAGACTCTGCAGCAGAAATATTCCTTCACCTTGCATTGAGGGGAGAACTTGTGATTTTTCTCGAGCTGTGGCTGGAAGCATGGGTTCCCTTTTGGGGTGCATCATGGATCTCAGGAACTTGCTCCTGTCGCCCCAGGAAAGTCAGGTCTCCTTTCCTGTTTTAAAGGGTACTTCGGCATTTCTCTCGAGGCATGGAATGTGAATTGGGCCTCATCTAGAGATGAGTCCGTTATATGTGCGCTCCTCTCCAGTGGGGACGGCTTACTAAGGGTCATTTTGTGGCGCAGAAATGGTGTCAAGTACCCGTTCGATTTTAAGCGGGAATGTGGGATTTCTCTTGAGACTGTGCAGGGGAAATTTTCCTAATCTCACCTTGAGTGCAGAATCTTGTGGTTTTTCTCTTGTTGTGGCAGGAAGCTTGGGGTCCTTCTCGAGTTGCGACGGGGACCTCAGGAAATTGCTCTAGTTGACACAGGGAAGTCAGGTCTCCTTTCATGTTAAAAGGAAACTTCCGGATTATTCTCGAAGCCGGGAATGGGAATAAAGCCTCATCTAAAGTTGAGTCCATAAATTCTGTTCTCCTCTCAAGTTGGGACAGCTATGTCAAGGACTGTCTTGGGTCGCATATGTGTGTCAAGTCCCGGTTCGAGTTTCAAGTGGGAATGTGTGCTTTCCCTTGAGACAATGCAGCAGAAAACTTCTTCATCTCCCATTGAAGGGAGAATCTTGTGGTTTTTCATGAGTTGCGGCTGGAAGCTTGGGGTCCTTCTCTAGTTTCGACGGGGACCTCAGGAACTTTCTGTGTTGACCCAGGGAAGTCAGGTCTCCTTTCCTGTTGGAAAGGGTACTTCCGAATTTCTTTCGAGGCGTGGAATGTAAATTGGGGATCATCTAGAGAAGAGTCCGTTAATTGTGTGCTCCTCTCCATTGAGGATGGCTTAGTAAGGGTCCTTTTTTTGTCGCAGAAATCGTGCGACCCGTTTGAGTTTAAGCGGGAATGTGGGATTTCTGTTGAAACTCTGCAGGGAAAACTTTACTCATCTCAATTTGAGTGCAGAATCTTGTGGTGTTTCTCGAGTTGCAGCGGGAAGCCTGAGGACCTTCTCGAGTTGCGACGGTGACCTCAGGAACTCGGTCGTGTAGTCCCTGGGTAGTCAGGTCTCCTTTCATTTTGGTAGGGGAACTACGGGATTACTCTCAAGGCATGGAAATGTAATAGGACCTCATCTAATGTTGAGTACATAAATTGTGTTATACTCTCAAGTGGCAACAGCTATGTAAGGGAATGTCTTGAGTGGCATAAATGTTGTCAAGTACCCTTTCGCGTTTCAAGTGGGAATGTGGGATTTCTCTTGAGACTCTGCAGGGGAAATTTTCCTCATCTCAACTTGAGTGAAAAATCTTATTTTTGTTTCTCGAGTTGCGGAAGTAAGCTTTGCCTACTTCTTTACTGCCACGGGGATCTCTGGAATCCACTCGTGTTGCCCCAAGGACGTCATATCTCCAGTCGTATTGGAAGGGAAACTTCGGGATTCCCCTCGTGGCGTGGAATGTGATTTGGGTCTCATCTTGTGTTGAGTCCGTTAATTGTGTGCTCCTCTCAAGAGGGTACGGCTTAGTCAGGGATCTTTTTGTGTTGCAGAAAGGGTTTCAAAGACCCTTTCGAGTTTCAAGCGGGAATGTGTGATTTCTCTTGAGAATCTGCAGCAGAAATGTTCCTCATCACGCATTGAAGGGAGAATCTTATGTTTTTTCTCGAGTTGCCGCGGGAAACTTGGGGTCCATCTCAAGTTGTGACGAGGACCTCGGTAACTCGCTGGTGTTTCCCCAGGGAAGTCAGGTCTCCTTTCGTGTTGGAAGGGAAACTTTGGGATTTTCTCGAGGCGTGGAATGGCAATTGGAAGTCATCTAGAGATGAGTCCGTAAATGTGTGCTCCTCTCCAGTAGAGAAGGCTTAGTCAGGTTAATTTTATGGTTGCAGAAAGTGTGTTGAGTACCCGTTCGAAATTCAAGTGTGAATGTGGGATTTCCCTTGAGGCTCTGCAGCAGAAATTTCCACATCTCTCATTGATGGGGAATCTCGTGGTTTCTATCGAATTGGGGCGGGAAGCTTGGGGTCCCTTTCAGGTTGAGACGGGGATCTCATGTACTTGCTCGTGTGACCCCAGGGAAGTCAGGTCTCCTTTCCTGTTCAAAATGGTACGTCGGGATTTCTCTCGAGGCTTGGAATGTGAACTGTGCTTCATCTAGAGATGAGTCCGTTAATTGTGTGCTCCTTTCCAGTGGGAACGGCTTAGTAAGGGTCGTTTTTCTGTCCCAGAAATGGTGTCAAGTACCCGTTCGAGATTCCAGCGGGAATGTGTGATTTCTCTTGAGACTCTGCAGCAGAACTATTCCTCATCTCGCACTGAGGGGAGAACTTGTGATTTTTCTCGAGTTGCGGCTGGAAGCTTGGGTTCCATTTTGGGGTGCATCAGGCATCTCAGGAACTTACTCCTGTGGCCCCAGGGAAGCCAGGTCTCCTTTCCTATTGGAATGGGTATTTCGGGAATTTTCTCGAAGTGTGGAATGTGAATTGTCCTCATCTAGAGATGAGTCCGTTAATTGTGTGCTCCTCTGCAGTGGGGACGGCTTGGTAAGGGTCCTTTTTGTGTTGCAGAAATGGTGTCAAGTAATCATTCAAGTTTAAGGGGGAATGTGGGATTTCTCTTGAGACTCTGCAGGGGAAAATTTCCTCAACTCACCTTGAGTGCAGATACTTGTGGTTTTTCTCAAGTTGCGACTGGAAATTGGGGTCCCTTTCGGGTTGCGACAGGGACCTCAGGAACTCGCTCGTGTAGTCTTTGGGAAGTCAGGTCTCATTTTCTTTTTGGTAAGGGAACTTTAGGATTACTCTCGAGACGTGGAATGGGAATAGGGCTTCATCTATAGATGAGTCCATAAATTGTGTTCTCCTCTCCAGTGGGGACAGATATGTCAGGGAAAGTCTTGAGTTGCATAAAGGGTGTCAAGTACCCGTTCGAGTTTCAAGCGGGAATGTGAGATTTCTCTTGAGACTCTTTGGGGAATTTTACCTCATCTCGCCCTAAATGCAGAACCTTGTGGTTTTCCTCGATTTGCGGCTTAAAGCTTGGGGTCATTCTGGAGTTGCGACGGGAACCTCAGTACCTCGCTCGTGTTGCCCCAGGGAAGTCAGGTCGCCTTTCGTGTTGGAAAGGAAACTTCTGGATTAATCTCGAGGCGAGAAATCGGAATTGGAAGTCATCTAGAGATGAGTCCGTAAAGTGTGTGCTCCACTCCAGTAGGGATGGCTTAGTCAGGGAACTTTTTTTGTTGCAGAAAGGGTGTCAAATACCCATTTGAAATTCAAACGGGAATGTAGGATTTCCCTTGAGATTCTGCCGCAGAAATATTCCTCATCTTGCATTGAGTGCAGAATCTAGTGGTTTTTCTCGAGGTTCGACAGGATGCTTGGGGTCATTCTCGAGTTGCAATGGGGACCTCAGGAACTCGCTTGTGTTACCCCAGGTACGTCAGGTCTCCTTTCGTGTTGGAAGGGGAACTTCGGGATTACTCTCACGGCGTGGAATGGGAATAGGCCCTCATCTAAATTTGAGTCCATAATTTGTATTCTCCTCTCAAGTGGGGACAGCTATGTCAGTGAATGTCTTGATTTGCATAAAGGGTGTCAAATACCCGTTTGTGTTTCAAGCGGAAATGTGTGATTTCTGTGAGACTCTTCAGCAGAAATATTTCTCATATCACTTTGAGGGGAGAACTTGTGATTTTTCTTGAGTTGCGACTGGAAGCTTCGGTTCCCTTTTGGTGTGCATCAAGGATCTCAGGATCTTTTTCCTGTCGCTCCAGGGAAGTCAGGTCTCCTTTCCTCTTTTAAAGGGTACTTCTGGATTTCTCTAGAGGCATGGAATCTGAATTGGGCCTCATCTAGGGATGAGTCCGTTATATGTGCACTCCTCTCCAGTGGGGATAACTTAGTAAGGGTCACTTTGTGTCGCAGAAATGGTGTCAAGTACCCGTTCGAGTTTAAGCGGGAATGTGGGATTTCTCTTGAGACTCTGCAAGGGAAATTTTCCTCATCTCGCCTTGAAGGCAGAATCTGGTGGTTTTTCTCCCATTGCAGCAGGGAGCTTGGGGTCCATCTCAAGTTTCTACGGGGAACTCAGTAACTCGCTCGTGTTGTCCCAGGGAAGTCAGGTCTCATTTGTGTTGGAAGGGAAACTTTGGAATTATTCTCGAGGCATGTAATGGCAATTGGAAGTCATCTAGACATGAGTCTGTAAATGTGTGCTCCTCTCCAGTAGGGACAGCTTAGTCAGGGTACTTTAATGGTTGCAGAAAGTGTGTCAAGTACCCGTTCGAATTTCAAGTGGAAATGTGGGATTTCCATTGAGGCTCTGCAGCAGAAAATTCCACATCTTGCATTGAAAGGTGAATCTCGTGGTTTCTATCGAGTTGGGATCGGAAGCTTGGGGTCCCATTCGGGTTGCGATGGGGATCACATGAACTCGCTCGTGTTGCTCTAGGGAAGTCAGATCTCCTTTCTTGTTCAAAATGGTACTTCGGGATTTCGCTCAAGGCTTGGAATGTGAATTGCGCTTCATCTAGAGATGAGTCCATTAATTGTGTGCTCCTCTCCAGTGGGAACGGCTTAGTAAGGGTTGTTTTTGTGTCCAAGAAATGGTGTCAAGTACCCATTCGAGGTCAAGCGGGAATGTGTGATTTCTCTTTAGATTCTGAAGCAGAAATATTCTTCATCTCGCATTGAGGGGAGAACTTGTGATTTTTCTCGAGTTGCGGCTGGAAGCATGGGTTCCCTTTCGGAGTGCATCCGGGATCTCAGGAACTTTCTCCTATCACCCGAGAGAAGTCAGGTCTCCTTTCCTGTTGGAAAGGGTATTTCTGGATTTTTCTCGAAGCGTGGAATGTGAATTGGGCCTCATCTAGAGATGAGTCCGTTAATTTTGTGCTCCTCTCCACTGGGGACAGCTTGATAAGGGTCCTTTTTGTGTCGCAAAAATGGTGTCAAGTACCCGTTCAAGTTTAAGCGGGAACGTGGGAATTCTCTTGAGACTCTGTAGGGGAAATTTTCCTCATCTCACCTTGAGTGCATAATCTTGTGGTTTTTCTCGAGTTGCTGTGGGAAGCTTGGGGTCCTTCTTGAGTTGTGACGGGGACTTCAGGAAATCACTCTTGTAGTCCCTGGAAAGTCAGGTCTCTTTTCGATATGGTAGGGAAACTTCGGGATTACTCTTGAGGTGTAGAATGGGAATAGGGCCTCATCAAAGGTTCAGTACATAAATTGTGTTCTCCTCTCAAGTGGGGACAGCTCTGTCAGGCACTGTCTTGAGTCGCATAAAGGGTATCAACCTGTTCGAGTTTCAAGCTGGAATGAGGGATTTTTCTTGAGACTCTGCAGGGGAAATTTTCCTCATCTCACCTTGAGTGCAGAATCATGTGGTATTACTTGAGTTGAGACGGGAAGCTTGGGATCCTTCTCGAATTGCGACGGGTACATCAGTAACTCGCTCGTGGTGCCATAGGGAAGTCAGGTCTCTTTTCATGTTGGAAGGGAAACTTCGGGATTATTCTTAATGCGTGGAATGGGAATTGGAAGTCATCTAGAGATGAGTCCGTAAAGTGTGTGTTCCTATCCGGTAGGGAATGCTTAGTCAGGAAACTTTTTTTGTTGCAGAAAGGGTTTCAAGTACCCGTTCGAATTACATGCGGGAATGTGGGAATTCCCTTGAGACTCTGCAGGAGAAAATTCCTCATCTCGCATTAATGGAGGAATCTCGTGGTTTTTATCGAATTGCAACAGGAAGTTTGTTGTCCCTCGCGAGTTGTGAAAGTGACTCAGAACATAGATCTTTTTAATTCAGGGAGGTCAGGTCACCTATCTTGTTGCAAGGAGAGCTTCGGGATTACACTCAAAGCGTAGAATTGGAATAGGGCCTCATCTAAAATTGAGTCCATAAATTGTGTTCTCCTCTCAGGTGGGGACAGCTATGTCAAGGAATGTCTTGGGTCGCATATAGTGTGTCAAGTCCCGGTTCGAGTTTCAAGCGGGAATGTGGGATTTAACTTGAGACTCTGCATGGGAAATTTTCCTCATCTCACCTTGAGTACAGAATCTTGTGGTTTTTCATGAGTTTGGGCTGGAAGTTTGGGCTCCATCTCGATTGTGACAGGGACCTCAAGCACTGGCTCGTGTTGCCCCAGGGACATCAGTTCTCCTTTCGTGTTGGAAGGGAAACTTCGGGATTATTCTCGAGGCATGGAATGGGTATTGGAAGTTATCCTGAGATGAGTCCGTAAATTGTGTGCTCCTCTCCATTAGAGTCTGTTTAGTCAGGGAACTTTTATGGTTGCAGAAAGGGTGCCAAGTTCCCGTTCGAATTTCAAGCGGGAATGAGGGATTTCCCTTGAGACACTGCAGCAGAAAATTCCTCATCTCTCATTGATGGGGGAATCTCGTGCTTTTCTCGAGTTGTGGCAGGAAGTTTGAGCTCCGTCTCGAGTTGCGACAGGGACATCAGGAACTCGCTCGTGTTGTCCCAGGGACGTCAGGTCTCCAAACGTTTTTGAAGGGGAACCTCGGGATTCCGCTCATGGCGTGGAATGTGATTTGGGACTCATCTTGTGTTGTGTCATTAATTGTGTGTTCTGCTCCAGTGTGGACGGGTTAATCAGGGAACTTTTTGTGTTGCAGAAATGTTTTCAAGTACGCTTTCGAGTTTCAAGCAGGAATGTGTCTCTTGAGACTGCAACAGAAATGTTCCTCATCTCACATTGAGGGGAGAATCTTGTGGTTTTACTCGAGTTGCGGCTGGAAGCTTGGGGTCCATTTCGGGTTGTGACGGGGTTCTCAGGAACTCTCACGTGTTGCCCCAGAGAAGTCAGGTCTCCTTTCCTGTTGGAAAGGGTACTTCGGGATTTCACTCGAGGCGTGGAATGTGAATTGGGCCTCATTTAGTGGTGAGTTCATTAATTGTGTGCTCCTCTCCAGTGGGGATGGCTTAGTAAGGGTTGATTTTGTATCGCAGAAATGGTGTCAAGTACTCGTTGGAGTTTAAGCAGGAATGTGGGATTTCTCTTGAGACTCTGAAGGGGAAATTTTCCTCATCTCACCTTGAGTGCATAATCTTGTGGTTTTCCTCGAGTTGCAGCAGAAAGTTTGATGTCGTTCTCCAGTTGCGACGGGGACCTCAGCACCTCCCTCTTGCAGTCCCTGGAAAGTCAGGGCTCCTTTCGTTTTGGTAGGGGAACTTCATTATTACTCTCGAGGCATGGAATGGGAAGATGGCCTCATCTAAAGTTGAATCCATAAATTGTGCTATCCTCTCAAGTGGGGATACCTATGTCTGGGAATGTCTTGTGTCTCATAAAGGGTGTCAAGTCCCCGTTTGAATTTCATATGGGAATGTGGGATTTCTCCTGAGACTCTGCAGGGTAAATTGTCCTCAACTCGCCTTGAGTGCTGAATCTTGTGTTTTTTTCGAGTTGCGGTGGGAAGCTTGGGGTCCTTCTCGGGTTGCGAGGGGGAACACAGTCCTTGCCTCTGGAAGTCAGTTCTCCTTTCGTGTTGGAAGGGAAACTACGGGATTATTCTCGAGGTGTGGAATGGGAATTGGAAGTCATCTAGAGAGGAGTCCGTAAAGTGTGTGGTCCTATCCAGTAGGGAAGGCTTAATCAGAAAAATTTTTTGTTGCAGAAAGGGTTTCATGTACCCGTTCGAATTTCAAGCGGGAATATGGGATTTCCATTGAGACACTGCAGCAAAAAGTTCCTCATCTGGCATTGAGGGGGAATCTCGTGATTGTAAGTTGCGGTAGGAATATTGTAGTCCCTCTTGAGCTGCGACAGTGACCTCACAATCTAGCTCTTTTAACTTCAGGGAGTTCAGGTCACCTTTCTTTTTGCAAGGAGACCTTTGGGATTACACTCGAGGCGTAGAATGTTAATAGGGTCTCATCTAAAATTGAGTACATAAAATGTGTTCTCCTCTCAAGTGAGGATAGCTATGTAATGGAATGTCTTGTGTGGCATAGAGTGTGTCAAATTCCAGTTCGAGTTTAAAGTGGGAATGTGGGATTTCTTTTGAGAGTCTGTAGGGGAAATTTTCCTCATCTCACCTTGAGTGCAGAATTTTGTGGTGTTTCTCGAGTTGTGGCGGGAAGCTTGAGCTCCTTCTCGAGTTGCGACGGGGACCTCAGGAACTCGCCCGTGTTGTCCCAGGGATGTCAGGTCTCCAATCGTGTTGGAAGGGAAACCTTGGGATTCCGTTCGGGCGTGGAATGTAATTTGGGTCTCATCTTAAGTTGAGTCCATTAATTGTGTGCTCCTCTCCAGTGGGGGTGGCTTATTCAGGGATCTTTTTGTATCTCAGAAAGGGTTTAAAGTAGCCTTTCGAGTTTCAAGCGGGAATGTGTGATTTCTCTTGAGACTCTGCAGCAGAAATATTCCCCATCTCGCATTGAACGGAGAATCTTGTTGTTTTTCTCGATTTGCGGCTGGAAGCTTGGGGTACCTTTCGGGTTGTGACGGGCATCGCAGGAACTCTCTCCTGTTGCCCCAGGGAAGTCAGATCTCCTTTCATGTTGGAAAGGGTACTTCGGGGTTTCTCTCGAGGCATGGAATGAAAATTGGGCCTCATCAGGAAATGAGTCCGTTAATTGTGTTCTCCTCTCCAGTGGGGACAGCTATGTCAAGGAAAGTCTTGGGTCGCATATAGTGTGACCAATCCCGGTTCGAGTTTCAAGCGGTAACGCGGAATTACTCTTGAGACTCTGCAGGGGATCTTTTCCTCATCTCACCGTGAGTGCAGAATCTTGTGGTTTTTCTCGAGTTACTGCGGGAAGTTTGGGCTCCTGCTCGAGTTGCGACTTGAACCTCAGGAACTCACTAGTTTTGTCCCAGGGATGTCAGGTCTCCAATCGTGTCGGAAGGAGAACCACGAGTTTCGTCTCGTGGCGTGGAATGTGATGTGGGTCTCATCTTGTGTTGAGTCCGTTAATTGTGTGCTCCTCTCCAGTGGGGACGGCTTATTCAGGGACAATTTGTGTTGCAGAAAGGGTTTCAAGTACCCGTTCGAGTTTCAAGCGGGAATGTGTGATTTCTCTTGAGATTCTCCAGCAAAAATGATCCTCATCTCACCTTGAGTTCAGAATCTTGTGGTTTTTCACGAGTTGCAGCGGGAAACTTGAGGTCCTTCTTGAGTTGCGACAGGAACTTCAGGAACTCTCTCGGGTAGTACCTTGGAAGTCAGGTCTTCTTTTGTTTTGGTAGGGGAACTTTGGGATTACTCTGGAGGCGTAGAATGGGAATAGGGCCTCATCTAATGATGAGTCCATAAATTGTGTTCTCCTCTCAAGTCGGGACAGCTTTGTCAGGGAATGTCTTGAGTCGCATAAAGGGTGTTAAGTACCTGTTCGAGTTTCAAGTGTTAATGTGGGATTTCTCTTGGGACACTGCAGTGGAAATTTTCCTCATCTCACCTTCAGTGCATAATCTTGTGATTTTTCTCGAGTTGTGGCGGGAAGCTTGGGGTCCTTTTCGATTTGAGACAGGGAACTGAGGAGCTCGCTCGTGTTGTCCCAGTTTCGTCAATTCTCCTCGCTTGTTGGATGGGGAAACTCGGGATTCCACTCGAAGGGCAGCAGAGGAATAGTGCCGCATCCAGCGTTATTTATGTAAATTTTGTGCTCTTCTTCAGTGCGGCTGGCTAGGATGGGGAATTTTTAGAGTCCCATAAAGATTGTCAAGTACCCTTTCCAGTTTCAAGCGGGAATGTGGGATTCCACTTGAAACTCTGCAGCATTAATGTTCCTAATTTCGCATTGAGGGGAGAATCTTGTGATTTCTCTCGAGTTGCGGCTAGAAGCTTGGGGATTCTTTTCGATTATGACAGGGATCTCAGGAACTCCTTTGTGTTGTCCCAAGGAAGTCAGTCTCCTTTCTTTTTGGTAGGGGAACTTCGGGACTACTCTTGAGGCGTGGAATGGGAATTGGAAGTCATCTAGAGATGAGTCCGTTATCTGTGTGCAGCTCTAATGAAGGGAAGGCTTTGTCAGGGAACTCTTTGTGTTGCAGAAAGGGTGTCAAGTAACCATTCGAATTTCACGTGGGAATGTGGGATTTCCTTTGAGACAATGAAGCAGAAAATTCCTCATCTCGCATTGATGGGGTAATGTCGTGGTTTTTCTCCTGTTGAGGCGGGAAGCTCGTAGTCCCTCTCAACTTGCCACAGTGACCTAAGAACTTAGCTCTTTTTAGTTCACGCAGGTCAGGTCACCTTTCTTGTTGCAAGGAGGGCATCACGATTACACTAGAGGCCTAGAATGGGAATAGGGCCTCATCTAAAATTGAGTCCATAAATAGTGTGCTCCTCTCCAGTGGGGACAGCTATGTCAAGGAATGTCTTGGGTCGCATATCGTGTGTCAAGTCCTGGTTCGAGTTTCAAGTGGGAACGTGGGATTTCTCTTGAGACTCTGCATGGGAAAATTTCCTCATCTCACCTTGAGTGCAGAATCATGTGGTTTTTCTCCAGTTGCGGCGGGAAGCTTGGGATCCTTCTCGAGTTGCGACGGGAACCTCAGGAACTCGCTCATCTTGCTCCAGGGAAGTTAGGTCTCCTTTTGTGTTGGAAGGGAAACTTCGGGATTATTCTCGAGGCGTAGACTGGCAATTGGAAGTCATCTAGAGAGGAATGTGTTAATTGTGTGCTCCTCTCCAGTGGGGCCAGCTTAGTCACGGATCTTTTTGTATCAGAGAAAGGATTTCAAGTACCCTTTCCAGTTTCAACCGGGATTGTGTGATTTCTCTTGAGACTACGCAGCGGAAATGATCCTTATCTCTCATTGAGGGGAGAATCTTGTGGTTTTTCTCGAGTTGCGGCTGGAGGCTTGTGGTCCTTTTCACGTGGCAATGTGGACCTCAGAAAGTGATTTGTGTTGCCCCAGGGATATCAGTTCTCCTGTCCTGTTGGAAAGGGAACTTCGGGATTACTCTCGAGGAGTGGAATGTGAATTGGGCTTCATCTAGAGATGAGTCCGTTAATTTTGTTCTCCTCTCCAGGGGGGACGGCTTAGTAAGGGACCTTTTTATGTCGCAGAAATTGTGTCAAGTACCGTTTGAGTTTAAGGATGAATGTGGGATTTCTTTTGAGACTCTGCAGGGGAAATTTTCCTCATCTCACCTTGAGTGCAGAATCTTGTGATTTTTCTCGATTTGCATCAGGAAGCTTCAGGTCCTCCTCGAATTGCGACGGGGACCTCAGGAACTCGCTCGTGTAGTACCTGGGAAGTCAGGTCTCCTTTCGTTTTGGAGGGGAACTTCGGGATTACTCTGGAGGTGTAGAATGGGAATAGGGCCTCATCTAATGATGAGTCCATAAATTGTTTTCTCCTCTCAAGTTGGACAGCTTTGTCCGGGAATGTCTTGAGTCACATAAAGGGTGTCAGGTACCCATTCGAGTTTAAGCGGGAATGTGGGATTTCTCTTGAGACTCTGCATGGGAAATTTTCCTCATCTCACCTTGAGTGCAGCATCTTGTGGTTTTTCCCGAGATACGATGGTAAACTTGGGCTCCTGCTCGAGTTGAGACTTGGAACTCAGGAACTCGCTAGTTTTGTCCCAGGGACGTCAGGTCTCCAATCGTGTTGGAAGGAGAACCTCCAGTTTCGTCTTGTGGTGTGGAATGTAATGTCGGCCTCATCTTGTGTTGAGTCCATTAACTGTGTGCTCCTCTCCAGTGGGGACGGCTTATTCAGGGATGATTTGGTTTGCAGAAAGGGTTTCAAGAACCCGTTCGAGTTTCAAGCGGGAATGTGTGATTTCTCTTGAGACTCTCCAGCAGAAATATTCCTTATCTCGCACTGACTGCAGAATCTAGTGGTTATTCTCGCGTTTCGGTGGGACACTTAGGGTCCTTCTCGAGTTGGACGGGGACCCCAGGAACTCGCTCGTTTAGTCCCTGGAAAGTCAGGTCTCTTTTCGTGTTTCAAGGAGAGCTTCGGGATTACAATCGAGGTGTAGAAAGGGAATTGGGCCTCATCTAATATTGAGTCCATTAATTGTGTTCTCCTCTCCATTTGGGACAGCTGAGTCAGGGAACTTTTTGTGTCACAGAAAGGGTTTCAAGTACTCTTTCGAGTTTCAAGCGGGAAGGTGTGATTTCACGTGAACCTACGCAGCAGAAACGTGCCTCATCTCGCATTGAGGCAATAATCTTGTGGTTTTTCTTGAGTTGTGGCGGGAAGCTTGGTTCCTTCTCAAGTTACAACGTGGACATCAGGAACTCACTCGTGTTGTCCCAGTTTCGTCAATTCTCCTATCGTGCTGGATGGGGAACTGTTGGAGCTCGAGGGTCAGCAGAGTAATAGTACTGCATCTAGAGCTATTTACGTAAATTTTGTGCTCTTCTTCAGTGGGGCCGGCTACGATGGTAAATTTTTAGAGTCCTATAGTGTTTCAAGTACCCGTTAGAGTTTCAACCGGGAATGTGGGATTTCTCTTGAGACTCTGCAGCAGAAAACTTCATCATCTCTCATTGATGGGGAATCTTGTGGTTTTCTCTGAGTGTTGATGGGAAGCTTGGTGTCCTCTAGATTAGTGCTGGGTCCTCTGGATCACACTCATGTTGTCCCAGGGAAGTCAGGTCTCCTTTCCTGTTGGAAAGCGAACCTCGGTATTCCTCCGAGGCACACCAAAGGAATAGGGCCGCATCTAGCGTTGTGTACATAAATTTTCTGCTCTTCTTCAGTTAGGCTGGCTATTTTGGGGAATTTTTTGCATCGCATAAAGGTTGTCAAGTCCCCTTTCGGGTTTCATGAGGGAATGTGGGATTGCTCTGAAACTCTGCATGGGAAAACTTCCTCAGTTCCCCATGAGTGCAGAATCTTGTGATCTTTCTTGAGTTGCGGTGGGAATCTTGAGCTCCTTCTCCTGGTATGATGGGGACCTCAGGAACTTGCTTGTGTTACTTCACCAAAGTCAGGTCTCCGTTCTTTTTGGAAGAGAAATTTCGGGATTGCTCTTGAGGCATGGAATGGGAATAGGGCCTCATCCATAATGATTCTTAAATTGTATACTCCTCTCCAGTGTGGACTGCTATGTCAG
The DNA here is from genome assembly GCF_049115385.1 of Moschus berezovskii. NCBI lineage: Eukaryota > Metazoa > Chordata > Mammalia > Artiodactyla > Moschidae > Moschus > Moschus berezovskii. The sequence goes on along the minus strand of NC_142485.1, from coordinate 47,010,117 downwards.
GGAACTGTTTGAGTTGCAGAAAGGGTGTCAAGTACCCATTCGAGTTTCAAGCCGGAATGTGGGATCTCTGAGACACTTTAGGGGAAATTTTCCTCATATCACCCTGAGTGCAGAATATTGTGGTTTTTCTCGAGTTGCAGTGGGAATCTTGAGGTCATTCTCCAGTTGTGACAGCGACCTCAGGAGCTGGTTCCTGATACTTCTGGGAAGTCAGGTCTCCTTTTGGTTTTGTAGCGGAAATTTGGGATTATGCTCGAGGCGTGGAATGGGAATAGGTCCACATCCATATTTGATTCGTAAATTGAATGCTCCTCTCAAGTGCAGACGGCCATGTCAGAGAACTTTTTTGAATCGCAGAAAGGGTGTCAAGTGAGCATTCAAAGTTCAAGCGGAAATGTGTGATTTCTCTTGACACTCTATAGGGGAAATTTTTCTCATCTCGCCTTGAGTGCAGAATCTTTTGGTTTTTCTCCAGTTGCGATGGGATGTTTGGGATCCTACCACAGTTTCAACGGGGACCTCAGTAAATCGATCGTGTTGCCCCAGGGAATTCAGGTCTCCTTTCGTGTTGGAAGGGAGGCTTCGGGATTATTCTCAAGGCGTGGAATGGGAATTTGAAGTCATCTAAATATGAGTCCGTTAATTCTGTGCTCCTCTCCAGTTGGGAATGCTAGGTCAGGGAACTTTTTGTGCTGCAGAAAGGGTGTCCAGTATCCATTCGAACTTCAAGCGAGAATGTGAGATTTCTCTTGAGACTCTGCAGCAGAAAATTCCTCATCTCGCATTGATGGGGGAATCTCGTGGATTTTCTCGAGTTGTGGTGAGAAGCTTGTAGTCCCTCTCGAGTTGCGACAGTGACCTCAGAACCTTCGCTCATGTTACTTCAGGGACGTTAGGTCTCCTTTCGTGTTGCAACGACAGCTTCGGAATTACTCTCGAGGCGTGAAATGGGAATAGGGACTCATCTAAATTTGAGTCCATAAATTGTGTTCTCCTCTCCTGTGGGGACAGCTATGTCACGGAATGTCTTGAGTCGCATAAAGTATGCCAAGTACCCTTTCAAGTTTCAAGCGGGAATGTGGGATTGCTCTTGAGACTCTGCATGTAAATTTTCTTCATCTCACCTTTAGGGCAGAATCCTGTGGTTTTTCTCGAGTTGCGTCTGGAAGCTTGGGATCCCTTTTGGGTTGCGTTGGGAACCTCAGGAAGTCGCTCGTGTTGCCCAAGGCAAGTCAGGTTTTCTTTCCTATTGAAAAGGGTACTTCGGGATTATACTGGATATCTGGAATCGAAATTGAAAGTCATCTAGAGATGAGTTCAATAATTGTGTGCTACTCTCCAGTGGGGACGGCTTAGTCAGGGTCCTTTTTGTGTCACAGAAATGGTGTCACATACCCGTTCGAGTTTCAAGGGGGAATGTGGGATTTCCCTTGACACTTTTCAGCAGAAAACTTCATCGTCTTTCATTGATGGCAGAATCCTGTGGATTTTCTCGAGTTCAGGTGGGAAGCTTGAGATACATTCCTCAGTTGAGACAGGGACCTCAAGAACTCACTCGTGTTCTATCAGGGAAGTAAGGTCTCCTTTGATTTTGGTAGGGGAAATTCGGGACTACTCTCGAGGCATGGAATGGGAATAGGGCCTCATCCGTATTTGATCCGTAAATTGTATGCTCCTCTCCAGTGGGGAAGGCTATGTCAGGGAACTATTTGAGTCGCGGAAAGGGGTCAAGTACCCATTCGAGTTTCTAGCTGGATTGTGGGATTTCTCTTGCGACTCTGCAGGGGAATTTTTCCTCATCTTGACTTGAGTGCACAATCTTTTGGTTTTTCTCCAGTTGCGGCGGAAAGTTTGGGGTCCTGCTCGAGTTGCAACGGGGACCTCAGTAACTCCCCCGAGTTACCATAATGATGTCAGGCCTCCTTTCCTGTTGGAAAGGAAACTTTGGGATTATTCTTGAGGTGTGGAATGGGAATTAGAAGTCGTCTAGAGAAGAGTCCGTTAATTGTGTTCTCCTCTCCAGTAGGAATGGCTTAGTCAGGGAATTTTTATGGTCACATAAAGTGTGTCAAGTACCCGTTCGAATTTCAAGCAGGAATGTGGGATTTCTCTTGAGACTCTGCAGCAGAAAATTCCTCATCTCGCATTGATGGGGGAATCTCGTGGATTTTCTCGAGTTGTGGTGGGAAGCTTGTAGTCCCTCTCGAGTTGCGACAGTGACCTCAGAACCTCGCTCGTGTTACTTCAGGGCGGTCAGTTCTCCTGTCGTGTTGCAAGGAGAGCTTCAGGATTTCTCTCGAGGCATGGGATGGGAATAGGGCCTCATCTAAATTTGAGTCCATAAATTGTGTACTCCACTCCAGTGGGGACAGTTATGTATGAGAATGTGTTCAGTCGCATTAAGTATGTCAAGTACCCCTTCGAGTTTCAAGTGGGAATGTGGGATTTCTCTTGAGACTCTCCATCAGAAATGTTCCTCATATCGCATTGAGGGGAGAATCTTGTGGTTTATCTAGAGTTGCGGCTGGAAGCTCGGGGTCCCTTTCAGGTTGCGACGGGGAAATCAGGAACTCACTCGTGTTGCCTCAGGGAAGTCAGGTCTCCTATCATGTTGGAAGGGGAACCTCGGGATTCCTCTCGAGGCGCAGCAGAGGAATAGGGCCGTATCTAGCATTCAGTCGGACAAATGTGTGTTCCTTGTCAGTGGCGACAGGGATCTCGTCGTGGCTCTCATTACTCACCAGGGGAGTCAGGCCTCATCTCTTGTTCAGACATGGAACTGCACATTCTTCTCGAGTTGTAAAATGGGTGTTAGGCGACATTAGAGTTGAATTTGTACCTGGAGTTTGTATAGAGTATGCTCGGGGACTAAGGTCTCGACTCGTCTTATGAGTTGATACTCGAGGATACATTTGAATATGTGCAGTAGAATCAGAAAATATCTCGAGTGGGTGGTGACATCCGTACCTTTTCCATTTGTCCTTTGAAAACCTGGGGATCCTCCCGAGTATCAAGGTGGTACCCACCTCCTCGAACTGTGCGACCAGAACTTCCAGATTCCATTCCTGAGAAAGCAGAGGAATCGACTCTCATCTGGAAAAGAGGACTGGAAAATGGGGCAATTTGTCAGTGTGGCAGGAAACTCGATGTTCTTCTGGATTGGTGTTGTGTATGTTGGTTTAATTTTTGAGTCGCATCAATCAGTTCAGTTCAGTCGCTAAGTCGTGTCCGACTCTCCGTGACCCCATGAATCACAGCACGCCAGGCCTCCTTGTCCATCACCAACTCCCGGAGTTCACTCAAACTCATGTCCACAGAATCAGTGATGCCATCCAGCCATCTCATTCTCTGTCATCCCCTTCTCCTCCCGCCCCCAACCTTTCCCAGCATCAGAGTCTTTTCCAGTGTGTCAACTCGTCGCATGAGGTGACCAAAATATTGCAGTTTCAGCTTTAGCACCAGTCCTTCCAATGAACACCCAGGATTGATCTCCTTTAGAATGGACTGGTTGGATCTCCTTGCAGTATAAGGGACACTCAAGAGTCTCCTCCAATACCACAGTTCAAAAGCATCAATTCTTCGGTGATCAGCTTTCTTCACAGTCCAACATTCACATCCATACATGACCACGGGAAAAACCATAGCCTTGACTAGACGGACCTTTGTTGGCAAAGTAATGTCTCTGCTTTTTAATATACTATCAAGGTTGGTCATAACTTTCCTTCCAAGGAGCAAGCGTCTTTTAATTTCATGGCTGCAATCAGCATCTGCAGTGATTTTGGAGTCCCCAAAAATAAAGTCTGCAGCATTTCCACTGTTTTTCCATCTATTTCCCATGAAGTGATGGGACCAGATGCCATGATCTTTGCTTTGTGAATGTTGAGCTTCAAGCCAACCTTTTCACTCTCCTCTTTAAATTTCATCAAGAGGATTTTTAGTTCCTCTTCACTTTCTGCCATAAGGGTGGTGTCATCTACATATCTGAGGTTATTGATATTTCTCCCAGCAATCTTTATTCCAGCTTGTGCTTCTTCCAGCCCAGCGTTCCTCATAATGTACTCTGCATATAAGCTAAGTAAGCAAGGTGACAATATACAGCCTTGATCTACTCCTTTTCCTATTTGGAACCAGTCTGTTGTTCCATGTCCAGTTCTGACTGTTGCTTCCTGACCTGCATACAGGTTTATCAAGAGGCAGGTCAGGTCGTCTGGTATTCACATCTCTTTCAGAATTTTCCACAATTTATTGTGATCCACATAGTCAAAGGCTTTGGCATAGTCAATGAAGCAGAAACAGATATTTTTCTGGAACTCTCTTGCTTTCTCCATGATCCAGCGGATGTTGGAAACTTGATCTCTGGTGCCTCTGCCTTTTCTAAAACCTGCTTGAACACCTGGGAGTTCATGGTTCACATATTTCTGAAGCCTGGCTTGAAGAATTTTGAGCATGACTTTACTAGCGTGTGAGATGTGTGCAATTGTGCGGTAGTTTGAGCATTTTTTGGTATTGCGTTTCTTTGGCATTGAAATGAAGACTGATATTTTCCAGTCCTGTGGCCACTGCTGAGTTTTCCAAATTTGTTGGCATATTGAGTGCAGCACTTTCACAGCATCATCTTTCAAGGTTTGAAATAGCTCAACTGGAATTCCATCATCTCCACTAGCTTTGTTCCTAGTGATGCTTTTTAAGGCCCACTTGACTTCACATTCCAAGATGTCTGGCACTAGGTGAGTGATCACACCATCGTGATTATCTTGGTCATGAAGCATCTTTTTTGTACAGTTCTTTTGTGTATTCTTGCCACTTCTTCTTAATATCTTCTGCTTTTGTTAGGTCCATATCATTTCTGTCCTTTACCGAGCCCATCTTTGCATGAAATGTTCCCTTGGTATCTCTAATTTTCTTGAAGACATCCCTTGTTTTTCCTATTCTGTTGTTTTCCTCTATTTCTTTGCATTGATTGCTGAGGAAGGCTTTCTTATCTCTCCTTGCTATTCTTTGGAAATCTGCATTCAGATGCTTATATCTTACCTTTTCTCCTTTGCTTTTCGCTTCTCTTCTTTTCACAGCTATTTAATAAGGCCTCCTCAGACAGCCATTTTGCTTTTCTGCATTTCATTTCCATGGGGATGGTCTTGGTCCCTGTCTCCTGTACAATGTCATGAACCTCCGTCCAGAGTTCATCAGGCACTCTACCTATCAAACCAATCCCTTCAATCTATTTCTCACTTCCACTGTATAATCATAAGGGGTTTGATTTTGGTCATATCTGAATGGTCTAGTGGTTTTCTCCACTCTCTTCATTTCCGTCTGAATTTGGCAATAAGGAGCTCATGATCCAAGCCACAGTCAGCTCCCAGTCTTGTTTTTGCTAACTGTATACAGTTTCTCCATCTTTGGCTGCAAACAATATAATCAATATGATTTCGGAGTTGATCATCTGGTGATGTCCATATGTAGAGTCTTCTGTTTTGTTGTTGAAAGAGGGTATTTGCTATGACCAGTGCGTTCTCTTGACAAAACTCTATTAGCCTTGGCCCTGTTTCATTCCGTGCTCCAAGGCCAAATTTGCCCGTTATTCCATGTGTTTCTTGACTGCCTACTTTTGCATTCCAGTCCCCTATAATGAAAAGGACATCTTATTTGGGTGTTAGTTCTAAAAGGTCTTGTAAGTCTTCATAGAACAGTTCAACTTCGGCTTCTTCAGCGTTACTGGTTGGGGCATAGGCCTGGATTAATGTAATATTGAATGGTTTGCCTTGGAAACGAATGGAAATCATTCTGTCGTTTTTAAGATTGCATCCAAGTACTGCATTTCGGAGTCTTTTGTTGACCATGATGGCTACTCCATTTCTTCTAAGGGATTCCTGCCGACAGTAGTAGATATAATGGTCATCTGAATTAAACTCACACATTCCAGTCCATTTTAATTCACTGATTCCTAGAATGTATATGTTCATTCTTGCCATCTCCTGTTTGACCACTTCCAATTTGCCTTGATTCATGGACCTAACATTCCAGGTTCCTATGCAATATTGCTCTTTACAGCACCGGACCTTGCTTCTATCACCCGCACATCCATAAATGGGTATTGGTTTTGCTTTTGCTCCATCCCTTCATTCCTTCTAGAGTTATTTCTCCACTGATCTCCAGTAGCATACTGGGCATGTACCGACCTGGGGAATTCCTCATTCAGTATCCTATCATATTGCCTTTTGATACTGTTCATGGGGTTCTCAAGGCAAGTATACTTAAGTGGTTTGCCATTCCCTTCTCCAGTGGACCACATTCGGCTGTGGTCCATGTGATCAGTTCGATCAGCTTCCTGTGATTATGATTTCATTGTGTCTGCCCTCTGATGCCCCCTGGCAATTTCTACCATCTTATTTGGGTTTCTCTTACCTTAGACGTGGGATATCTCTTCACAGCTGCTCCAAGAAAGCGCAGCCGCTGCACCTTCCGTTGGATAAGGGGTATCTCCTCAAGACTTCCCCTCCTGACCTTGAACGTAGAGTAGATCCTCTCGGCCCTCCTATGTCCGCGCAGCCACCGCCTATTGGACGTGGGGTAGCTCCTCTCGGCTGCTGGCCCTGGCGTCAGGCGTAGGGTAACTCCTCTCCGTCTCGCCTCTTTGCGCGGTCAGTTGCGCAGGGGCCAGCTTCTCTCACAGCTGTGCCACCAGGGCCAGTGTCTCTTGCCAATCTGCAACAGAATTATTCCTCATCTCGCCTTGAGTGCAGAATCTTGTGGTTTTTCTCGAGTTGCAGCAGGCAGCTTGGGCTCCCTCTTGAGTTGCCCTGGGACCTCAGGAACTCACTCGTGTTACTTCAGGGAAGTCAGGTCCCCTTTTGTGTTGGACGGGGAACTTCGGTATTACTCTCAACCGTTAAATGGTAATAGGGCCTCACCTCGAGTTGAGTCCGTAAATTGTGTGCTCCTCTCCAGTGGGGCCGGCTATGTTAGGGAACTTTTTGAGTCACATAAATGGTGTCAAGTACCGGTTCGAGTTTCAAGAGGGAATGTTGGATTTCTCTTGAGATTCTGCAACAGAAAAGTTCCTCATCTTGCATTGATGGGGGAACATTATGGTTTTCCTCAACTCGTGGTGGAAAGCTTGTGGTTCCTATCGAGCTGTGACGGGGACCTCAGGAACTCTCTTGCGTTGTACCAGGAAAGTTAGGTCTCCTTTCCTGTTGGAAGGGGAACCTCGGGATTCTTCTCGAGGCGCAGTAGAGGAATAGGGCCGCATCTAGTGTTGTTTACGTAAATTGTGTGCTCCTCTTCAATGTGAACGGCTATGTCGGGGAAGTTTTGGGGTCGCATAAAGTGTGTCAAGTACCAGTTCGAGTTTCAAGCGCGAGTGTGGGATTTCTCTTGAGACACTGCATCAGAAAAATTCCTCATTTCGCATTGCGGGGATAATTTTGTGGTGTTTCTCGAGTTGCAGCAGGAAGCTTGAGGTTCTTCTCGAGTTGTGGCGGGGACCTCAGGAAATCGCTCGTATTGCCCCAGGGAAGTCAGGTATCCTATCATGTTGGAAGGGGAACCTCGGGATTCCTCTCGAGGAGAGGCAGAGGAACAGGGCCGCATCTAGCGTTCAGTCGGTCAATTGTGTGTTCCTTGACAGGGACAACAGGGATCTCGGGGTTGCTCTCATTATTCACCTGGGGAGTCAGGAATGGTCTCTTGTTCAGACATGGAACTGCTCATTCTTCTAGAGTTGTAAAACGGGTGTTAGGCGACATTAGAGTTGAATTTGTACCTGGAGTTTGTATCGAGTATGCTCCAGGAGTCAGGTCTCCACTCGTCTTGTGAGTTGATACTCGAGGATACATTTGAATGTGTGCAGTAGAATCAGACAAAATCTCAAGTGGGTGGTTATATCCATACCTTTTCTACTTGTGTTTCGAAAATCTGCGGATCATCACTAGTTTCAAGGTGGTTCCTGCCTCCTAGTACTGTACGACAGGAACATCCGGATTCCATTCCAGAGTAAAGGGATGAATCTACTCTCATCTGGAAAAGAGGACTGGAAAATGGGGCAATTTGTCAGTGTTGCAGGAAACTCGGTGTTCCTCTAAATTGGGGCTGTGTATGTCGGTTCAATTTTTGAGTCGCATAAAGGATGTTAAGTAACCTGTCGAGTTTTCAGCGGGAATGTGGAATTTCTCTTGCGAATCTGCAAAGGAAATGTTCCTCATCTCGCCTTGAGGGCAGAATCTTTTTATTTTTCCCGAGTTTCAGCGTGAAGCTTGTGCTCCCTCTCGAGTTGTGCTGGGGCCTTCAGGAAATCCTCGTGTTTCTTCAGGGAACTCGGGACCCCTTTTGTTTTGGAAGGGGAACTTCGGGATTACTTTTGAGCCGTTAAATTGTAATAGATCATCATCTGGTGTTCAGTCCCTAAATGGTGTGCTCCTCTCCAGTGGGGAAGGCTATGTTAGGGAACTTTTGGTGTCGCATAAAGGGTGTCAAGTACCCGTTCGAGTTTCAAGCGGGAATGTGGGATTTCTTTTGAGATTCTGCAGCAGTAAATTTCTTCATCTCGCATTGATGGGGGAACGTTACCGTTTTTCTCCAGTAGTGGCGAAAGGATGGGGTTATATCGAGTTGCGATGGGGTCCTCTGGAACTCACTCGCGTTGTCCCAGGGAAGTTAGGTCTCCTTTCGTGTTGGAAGGGGAACCTCTGGATTTCTCTCGAGGCGCGGGAGAGGAATAGGGCCGCATCTAGTGTTGTGTACGTAAATTGTGTGCTCCTCTTCAATGTGGACATCTGTTTCGGGGAAGTTTTTGGGTCGCATAAAGGGTGTCAAGTACCCGTTCGAGTTTCAAGCGGGAATGTGGGATTTCTCTTGAGGCTCTGCAGTGGAAATATTTCTCATTTCACATTGAGAGGGTAATTATGTGGTGTTTCTCTACTTACGATGGGAAGCTTGGGGTTCTTCTCGAGTTGTGACGGAGATCTCAGGAACTCGCTCATGTTGTCCCAGGGACGTCAGGTCTCCTATACTGTTGGAAGGGGATCCTGGGAATTCCACTCGAGGAGCAGCAGAAAAATAGGGCCCATCTAGCATTGAACGGTCAACTGTGTGTTCCTTGCCAGTAGGGACAGCGATCATGTGGTTGCTCTCAAAATCACCTGGGGAGTCGGGATTCGTCTCTTGTTCAGACATGGAACTACGCTTTCTTCTCGAGTTGTAAAACGGGTGTTAGGCCACATCAGAGTTGAATTTTTACCTGGGGATTTTATCGAATATGCGGGGGAGTCAGGTCTCCACTGATCTTGTGAGTTGATATTCGAAGATACATTTGAATCTGTGCAGTATAATCAGACAATATCTCCAGTGGGCGGTGACCTCTGTGCTTTGTTCATTTGTGTATTGAAAACATGGGCATCCTCCCGAGTTTCAAGGTGGTACCATCCTCCTCGTACTGTGCGACCGGAACATCAGGATTCCATTCCAGAGAAAGCAGAGGAATCGAATCTCATCTGGAAAAGAGGACTGGAAAATGGGGCAATTTGTCAGTGTGGCAGGAAACTCGGTGTTCATCTCCACTTGGGCTGTATATGTGTTTAATTTTTGAGTCGCCTAAAGGATGTTAATATACTTGTCGAGTTACAAGCGGGAATGTGGAATTTCTCTTGCGAATCTGCAAAGGAAATGTTTCTCATCTCACCTTGAGAGAAGAATCTTGTGGTTTTTCTCGGGTTGCAGCGTGAAGCTTGTGCTCCCTCTCGAGTTGCAAAGGGGACTTCAGGAACTCGATGGTGTTGCTTCAGAGAAGTGAGGTCCCCTTTTTTGTTGGAAAGGGAATTCGGGATTGCTCTCCAGCCGTTAAATGGGAATAGGACCTCATCTCGAGGTGAGTCTGTAAATTGTGTGCCCCTCTCCAGTAGGGATGGCTATGTTAGGGAACACTTTGAGTCGTATAAAGGGTGTCAAGCGGGAATGTGGGATTTCTCTTGAGATTCTGCAGCAGAAAAGTCCCTCAGCTTGCATTGATGGGGGAACGTTACCATTTTTCTTGAGTTGTGGCTGAAAGATTGGGGTTCCTCTCGAGTTCCGACGGGGACCTCAGGAACTCTCTTGCATTGTCCCAGGGAAGTCAGGTCTCATTTCGTGTTGGAAGGGGAACCTAGGGATTCCACTCGAGGCACGGTAGAGGAATAGGACCGCATCTAGTGTTGGGTACCTATATTGTGAACTCTTCTTCAATATGGATGGCTGTGTTGGGGAAGTTTTTGGGTCGCTTTAAGTGTGTCAAGTACCCGTTCGAGTTTCAAGCGCGAACTTGGGATTTTTCTTGAGACTCTTCAGCGGAAATATTCCTCATCTGGTGTTGAGGGCAGAATCTTGTGGTTTTTCTCGATTTGTGTTGGGAAGCTTGGGGTTCTTCTCCAGTTGCAACGATGACCTCAGGAAATCACGCGTGTTGTTTCACGGAAGTCAGGTCCCCTTTTGTATTGGAAGGAAACCTCAGGATTCCGCTCGAGGTGTGCTAGAGTAATAGGGCCCCATCTAGTGTTGTGTATGTAAATTGTGTGCTCCGCTTCAATGTGGACGGTTATTTAGGGGAACTTTTTGGTCGCATTATTTGTGTCAGGTACACGTTCATTTTAAAAGCGAGAATGAGGAATTTCTCTTGCGAAACTGCAACGGAATTGTTCCTCATCTCGCCTTAAAGGCAGAATTTTGTGGTTTTTTTCGAGTTGCAGCGGGAAGCTTGGGCTCCCTCTTGAGTTGTGCCGCGTACCACAGGAACTCGCTCTTGTTGCTTCAGGGAAGTCAGGTCCCCTTTTGTGTTGGATGGGGAACTTCGGGATTACTCTCGAGCCGTTTAATGGGAATAGGGTCTCATCTCGATTTGAGTCCTTAAATTGTGTGCTCCTCTCCAGTGGGGACGACTATGTTGTTGAACCTTTTGAGTCGCATAAAGAGAGTCAAGTACACGTTCGCGTTTCAAGCGGGAATGTGGGATTTCTCTACAGATTCTGCAGCAGAAAATTTCCTCATCTTGTATTGATGGGGAAACATTATAGTTTTTCTCGTGTTGCGGCGAAAAGCTTGGGGTTCTTCTCGAGTTGCAACGTTGACCTCAGGAACTCGCTCTTGTTGCTTCAGGGAAGTCATGTCCCATTTTGTGTTGGAAGGGGAATTTTAGGATTCCTCTCGAGGCACAAAAGAGTAATCAGGCCACATCTAACACTGAGTCGGTCAACAGTGTGTTCCTTGCTATTGGCGACAGAAATTTCGGGTTGCTCTCAAAATTCACCTGGGGTGTCAGGCCTCGTCTCTTGTTCAGACATGGAACTGCGCTTTCTTCTCCAGTTGTAAAACGGGTGTTAGGCCACATTAGAGTTGAATTTGTACCTGTAGTTTGTACTGAGTATTCTAGGGGAGTAAGGTCTCCATTCATCTTGTGAGTTGATACTCGAGGACACATTTGAATCTGTGCAGTAGAATCAGACAATATCTCGTGTGGGGGTGACATCTGTCCCTTTTCCATTTGTGTTTTGAAAACCTGTTGATCCTCCAGAGTTTCAAAGTTTTACCTGCCTCCTCGTACTGTGCGACGGGAACGTCCAGATTCCATTCCAGAGAAAGCAGAGGAATTGACTCTCATCTGGAAAAGAGGACTGGAAAATGGGGCAATTTGTCAGTGTGGCAAGAAACTCCATTTTCCTCTCGTTCGGGGCTGTGTATGTCGGATTAATTTTTGAGTCGATTAAAGGATGTTAAGTAACCTTTCGAGTTTCAAGCGGGAATGTGGGATTTCTCTTGCAAATCTGCAACGGAAATGTTCCTCATCTCGCCTTGAGGGCAGAATCTTGTGGTTTTTCTCGAGTTGCGGCGGGAAACTTGGGGTCCCTCTAGAGTTGCCACGAAGACATAAGGAACTCGCTTGCTTTGTCCCAGGGCAGTTAGGTCTCCTTTCTTCATATAAAGGGTGTCAGGCTCCCGTTCGAGTTTCAAGCTGGAATGTGGGATTTCTTTTGATACTGCAGCAGAAATTTCCTCATCTCCCATTGAGTGGATAATTTGTCTTGTTTCTCGAGTTGGGGCGGGAAGCTTGGGGTTCTTCTCGAGTTGCCACGGGAACCTCAGTTACTCGCTCGTGTTATCTTAGGGAAGTCAGGTATCCTATTGTGTTGGAATGGGAACATCGGGATTCCTCTCGAGGTGCAGCAGAGTAATAGGGCCGCATATAGCATTGAATTGGTCAACTGTGAGTTCCTTGCCAGTGGCGACAGGAATCTCAGGGTTGCTCTCAAAATTCACCTGGGGAGTCAGGCCTCGTTTCTTCTTCAGACATGGAACTGCGATTTCTTTGCGAGTTGTAAAACGGGTGTTAGGCCACATTAGAGTTGAATTTGTACCTGGAAATTGTATCAAGTATGCACGTGGAGTCAGGTCTCCACTCATCTTGTGAGTTGATACTCGAGGATACATTTGAATCTGTGCAGTAGAATCAGACAATATCTCGTGTGGGTGGTGACATCTGTCCCTTTTCCATTTGTGTTTTGAAAACCTGGGGATCCTCCCGAGTTTCAAGGTTATACCCGCCTCCTCGTATTGTGCGACCAAAACATCCGGATTCCATTCCAGAGAAATCAGAGGAATCGATTCTCATCTGGAAAAGAAGACTGGAAAACGGGGCAATTTGTCAATGTGACAGGAAACTCGGTGTTCCTCTCGATTGGGGCTGTGAATGTCAGATTAATTTTTGAGTCGATTAAAGGATGTTAAGCAACCTGTCGAGTTTTAAGCGGGAATTTGGAATTTCTTTTGCGAATCTGCAACGGAAATGTTCCTCATCTCGCCTTGAGGGCAGAATCTTGTGGTTTTTCTCGAGTTGCGGTGGGAAGTTTCGGCTCCCTCTCGAGTTGCACCGGGGACCTCAAGAACTCGCTCGTGTTACTTCCAGGTACTCAGATCCCCTTTTGTGTTGGAAGGGGATCCTCGTGATTCCTCTCGAGGTGCAGGAGTGGAATAGGGCCGCATCTAGCGTTAAGTAGATCAACAGTTTATTCCTTGCCATTGGCGATAGAGATTTCGGGGTTGCTCTCAAAATTCTCCTGGGGAGTCCCGATTCGTCTGTTATTCAGACATGGAACTGAGCTTTCTCCTCGAGTTGTAAGACGGGTGTGAGGCCATATTAGTGTTTAACTGTTTACCTGGAGATTGTATCGAGTATGTTCGGGGCGTCAGGTCTCCACTCGTCTTGTGAGTTGATACTCAAGGATACATTTGAATCTGTGCAGTAGAATCAGACAATATCTCGAATGGGTGCTGACATCCGTACCTTTTCCATTTGTGTTTTGAAAACCTGGGGATCCGCCCGAGTTTCAAAATTGTACCTGCCTCCTCTTAATGTGGGATCCGAACTTCCAGATTCCATTCCAGAGAAAGCAGAGGAATCGTCTCTCATCTTGAAAAGTGGACTGGAAATGGGGCAATTTGTCATTGTGGCAGGAAAATCGGTGTTCCTCTAGATTTGGACTGTGTATGTCAGTTTAATTTTTGATTCGCGTAAATGATTTTAAGTAAACTGTCAAGTTTCAAGCCGGAATGTGGTATTTCTCTTGATACTCTGCAGCGGATACGTTCCTCATCTAGCATTGAGGGGATAATTTTGTGGTGTTTCTCGAGATGCGGCGGGAAGCTTGGTGTTCTTCTCGAGTTGCGATGGGGTCCTCAGGAACTCACCTGCATTGTCCCAGGGAAGTTAGGTCTCCTTTCGTGTTGGAAGGGGAACCTGGGGATTCCTCTTGAGGCGCGGTAGAGGAATAGGGCCACATCTAGTGTTGTGTACGTAAATTGTGTGCTCCTCTTCAATGTGGACAGCTATGTTGGGAAAGTTTTTGGGTCGCATAAAGGGTGTCAAGTACCGGCTCGAGTTTCAAGCCGGAATGTGGGAATTCTCTTGAAACTCTGCAGCTGAATATTTCCTCTTCTCACATTGAGGTGATAATTCTGTGGTGTTTCTAGAGTTGCGGCAGGAACCTTGGGGTTCTTCTCGAGTTGCGAAGGGGAATTCAGGAACTCGCTCGGGTTGCGCCAGGGAAGTCAGGTCTCTTATCGTGTTAGAATGGGAACCTCGGGATTCCTCTCGAAGCACACCAGAGGAATAGGGCCACATCTAGCATTGAGTAGGTCAAGTGTGTGTTCCTTGCCAGTGGCGACTGGGGTCTTGTGGTTGCTCTCAAAATTCACCTGGGGAGTCAGGCCTTGTCCCTTGTTCAGACCTGAAATTGCGCTTTCTTCTCGAGATGTAAAACGGGAGTAAGGCCACATGAGAGTTGAATTAGTACCTGGAGGTTGTATCGAGTATGGTCAGGGAGAAAGGTCTCCACTCGTCTTGTGAGTTGATACTCGAGGATACATTGGAATCTGTGCAGTAGAATCAGACAATACCTCGAGTGGGTGGTGACATCCTTACCTTTTCCATTTGTGTTTTGAAAACCTGGGGATCCTAGCGAGTTTCAAGGTGGTACCGCTTCCTCGTACTGTATGACCGGAAAGTCCGGATGCCATTCCAGAGAAAGCAGAGGAATCGACTCTCATCTGGAAAAGAGGAGTGGGAAAAGGGGCAATTTGTCAGTGTGGTAGGAAACTCGGTGTTCCCCTTGCTTGGGGCTGTGTATGTCAGTTTAATTTTTGAGTCGCATAAAGGATGTTAAGTAACGTATCGAGTTTCAAGCGGGAATGTGGAATTTCTCTTGCGAATATATAACGGAAATGTTCCTCACATTGCCTTGAGGACAGAATCTTATGGTTTTTCTCGAGTTGTTGTGGGAAACTTGGTCTCCCTCTCGAGTTCCGATGGGGAACTCAGGAAATCGTGTTGTCCCAGGTAAGTTAGGTCTCCTTTCCTGTTGGACTGTGAAACTCTTGATATATTTCGAGGCCAGGTAGAGGAATAGGGCCTCATCTCGTGTTGTGTATGTAAATTGTGTGCTCCTCTGCTTGTGGACGGCTATGTCCACGAAGGTTTTGGATCGCATAAAGAGTGTCAAGTACTCGTTCGAATTTCAGGCGGGAATGTGGGATTTCTCTTGCGAATCTGCAACGGAAATATTCCTCATCTCGCCTTAAGGGCAGAATCTTGTGGTTTTTCCCGAGTTGCGGCAGGATGCTTGGGCTCCCTCTCGAGTTGGGCCGGAGACCTCAGCAACTCGCTCGTGTTGCTCTAGGGAAATTAGGTCCCCTTTTGTGTTGGAAGGGGAACGTCAGGATTACTCTTGACATAGGGCCTCATTTCAAGTTGAGTCAGTAAATTGTGTGCTCCTCGCCAGTGGGCATGGCTATGTTAGGGAACGTTTTGAGTCGCATAAAGGGTGTCAAGTACCCGTTCTAGTTTCAAGTGGGAATGTGGGAATTCTCTTGAGATTTGCAGCAGAAAATTCCTCATCTCGCATTGATGGGTGAACGTTGTCGTTTTTCTCGAGTTGCAGTGGAAAGCTTGTGGTTCCTCTCGAGTTGTGACGGGGACCTCAGGAACTAGCTCGCGTTGTCCCAGGGAAGTTACCTATCCTTTCGTGTTGGAAGGGGAACCTCGGGATTCCTCTCGACGCCCAGGAGAAGAATAGGGTTCCATCTACTATTGTGTGCGTAAATTGTGTGCTTCTCTTCAATGTGGACGGCTATGTCTGGGAAGTTTTGGGGTCACATAAAGGGTGTCAAGTACCCGTTCGAGTTTCAAGTGTGAATGTGGGATTTCTCTTGAGACTCTTCAGCGGAAATATTCCTCATCTCGTATTGAGTGGATAATTTTGTGGTGTTTCTCGAGTTGCGGCGGGAAGCTTGGGGTTCTTCTCGAGTTTAGACGGGAACCTCAAGAACTCGCTCGTGTTGCCCTATGGAAGACAGGTCTCCTACCGTGTTGAAAGGAGAACATCGGGATTCCTCTCCAGGTGCAGTAGAGGAATAGGGCCGTATCTAGCATTGAGTCGGTCAACTGTTTGTTCTTCAGTTGAGACAGGGGTCTCGCGGTTGCACTCAAAATTCTCCAGGGGATTCAGGCCTCGTCTCTTGTTCTGACATGGAACTGCGCTTCCTTCTTGAGTTTGTAAAACGGGTGTTAGGCCACATTAGAGTTGAATTTGTATCTGGAGATTGTATCTAGTATGCTCTTGGAGACAGGTCTCCACTCGTCTGTGAGTTGATACTCGAGGATACATTTGAATCTGTGCAGTAGAATCAGACAATATCTCGAGTGGGTGGTGACATCCGTACCTTTTCCATTTGTGTTTTGAAAACCTGGGGATCCTCCCGAGTTTAACGGTGATAGGCACCTCCTTGTACTTTGTGACCAGAACGTCCATATTCCATTCCAGAGAAATCAGAGGAATCGACTCAAATCTGGGCAAGAGTACTGGAAAACGGGGCAATTTGTCAGTGTGGCAGGATACTCGGTGTTCCTCTCGATCTGGGCTGTGTATATCAGTTTAGTTTTTGAGTCGATTAAAGGATGTTAAGTTACCTGTCTAGTTTCAAGCGGGAATATGGGATATTTCTTGCGAATCTGCAACGGAAATGTTCCTCATCTCTCCTTGAGGGCAGAATCTTGTGGTTTTTCTCAAGTTGTGGCGGGAAGCTTGGGCTCCGTCTCGACTTGTGACGGGGACCTCAGGAACTGGCTCGTGTTGCTTCAGGGAAGTCATATCCCCTTTTGTGTTGGTAGAAGATCGTCGAGATTACTCTGGAGCCATTAAATTGGAATAGGATCTCATCTCGATTTGAGTCAGCAAATTGTATGCTCCTCTAGAGTGGGGATGGCTACGTTAGGGAACATTTAGAGTCGCATAAAGGGTGTCAAGTACGCTTTCGAGTTTCAAGGGGAATGTGGGATTTCTCTTGAGATTCTACAGCAGAAATATTCCTCTTCTCGCATTGATGGGGAACGTTTTCGTTTTTCTAGAGTTGCGGTGGAAGGCTTGGCATTCCACAAGAGTTACGGTGGGGACCTTAGGAACTCGCTTGCGTTGTCCCAGAGAAGATAGATCTCCTTTCGTGTTGGAAGGGGAACTTCGAGATTCCTCTCGAGGCAAGGCAGAAGAATAGGGCCCCATTTATTGTTGTGTATGGAAATTGTGTGCTCCACTTCAATGTGGACAGCTATATAGGGGAAGAATTTGGGTCGTATAAAGTGTGTCAAGTACCCATTCGAGTTTAAGAGGGAATGTGGGATTTCTCTTGAGACTCTGCAGGGGAAACTTTCCTCATCTCACCTTGAGTGCACAATCCTGTGGTTTTATTCGAGTTGCGGCAGGAAGGTTTGGCTCCATCTCGAGTTGCAAAGGGGACCTCAGGAACTCGCTCGTGTAGTCCCTGGGAAGTCAGTTCTCTTTTCTTTTTGGTAGGGGAACTTGGGGATTATTCTCGAGGTGTGGAATGGGAGTAGGGCCTCATCAAAGTTGAGTATATAAATTGTGATCTCCTCTCCAGTGGTGACAGCTATGTCAAGGAATGTCATGGGTCACATAGAGTGTTTCAAGTTCCTGTTCGTGTTTCAAGCGGGAATGTGAGATTTCTCTTGAGACTCTGCAGGGGAAATTTTCCACATCTTACCTTGAGTATAGAATCTTTTGATTTTTCTCAAATTGCGGAGGGAAGCTTGGTCTCTTTCTGGAGTTGTGACGGGGACCTCAGGAACTCGCTCGTGTTGTCCAAGGGACGTCAGATCTCCAATCGTGTTGAAAGGGGAACCTCGAGATTCCGCTCGTGCCGTGGAATGTGATTTGGGTTTCATCTTGTTTTGAGTCCGTTAATTGTGTGCTCATCTCCAGTGCGGATGGTTTAGTCAGGGACTTTTATGTGTCGCAGAAAGGGTTTCAAGTACCATTTCGAGTTTCAAGTGAGAATGTGTGATTTCTCTACAGATTCTGCAGCAGAAATATTCCTCATCTCACATTGAGGGGAGAATCTTGTGGTTTTCCTCGAGTTGCGGCTGGAAGCTTGGGGTCCATTTCGGGTTGCGACGGGGATCTCAGGAACTCACGTGTGTTGTCCCGGGGAAGTCAGGTCTCCTTTCCTATTGGAAAGGGTAATTCCGGATTTCTCTCGAGGAGTGGAATGTGAATTCGGCCTCATCTAGAGATGAGTCCATTACTTGTGTGCTCCTCTGCAGTGGGGATGCCTTAGTAAGTGTCCTTTTTGTTTCACAGAAATGTGTCAAGTACCCGTTCGAATCTAACCAAGAATGTGAGATTTCTCTAGCAACTCTGAAAGGGAAATTTTCCTCATCTCACTTTGAGTGCAGAATTTTGTGGTTTTTCAGGAGTTGCGGCTGGAAGCTTGGGATTCTTCTTGAGTTGCGAAGGGGACCTCAGGAACTCGCTAGTTTAGTCCTGGAAAGTCAGGTATCCTTTCGTTTTGCAATGGGAAATACAGGATTACCCTCGAGGCGTGCAATGGGAATTGGAAATCATCTAGAGATGAGTCGGTAAATTGCGTTCTCCTCTCCAGTAGGGACGGCTTAGTCAGGGATCTTTTATGATTGCAGAAAGGGTGTCAAGTACCCGTTCGAGTTTCAATCGGAAATGAGGGATTTCTCCTGAGACTCTGCGGGTTAAATTTTCCTCATCTCACCTTGAGTGCAGAATCTTGTTGTTTTTCTCCAGTTGCAGTGGGAAGCTTGGGGTCCTTCTCGAGCTGTGACGGGGACCTCAGGAACTGATACATGTAGCCATGGGAAGTCACGTCTACTTTCATTTTGGTAGGAGAACTTTGGGATTACTCTTGAGGCATGGAATGGGAATAGGGCCTTATTTAAAGTTGAGTCCATAAGTTGAGTTCTCCTCTCAAGTGAGGACAGCTATGTCAGGGAATGTCTTGAGTCGCATTAAGGGTGTCAATTACCCGTTCAAGTTTCAAGCGGGAATGTGGGTTTTGCCTTGAGACTCTGCATGGGAAATTTTCCTCATGAGTGCAGAATTTCAAGCACCATGCTTGAGTGCAGAATCTTGTGGAATTATACGAGTTGTGGCGGGAAACTTGGGCTCCGTCTCGACATGCAACAGGGACCCCAGGAACTCGCCATTGTTGTCCCAAGGACATCAGTTCTCCAGTGATGTTGGAAGGGGAATCTCGGTATTCCACTCGAGGTGTGGAATGAGATTTGGGTCTCATCAAGTTTTGAGTCCATAAATTGTGTTCTCCTCTCAAGTGGGGACAGCTATGTCAAGGAATGTCTTGGGTCACATAGAGTGTGTCAAGTCCCGGTTTGAGTTTCAAGCAGAATGTGGGATTTCTCTTGAGACTATGCAGGGGAAATTTTCCTCATCTCACCTTGAGGGCAGAATCTTGTGGTTTTTCTCAAGTTGCGGCGGGAAGCTTGGGGTTCTACTCGAGTTGTGACGGGGACCTCCGTAACTCGCTCGTGTTGCCCCAGGGAAGTCAAGTCTCCTTTCCTGTTGGAAGGAAAACTTCGGGATTATTCTCGAGGCATGGAATGGGAATTGGAAGTCATGTAGACATGAGCCTGTATATTGTTTTCTCCTCTCCAGGAGGGACGGCTTATTCTGGGAACTTTTATGGTTGCAGAAAGGGTGTTAAGTACCCGTTCAAATTTTAAGCGGGAATGGGGAATTTCCCTTGAGACTCTGCAGCAGAAATTTCCTCCTCTCTCATTGATGGCATAATCTCATGGTTTTTATCGAGTTGTGGCGGGAAGCTTGTAGTCCTTCCCGAGTTGCGACAGGGACCTCAGGAACTGCTCGGGCAATCCCTAGGAAGTCAGGTCTCCTTTCGTTTTGGTAGGGAACATCGGGATTACTCTCAAGGCGTGGAATGTAAATAGGGCTTCATCTAAATTTGAGTCCATAATTGTGTTCTCCTCTCAAGTGCGGACAGCTATGTCAGGGAATGTCTTGAGTTGCAAAAAGGGTGTCACATACCCGTTCACCTTTCAAGCAGGGATGTGGTATTTCTCTTGAGACTGTGCAGGGGAAATATTGCTCATCTCACCTTGATTGAAGAATCTTGTGGTTTTTCTCTAGGTGCGGCGGGAAGCTTGGGGTCCTTCTCGAGTTGCGACAGGGACGTCAGGAACTCACTCGTGTAGTCCCTGGGATGTCAGGTCTCCTTTCGTTTGGTAGGGGAACATCGGGATTACTGTCGAGGCGTGGAATGTGAAAAGGACTTCATCTCAAGTATAGCCCATAAATTGGGTTCCCCTCTCAAGTGAGGACAGCTATGTCAGGGAAAGTCTTGAGTCGCATAAAGTGTGTCAAGTACCCGTTCGCATTACAAGCGGTAATGTGGCATTTCTTTTAACACTCTCCTGGTGAAATTTTCCTCATCCCACCTTGAGTTCAGAATCTTCTGCTTTTTCTTGAGTTGAAGCTAGAAGCTTGGGGATCCTTCTCAAGTTGCGACTGGTTCCTGAGGAACTCGCCCATGTAGTCCCTGGGAAGTCATGTGTCCTTTCGTTTTGGTAGGGGAACATAGGATTACATTCAAGGCGTGAATGGAAATAGGGCCTCATCTAAAGTGAGTCCATCAATTGCGTTCTGCTCTCAAGTGGGGACATCTATGTAAGGGAATGTCTTGAGTCGCATAAAGGGTGTCAAGTACACGTTCGCGTTTCAAGTGGGAATGTGGGATTTCTCTTGAGACTCTGCAGGGGAAATTTCTTCATCTCACCTTAATTGCAGAAACTTGTGGTTTTTCTCGAGTTGCGGCAGGAAGCTTGGGGTCCTCTCGATTTGCGACAGGTACCTCAGGAACTCGCTCGTGTAGTCCCTGGGAAGTCAGGTCTACTTTCGTTTTGGTAGGGGCACATTGGGATTACTCTCGAGGTGTGGAATGGGAATAGGGCCTCATCTAAAGTTGAGTCCATAAATTGGTTTCTCCTCTCAAGTCTCGACAGCTATGTAAGGGAATGTCTTGAGTCACATAAAGGGTGTCAAGTGCCCATTCGCGTTTCAAGTAGCAATGTGGAATTTCTCTTGAGACTCTGCAGGGGAAATTTTCCTCATCTCAACTTGAGTGCAAAATATTGTTGTTTGTCTCCATTTGCCACGGGACGCTTGGGGTCCTTCTCGAGTTGTGACAGGTACCTCAGGAACTCGCTCATGTAGTCCCTGGGAAGTCAGGTCTCCTTTCGTTTTGATAGGGGAATATGGGAATTACTCTCGAGGCGTGGAATGGAAATAGGCCCTCATGTAAAGTTGAGTCCATAAACTGTGTTTTCCTCTCAAGTGGGGAAAACTATGTCAGGGCAAGTCTTGAGTCGCATAAAGGGTGTCAAGTACCAGTTCGCTTGCCCAGCGGGAATGTGGGATTTATCTTGAGACTCTGCAGGGGAAATTTTCCTCATCTCACCTTGAGTGCAGAATCTTGTGGTTTTTCTCCAGTTGTGGAGGGAAAATGGGGGTCCATCTCGAGTTTCGACAGAGAACTCAAGATCTCGCTCGTGTAGTCCCTGGGAAGTCAGGTCTCTTTTCCTTTTGGTAGGGGAATATCGGTTTACTCTCGAGGTATGGAATGGCAATTGGGCCTCAACTAAGTTGAGTCCATCAATTGTGTTCTCCTCTCAAGTGGGGATAGCTATGTCAGGGAATGGCTTGAATCGCATAAAGGGTGTCAAGCACCCGTTCGCGAATCAAGCGGAAATGTGGGATTTCTCTTGAGACTCTGCAGGGGAAATATTCCTCATCTCACCTGAGTGCAGAGTCTTGTCGTTTTTCTCATGTTGCGGCGGGAAGCTTGGGGTCCTTCTCGAGTTGCTTAAGGTACATCAGGAACTCTCTCGTGTATTCACAGGGAAGTCAGTTTCCCTTTCATTTTTGTAGGGGAGTATCAGAATTACCCTCAAGGCGTGGAATGGGAATAGGGCCTCATCTAAAGTTGAGTCCATATAATGTGTTCTCCTCTCAACTGGGGACAGCTATGTCGGGGAATGTCTTGATTCGTGTAAAGGGTGTCAAGTACACGTTCGCGTTTCAAGCGGGAATGTGGGATTTCTCTTGAGACTCTGCAGGAGAAATTTTCCTCATCTCACCTTGAGTTCAGAAACTTGGGGTTTTTCCCGAGTTACAGCAGGCAGATTGGGGTCCTTCTCAAGTTGCGACATGGACCTCAGGAACTCGGTCGTGTAGCCTCTGGGAAATCAGGTCTCCTTTCGTTTTGGTAGGGGCACATCGGGATTACTCTCGAGGCATGGAATGGGAATAGGGACTCATCTAAAGTTGAGTCCATAATTTCTGTTCTCCTCTCTAGTGGGGACAGCTATGTCAGGGAATATCTTGAGTCATATAAAGTGTGTCAAATTCCCGTTCGCGTTTCAAGTGGGAATGTGGGATTTCTCTTGAGACTCTGCAGGGGAAATTTTCCTCATCTCACCTTGCATGCAGAATCTTGTGGTTTTTCTCGAGTTGCGGCGGGAAGGTTGGAGTCCCTTTCGAGTTGCGACTGGCACCTCAGTAACTCGCTCCTGTAGTCCCTGGGAAGTCAGGTCTCCTTTCGCTTTGGTCTGGGAACATTGGGATTACTCTCGAGACGTGGAATTGGAATAGGGCGTCATCTAAATTTGAGTCCATCAACTGTTTTCTCTTCTCAAGTTGGGACAGCTATATCAGGGAATGTCTTGATTCGAATAAAGGGTGTCAATGACCCATTGGTATTTCATGCGGGAATGTGGGATTTCTCTTGAGAATGTACAGGGGAAATTTTCCTCATCTCAACTTGAGTGCTTAATCTTGTGGTTTTTCTCTAGTTGCGAAAGGGACCTCAGGAACTCGCTCGTGCAGTCCCTGGGAAGTCAGGTCCCCTTTCATTTTTTTAGGGGAACATTGGGATTGCTCTCGAGGCGTGGAATGGGAATAGGGCCTCATCCAAAGTTGAGTCCATAAATTGTGTTCTCCTTTAAAGCAGGGACAGCTATGTCAGTGAATGTCTTGAGTCGCATAAAGGTTTTAAAGTACCCATTGGCATTTCAACGGGAATATGGGATTTCTCTTGAGACTCTGCAGGGAAAATTTTCCTCATCTCACAATGAGTGCAGAATTTTGTGGTTTTTCTCATGTTGTGGCGGGAAGCTTGGGGTCCTTCTCGAGTTGTGAAAGGGATCTCAGGAACTCGTTCGTGTATTCACAGGGAAGTCAGTTTTCCTTTCGTTTGGGTAGGGGAATATCGGAATTAACCTTGAGGCGTGGAATTGGAATAGGGCTTCATCTAAAGTTGATTCCACGTAATGTGTTTTCCTGTCAAGTGGGGACAGCTATGTCAAGAATGTCTTGATTTGCACAAAGGTTGTCAAGTACACGTTCGTGTTTCAAGCTGTACTGAGGGATTTCTCTTGAGACTCTGCAGGGGAAATTTTCCTCAACGCACCTTGAGTGCAGAAACTTGTGCTTTTTCTAGAGTTGCAGCGAGAAGCTTGGTGTCCTTCTCGAGTTGCGACAGGGACCTCAGGAACTCGCTCGTGTAGTCCCTGGGGAGTCAGGTCTCCTTTCGTTTTGGTAGGGGAACATCAGCATTACTATCCAGGTGTGGAATGGGAATAAGGCCCCATCTAAAGTTGAGTCAATAAATTGTGTTCTCCTCTCAAGTGGGGACTGCTATGTCATGGAATGTCTTGAGTGGCATAAAGGGTGTCAAGTAACTGTTCCAGTTTCAAGCAGGAATGTGGGATTTCTCTTGTGATTCTGCAGCGCAAAATTTCCTCATCTCGCATTGAGGGCATAATTTTGTGGTGTTTCTCGAGTTGCAGTGGGAAGCTGGGGGTGCTTCTCGAGTTGCGAGGGCGACTTTAAGAACTCTCTCGGGTTGCTTCAGGTAAGTTAGGCCCCTTTTGTGTTGGAAGGGGAACATCAGGATTACTCTCGGGCGGTTAAATGGGAATAGGACCTCTTCTTGAGTTTAGTCCTTAAAGTGTGTTCTTCTCTCCAATGGGGACGGCTGTGTAAGGGAATATTCTGAGTCGCCTGAAGGGTGTCAACTACACTTCTTCCTTTCAAGTGGAAATGTGGAATTCCTCTTGAGATTATACAGCAAAAAATTTCCTCATCTCGCATTGATGGGATAATTTTGCGGTGTTTCTCCAGTTGCAGCGAAAAGCTGGGTATAGTTCTCAAGTTCCGACGGGGACATTAGGAACTCGCTCGGTCTGCTTCAGGAAAGTCAGGTCCACTTTTGTGTTGGAAGGGGAAATTCGGGATTACTCTCGAGTCGATAAATGGGAATAGGGCCTTTTCTCGAGTAGAGTCCATAAAGTGAGTTCTCCTTTCCATTTGGGACGGCTGTGTGAGGGACATTTCTGAGTCGCATAAAGGGTGTCAAGTACCCTCTTTCCTCAAGCGGGAATGTGGGATTTCTCTTGAGATTCTGCAGCGCAAATTTACCTCATCTCGCATTGAGGGGATAATTTTGTGGTGTTACTCTAGTTGCGGCAGGAGCAGGTGGTACTTCTCGAGTTGCGACGGGGACCTGAGGAACTCGCTCTGGTTGCTTCAGGGAAGTCAAGTCCCCTTTTGTGTTGGAAGGGGTACTTCCGGATTACTCTAGAGCAGTTAAATGAGAATATTGCCTCTTCTCGATTTGAGTGCATAAAATGTGTCTCCTCTAAACTGAGAACAGATGTTAGGGAAGATTCTGAGTCGCATAAAAGGAGTCAAGTACCCTTTTGCCTTTCAAGTGCAATTTCTCTAGAGAATCTTCAGTGCAAAATTATCTCATGGAGCATTGAGGGGATAATTTTCTGGTGTTTCTCAAGTTTCGGCGGGAAGCAGGGCGTACTTCTAGAGTTGGGACGGGTACCTCAGGAACCCACTGGAGTTACTTCAGGGAAGTCAGGTCCCCTTTTGTGCTGGAAGGTTAACTTCTGGATTACTCTCCAGGCTTTAATGGGAATAGGGCCTCTTCTCGAGTTGAGTCATAATAGTGTGTTCTCCTCTCCAATGGGGAAGGATGTTAGGGAACTTTCTGAGTGGCATAAAGTGTGTCAGGTACCCTTTTGCCTTTCATGACGGAATGTGGGAGTTCTCTAAAATTCTGCAGCGTAATTTTACCTTATCTCGCATTGAGGGGTTTAATTTTGTGGTATTTCTCGAGTTGGGCCTGAAAGGAGGGGGAATTTCTCGATTTGCAACGGGGACAACAGGAATTCGCTCAGGATGCTTCAGGGAAGTCAAATCCACTTTTCTATTGGAAGGGGAACTTCCGCATTACTCTGGAGCCTTTAAGTGGGAATATTGCCTTTTCTCGATTTGAGTCCATAAAGTGTGTTCTCCTCTCCACTGAGGACGGATGTTAGGGAACATTCTGAGTCCCATAAAGGGAGTCAAGTACCCTTTTGCCTTTCCAGCGGGAATGTGGGTTTTCTCTTGAGATTTTGCAGCACAAGATGACCTCATCTCGCATTGAGAGGATAATTTTGTGGTGTTTCTCGATTTGCGGCGGGAAGCAGGGGGAACTACTCGAGTTGCGACTGGGACCTCAGGAACTCACTGGGTTTGCTACCGTGAAGTCATGTCCCCTTTGTGTTTGATGGGGACCTTCCGGATTACTATGGAGCCGTTAAGTGGGAATATTGCCTCTTCTCGATTTGAGTCCATAAAGTGTGTACTCCTCTCCAATGAGGACGGATGTAAGGGAACATTCTGAGTCGCATAAAGGGGGTCAAGTACACTTTTGCCTTTCAAGCATGAATGTGGGATTTCTCTTGAGATTCTGCAGCGCAAAATTTCCTCATGTCGCATTGAGGGGATAATTTTGTGATGTTTCTTGAATTGCGGCGGTAAGCTGGGGGTACTTCTCGAGTTGCGTCGGGGACCTCAGGAACTCACCCAAGTTACTTCAGGGAAGTCAGGTCCCCTTCTGTGCTGGAAGAGGAACTTCCGGATTACTCATGAGCCCTTTAATGAGAATAGGGCCTCTTCTCGAGTTAAGTCAATAAAGTGTGTTTTCCTGTCCAATAGGGACAGTTGTTACAGAACTTTCTGAGTGGCATAAAGTGTGTCAAGTACCCTTTTGCCTTTCAAGCGGTAATGTGGGATTTCTCTTGAAATTCTGCAGTGCAAAATTACCTCATCTCGCATTGAGGGGATAATTTTGTGGTGTTTCTCGTGTTGCAGAGGGAAGCAGGGGGTACTTTACTTCTCCGAGTTGCGACGGGGACCTCAGGAACTCGCTCGGTTTACTTCAGGGAATTCAAGTCCCCTTTTGGGTTGGAAGGGGAACTTCTGGATTACTCTAGAGCCGTTAAATGAGAATATTGCCTCTTCTAGATTTGAGTCCATAAAGTGTTTTCTCCTCTCCACTGAGGACGGATGTTAGGGAACATTCTGAGTCGCATAAAGGGAGTCAAGTACTCTTTTGCCTTTCCAGCGGGAATGTGGGATTTCTCTTGAGATTATGTATCACAAAATTTCCTCATCTTGCTTTGAGGGGATAATTTTGTGGTGTTTCTCGAAATGCGGCGGGAAGCTGGGGGTACTTCTCATGTTGTGTTGGGGACCTCAGGAACTCACTTGAGTTACTTCAGGGAAGTCAGGTCTCCTTTTGTTGGAAGGGGAACTTCCGGATTACTCTCGTTGCCTTTAACGGGAATAGGGCCTCTTCTCGTGTTGAGTCCATAAAGTGTGTTCTCCTCTCCAATGGGGACGGATGTTAGGGAACTTTCTGAGTGACATAAGGTGTGTCAAGTACCCTTTTGCCTTTTAAGCGGGAATGTGGGATTTCACTTGAGCTTCTGCAGCTCAAATTTTCCTCATCTCGCCTTGAGGGGAGAATTTTATTGTGTTTCTCGAGTTGCGGACGGGTAAAGGGTATTTCTCGAGTTGCGACGGGGACATCAGGAACTCGCTCGGGTTTCTTCAGGGAAGAGAGGTCACCTTTTGTGTTAGAAGGGGAACTTCCGGTTTACTCTCTAGTCGTTAAATGGGAATTGGGCCTCATCTCATATTGAGTCCATAAAGTATGTTCTCCTCTCCAATGGGGATGGCTGTGTGAGGGAAATTTATGAGTTGCATAAACGTTGTTAAGTACCCTTTTGATTTTCAGGTAGGAATGTGGAATTTCAATTGAATTGTGCAGTGCAAAATTTCCTCATCTCGCATTGACGGGATAATTTTGTGGTGTTTCCCGTTTTGAGGCGGGAAGCTGGGGTTACCTCTCGAGTTGTGATGGGGACCTCAAGAACTCGCCTGTGTTGCTTCAGGGAAGTTAGGTACCCTTTCATGCTGGAAGGGGCATTTTGGGATTACTCTCGAGCCGTTAAATGGGAATAGGGCCTCTTCCCAACTTGAGTCCATAAATTGTGTTCTCCTCTCCAATGGGGACACCTGTGTGATGGGACTTTCTGAGTCGCATAAAGGGTGTCAAGTACAGCTTTGCCTTTTCAGCCAGAACGTGGGATTTCTCTTGAATTGTGCAGCGCAAAATTTCCTGATCTCGCATTAATAGGATAATTTTGTGGTGTTTCTCGAGTTGTGGCGGGAAGCTGGGGGAACTTGTCGAGTAGTGATGAGGACTTCAGGAATTCACTCTGGTTGCCTCAGGGAAGCCAGGTCCCCTTTTGTGTTGGAAGTGGAACTTCTGAATTACTCTAGAGCCGTTAAATGGGAATAAGGCCTCGTCTCCAGTTGAGTCCATAACGTGTGTTCTCCTCTCCAATGGGGACGGCTGTTTGAGATAACATTCTGAGTCAAATAAAGGGTGTCAAGTATCCTTTTTCCTTTCAAGAGGTAATGTGGATTTTCTCTTGAGATTCTGCAGTGCAAAATTTCCTCATCTCGCAATGAGGGGATAATTTTGTGGTGTATCACGTGTTGCGGCGGGAAGCTGGGAGTACTTCTCGAGTTGCTATGGGGACCTCAGTAACTCGTTCGGGTTGCTACAGGGAAATCAAGTCCCCTTTTGTGCTGGAGGCGGAACTTTCTGATTACTCTCGTGCCGTTATACGGGAATAAGGCCAGTTCTCGAGTTGAGTCCATAAAGTGTGTTGTCCATTCCAATGTTGACAGCTGTGTGGGGGAACTTTCTGAGTCGCATAAAAGGTGTCAAGTACCCTTTTGCCTTTCAACCGGGAATGTGTGATTTCTCTGGAGATTCCCCAGCACAAAATTTCCTCATCTCGCATTTAGTGGATAATTTTGTGGTGTTTCTCGAGTTTGGGCAATAAGCTGAGGTTACTTCTCGAGTTGCAAATTGGACCACAGGAACTTGCTCTGGTTGCTTCAGGGAAGTCAGGTCCCCTTTGTGTTGGAAGGGGAACTTTGGAATTACTCTCGAGCCCTTAAATGGGAATTGGCCTCTTCTCAAGTTTAGTCCATAAAGGGTGTTTTTCCCTCCAATCTGGACTGTTGTGTGAGGAAAATTTCTGAGTCGCATAAACGGTGTCACATACCGTTTTTTCTTTCAAGCGGGAATGTGGGATTTGTCTTGAAATCTGCAGCGCAAAATTTCCTCATCTCGCATTGAGGGGATAATTTTTTGGTGTTTCTCGAGTTGAGGCAGGAAGCTCTGCCTACTTCTCAAGTTGCGACGGGGACCTCAGGAACTCGCTCAGGTTGCTTCAGGGAAGTTAGGTCCCCTTTTGTGTTGGAAGGGGAATTTCGGGATTACTCTTGAGCCGTTAAGTGGGAATTGGACCTCTTCTCCAGTTGAGTTTAAAAATTGTGTTCTACTTTCCCATGGGGAGGGCTGTGTGAGGGAAATGTCTGAGTCGAATAAAGGATGTCAAGAATCATTTTGTGTTTAAAGGGGAACTTCCGTATTACTCTCGAACTGTTAAATGGGAATATTACCTCTTCTCGATTTGAGTCCATAAAGTGTGTTCTCCTCTCAACTGACGACGGAAGTGAGGGAACTTTCTGAGTGGCATAAAGTGTGTCAAGTACCCTTTTGCCTTTCAAGCGGTAATGAGGGATTTCTCTTGGGATTCTGCAGCGCAAATTTTCCTCATCTCACATTGAATGGTTAATTTTCTGGTGTTTCTCGAATTGCGGCAGGAAGCAGAGGGTACTATTCGAGTTGAGACATTACCTCAGTAAATCGCTCGGGTTGCTTCAAGGAAGTCAAGTCCCCTTTTGTGTTGGACGGGGAACTTCCGGATTACTCTCGGTCGTTAAATGGGAATATTGCCTCTTCTTGAGTTGAGTCCATAAAGTGCGTTCTCCTCTCCACTGAGGACGGATGTTAGGGAACATTCTGAGTCGCCTAAAGGGAGTCAAGAACCCTTTTGCCTTTCAAGCGGGAATGTGGGATTTCTCTTGATATTCTGCAGTGCAAATTTCTTCATCTCGCATTGAGGGGATAATTGTGTGGTGTTTCTCGAATTGCGGCGGGAAGCTGGGGGTACTTCACGAGTTGCGTTGGGGACCTCAGGAACTCGCTCGGGTTACTTCAGTGAAGTCAGGTCCCCTTTGGTGCTGGAAGGGGAACGTCCGGATAACTCTCCAGCCCTTTAATGGGAATAGGGCCTCTTCTCGAGTTGAGTCCATAAAGTGTGTTCTCCTCTCCAATGGGGACGGAGGTTAGGGAACTTTCTGAATGGCGTAAAGTGTGTCAAGTACCATTTTGAGTTTCAAGCGGGAATGTGGGATTTCTCTAGAGATTCTGCAGCGCAAAATAACTTCATCTCGCATTGAGCGGATAATTTTGTGGTGTTTCTCGAGTTACGGCGGGAAGAAGGGGGTACTTCTCGAGTTGCGAGGCGGACATCAGAAACTCGCTCGGGTTGTTTCAGGGACGTCAGGTCCCCTTTTTTGTTGACATGGGAACTTCCGGTTTACTCTCGAGCCGTTAAATGGGAATAGGACCTCTACTCGAGTTGAGTTCATAAAGTGTGTTCTCCTCTCCACTGAGGATGAATGTTAGGGACCATTCTGAGTCGCCTAAAGGGAGTCAAGTACCCTTTTGCCTTTCAAGCGGTAATGTGGGATTTCTCTTGAGATTCTGCAGCACAAAATTTCCTCATCTCGCATTGAGGGGATAATTTGGTGGTGTTTCTCGAGTTGCGGCGGGAAGCAGGGGGTACTACTCGAGTTGCAACGGGGACCTCAGGAACTCTCTCGGGTTGCTTCAAGGAAGTCAAGTCCCCTTTTGTGTTGGAAGGGCAACTTCCTGATTACTCTAGAGTCGTTTAATGGGAATATTGCCTCTCCTCGATTTGAGTCCATAAAGTGTGTTCTCCTCTTCACTGAGGACGGATGTTAGGGACCATTCTGAGTCGCCTCAAAGGAGTCAAGTACCCTTTTGCCTTTCTAGCAGGAATGTGAGATTTCTCTTGAGATTCTGCAGCACAAAATTTCCGCATCTCGCATTGAAGGGATAATTTTTTGGTGTTTCTCGTAATGCAGCGGGAAGCCGGGGGTACTTCTCGAGTTCCGACGGGGACCTCAGGAACTCACTCTAGTTTCTTCAGGGAAGTCAGGTCCCCTTTTTGCTGGAAGGGGAACTTCCGGATTACTGTCGAGCCCTTTAAGGGGAATAGGGCCTCTTCTCGAGTTGAGTCCATTAAGTGTGTTCTTCTCTCCAATGGTGACGGATGTTAGGGAACTTTCTGAGTGGCATAAGGTGTGTCAAGTACACTTTTGCCTTTCAAGTGAGAATGTGGGATTTCTCTTGAGATTCTGCAGTGCAAAATTACCTCATCTCCCATTGAGGGGATAATTTTGTGGTGTTTCTCCCGTTGCGGTGGGTGTATTTCTCGAGTTGCGACAGGGACCTCAGGAACTCGCTGGGTTTGCTTCAGGGAAGTCAAGTCCCCTTATGTGTTGGAATGGGAACTTCCAGATTACCCTCGAGCCTTTAAATCGGAATATTGCCTCTTCTCGATTTGAGTCCATATAATGTGTTCTCCTCTCCTTTGAGGACGGATGTTAGGGACCATTATGAGTATCCTAAAGCGAGTCAAGTACCCTTTTGCCTTTCATGTGGGAATGTGGGATTTCTCTTGAGATTCTGCAGCTCAAAATTTCCTCATGTCACATTGAGGGGATAATTTTGTGGTGTTTCTCGAATTGCGGCGTGAAGCTGGGGTTACCACTTGAGTTACTTCAGGGAAGTCAGGTCCACATTCGTGTTGGAAGGGGAACTTCCAGATTACTCTGGAGCCCTTTAATGGGAATAGGGCCTCTTCTCGAGTTGAGTCCATAAAATGTGTTCTCTCCAATGGTGACGGATGCTGGGGAACTTTCTTAGTGGCATAAAGTGTGTCAAGTACACTTTTGCCTTTCAAGAGGGAATGTGGGATTTCTCCTGAGATTCTGCAGCAAAAATTCCTCATTTCGCAATAAGGGGATAATTTTGTGGTGTTTTTCGATTTGCGGCGGGAATCAGGGTGTATTCTTGAATTGCGACTGGGACCTAAGGAACTCATTCGAGTTACTTCAGGGAAGTCGGGTCCCCTTTTGTGCTGGAAGGGGAACTTTCAGATTACTCTCGATCCCGTTAATGGGAATAGGGCCTCTTCTCGTGTTGAGTCCATAAAGTGTGTTCTCCTCTCCAATGTGGACGGATGTTAATGAACTTTCTGAGTGGCATAAAATCTGTCAGGTACCCTTTTGCCGTTCAAGGGGGAATGTGGGCTTTCTCTTGAGATTCTGCAGCAAAAATTCCTCATCTCGCATTGAGGGTATAATTTTGTGGTGTTTCTCCAGTTGCCACGGGAAGCTGGGCGTACTTCTCGAGTTGCGACCTGGTCCACCCGAACTCTCTCGGGTTGCTTCAGGGAAGTCAGGTCCCCTTTTGTGTTCGAAGTTGCACTTCCGGATTACTCTAGAGCCATGAAATGGGAATAGGGAATCTTCTCGAGTTGAGTCCATAAAGTGTCTTCTCCTCTCCAATGGGGACGGCTGTGTGAGGGAACTTTCTGAGTCGCATAAAGGGTGTCAACTAACCTTTTGCGTTTCAAGTGGCAAAGTGGGATTTCTCTTGATATACTGCAGCGCAAAATTTCCTCATCTGACACTGAGGGGATAATTTTGTGGTGTTTCTCGACTTGCAGTGGGAAGCTGGGGGTTCTTCTCCTGTTGCGATGGGGACCTCAAGAACACGCTCGGGTTGCTTCAGGGAAGTCAGG
Organism: Moschus berezovskii; assembly: GCF_049115385.1. Taxonomy (NCBI): domain Eukaryota; kingdom Metazoa; phylum Chordata; class Mammalia; order Artiodactyla; family Moschidae; genus Moschus; species Moschus berezovskii. Next base: position 46,978,088 of record NC_142485.1, on the reverse strand, counting down.
TCCCTCTTTGCGTTGGAAGGGGATATTCTGGATTATTCCCGAGCCGTTAAAAGCGAATAGGGCCTCTTCTCGAGTTGAGTCCATAAATGTATTCTCGTCTCCAAAGGGGACGTCTGTTTGAGGGAAGTTTGTGAGTCGCATAAAGGGAGTCAAGTACACTTTTCCCTTTCAAGTGGGAATGAGGATTTTCCCTTCAGATTCTGCAATGCATAATTTCCTCATCTCGCATTCAGGGAATAATTTTGTAGTGTTTCTCGAGTTGGAGCCAAAAGCTGGGAGTACTTCTCGAGTTGCGATGGGGACATCAGGAACTCACTCAGATTGCTTCAGGGAAGTCAAGTCCCCTTTTTGTTGAAAGGGGAACTTCCACTTTACTTTTGAAACTTTAAATGGGAATATTGCCTCTTCTCGATGTGAGTCCATAAAGTGTGTTCTCCTCTCCACTGAGGACGGATGTTAGGGAAAATTCTGAGTCGCCTAAAGGGAGTCAAGTACACTTTTATGCTGAAAGGGGAAATTCCTGATTACTCTCGAGCCCTTTAACGGGAATAGGGCCTCTTTTCGAGTTGAGTCCATAAAGTGTGTTCTCTTCTCCACTGAGGATGGATGTTAGGGACTATTCTGAGTCGACTAAACGGAGTTAAGTACGCTTTTGGCTTTCAAGAGGGAATGTGGGATTTGTCTTGAGATTCTGCAGCGCAAAATTAACTCATCTCGCATTGAGGGGATAATTTTGTGGTGTTTCTCGGGTTGCGGCGGGAAGCACGGGATATTCTTGAGTTGCGACGGGGACCTCAGGAACTCGCTCCGGTTTCTTCAGGGAAGTCAAGTCCCCTTTTTGTTGAAAGCGGAACTTCCGCTTTACTTTTGAAACTTTAAATCAAATATTGCCTCTTCTCGATTTGAGTCCATAAAGTGTGTTCTCCTCTCCAGTGAGGACGGATGTTAGTGAAAATTCTGAGTCGCCTAAAGGGAGTCAAGTACCCTTTTGCCTTTCAAGCGGGAATGTGGGATTTCTCTTGAGATTCTGCAGCGCAAATTTTCCTCATCTCGCATTGAGGGGATAATTTTGTGGTGTTTCTCTAGTTGCGGCGGAAATGAGGGGGTTCTTCTGGAGTTGCGACGTGGACCTCAGGAACTCACTGGAGTTACTTCAGGGAAGTCAGGTCCCCTTGTGTCCTGGAAGGTGAACTTCCGGATTACTCTCGATCCCCTTAATGGGAATAGGTCCTCTTCTCGAGTTGAGTCTATAAAATGTGTTCTCCTCTCCAATGGGGATGTATGTTAGGGAACTTTCTGAGTGGCATAAAGTCTGTCAGGTACCCTTTTGCCTTTCAAAGGGGAATGTGGGCTTTCTCTTGAGATTCTGCAGCAAAAATTACTCATCTCGCATTGAGGGTATAATTTTGTGGTGTTTCTCCAGTTGCCACGGGAAGCTGGGCGTACTTCTCGAGTTGCGACCTGGTCCACCCGAACTCGCTCGGGTTACTTCAGGAAAGTCAGGTCCCCTTTTGTGTTCGAAGGGGCACTTCCGGATTACTCTCGAGCCATGAAATGGGAATAGGGAATCTTCTCGAGTTGAGTCCATAAACTGTCTTCTCCTCTGCAATGGGGACGGCTGTGTGAGGGAACTTTCTGAGTCGCATAAAGGGTGTCAATTAAACTTTTGCCTTTCAAGCGGCAAAGTGGGATTTCTCTTGATATACTGCAGCGCAAAATTTCTTCATCTGACACTGAGGGGATAATTTTGTGGTGTTTCTCGACTTGCAGTGGGAAGCTGGGAGTTCTTCTCCTGTTGCGATGGGGACCTCAAGAACTCGCTCGGGTTGCTTCAGGGAAGTCAGGTCCCTCTTTGCGTTGGAAGGGGATATTCTGCATTACTCTCGAGCTGTTAAAAACGAATAAGGCCTCTTCTCGAGCTGAGTCCATAAATGTGTTCTCGTCTCCAAAGGGGACGTCTGTTTGAGGGAAGTTTGTGAGTCGCATAAAGGGAGTCAAGTACACTTTTCCCTTTCAAGTGGGAATGAGGATTTTCCCTTCAGATTCTGCAATGCATAATTTCCTCATCTCACATTCAGGGAATAATTTTGTAGTGTTTCTCGAGTTGCGGCCGAAAGCTGGGGGTACTTCTCGAGTTGCGATGGGGATATCAGGAACTCACTCAGGTTGCTTCAGGGAAGTCAAGTCCCCTTTTGTGTTGGAAGGGGAACTTCCGGATTGCTCTGGAGCCGTTAAATGGGAATATTGCCTCTTCTCGATTTGAGTCCATAAAGTGTGTTCTCCTCTCCACTGAAGACGGATGTTAGGGACCATTCTGTGTCTCCTAAAGGGAGTCAAGTTCCCTTTTGTGCTGGAAGGGGAAATTCCGTATTACTCTCGAATCGTTAACGGGAATATTGCCTCTTCTCAATTTGAGTCCATAAAGTGTGTTCTCCTCTTCACTGAGGACGAATGTTAGGGACCATTCTGAGTCGCGTAAAGGGAGTCAAGTTCCCTTTTGTGCTGGAAGGGGAAATTCCGGATTACTCTCGAGCCCTTTAATGGGAATAGGGCCTGTTCTCGTGTTTATTCCATAAAGTGTGCTCTCCTCTCAACTGAGGACGGATGTTAGGGACCATTCTGAGTCGCCTCAAGGGAGTTAAGTACGCTTTTTCCTTTCAAGCGGGAATGTGGGATTTCTCTTGAGATTCGGCAGCGCAAAATTTCCTCATGTTACATTGAGGGAATAATATTTTGGTCTTTCTTCAATTGCGGCGGGAAGCTGCGGATACTTCTCGAGTTGCGAGGGGGAACTCAGGTACTCACTTGAGTTACTTCAGGGAAGTCAAGTCCCCTTTTTTGCTGGAAGGGGAATTTCCGGATTATTTTCGAGCCGTTTAATGGGAAAAGGGCCTCTTCTCGAGTAGAGTTCAAAAAGTGTTTTTTCCTCTTCAGTGGTTACGGTTGGGAAAGGGAACTTTCTGAGTCGCATAAAGGGTGTGAAGTACACTTTTGACTTTCAAGCGGGAAAGTGGGATTTCTCTTGAGAGTCTGCTGGGCAAAAATTTCTCATCTTGCACTGAGGAGATAATTCTGCCGTGTTTCTCTTCTTGCTGCCGGAAGCTGAGGTAATTCTCGAGTTGCGACGGGGACATCAGGAAATTGCTCAGGTTGCTTCATGGAAACAGGTCCCCATTTGTACTGGAAGGGAAATGTCGGGAATACTCTCGAGCTTTTAAATTGCAATAGGGCCTCTTCTCGAGATGAGTCCATAAAATGTGTTCTCCACTCCAATGGGGACAGCTGTTAGGAAACATTCCGAGTCCCCTAAAGGGTGTCAAGAACGCTTTTGCATTTCAAGCGGGAATGTAGGATTTCTCTTGGGATTCTGTAACGCACAATTTCCTCATATCGCTTTGAGGGGATTTATTAGTGGTGTTTCACGAGTTTCGCTGGGAAATTGGGAATACATCTTGAGTTGCGACGGGGACAACAAGAACTCGCTGGGGTAGCTTCAGGGAAGTCAGGTCCCCTTTTGTGTTGGAAGGGGAACTTCCTGTTTACTCTTGAGCCTTTAAATGGAAATAGGGCCTCATCTTGAATTGAGTCCATAAAGTGTGTTCTCCTCTCCAAAGGGGACGGCTGTGTGAGGGAACATTCTGAATCGCATAAAGGGTGTCAAGTAACTTTTTGCCTTAGAAGAGGGAATGTGGTATTTCTCTGGAGATTCTGCAGCGCAAAATTTCCTCACATTGCATTGAGGGGATAATTTTGTGGTGTTTCTCGAGTTGCGGCGGGAAGCTGGGGGTACTTCTCGAGTTGCGACGGGGACCTCAGGAACTCGCCCAGGTTACTTCAGAGAAGTCAGGTCCCCTTCTGTTTTGGAAGGGGAACTTCCAGGTTTCTCTCGAGGCTTTAAATGGAAATAGGTCCTCCTCTCGAATTGAGTCCATAAAGTGTGTTCTCCTCTCCAATGGGGACGGCTGTGTGAGGGAACTATCTGAATCGCATAAAGGGTGTCAAGTACACTTTTGCTTTCAAGAGGGAATGTGGTATTTCTCTTGAGTTCTGCGGCGCAAAATTTCCTCATCTCGCATTGAGGGTTTAATTTTGTGTTGTTTATCGAGTTGCTACGGGAAGCTGGGGGTACATCTCGAGTTGCGACTGGGACCTCAGGAACTCGCTCGGGTTGCTTCAGGGAAGTCAGGTCCCCTTTTGTGTTGGAAGGGGAAATTATGATTAACTCTCAAGCCGTTAAATGGGAATAGGGCCTCATCTCGAATTGAGTCCATAAAGTGTGTTCTCCTCTGCAATGGGGACTGATGTTAGTGAAATTTCTGAGTCGCATAAAGGGTGTCAAGTAACCTTTTGCCTTTCAAGAGGGAATGTGGTATTTCTCTCGAGATTCTGCAGCTCAAAATTTCTTAATCTCACATTGAGGGGATATTTATGTGGCGTTTCTCAATTACGGCGGAAAGCTGGGGGTACATCTCGAGTTGCGATGGGGACCTCAGGAACTCGGTCGGGTTGCGTCAGGGAAGTCAGGTCCCCTTTTATGTTGGAAGGGGAACTTCTGATTTACTCTGGAGCCGTTAAATAGGAATAGGGCCTCAACTCGAATTGAGTCCATAAATTGTGTTCTCCTCTATAATGTGGACGGTTGTTTGAGGGAACTTTCTGAGTCGCATAAAGGTGTCAAGTACCTTTTTGCCTTTCAAGAGGGAATGTGTTGTTTCTCTTGAGATTCTGCAGGGCAAAATTTCCTCATCTAGAATTGAGGGGACAATTGTGTGGTGTTTCTCGAGTTGCGCCAAGAAGAAGGGGGCACTTCTCAAGTTGCGACAGGGACCTCAAGAACTCACTCACGTTGCCTCAGGGAAAAACACGTCCCCTTTTATGTTCGAAGGGCAACTTCCGGTTTACTATTGAGGCTTTAAATGGGAATAGGGCCTCGTCTCGAATTGAGTCTAAATTTGAGTTCTCCTCTCCAATGGGGACTGAGTTTAGTGAAATTTCTGAGTCGCATAAAGGATGTCAAGTACCCTTTTGCCTTTCAAGAGGGAATGTGGTATTTCTCTGGAGATTCTGCGATGCAAAATTTCCTCATCTCGCATTGAGGGGATAATTTTTTGGTGTTTCTCGAGTTGCGATGGAAGCTGGGGGTAATTCTCGAGTTGCGACGGGGACCTCAGTAACTCGGTTGGGTTGCTTCAGGGAATTAAGGTCCCCTTTTTGTTGGAAGGGGAACTTCTGATTTACTCTCAAGCCGTTAAATGGGAATGGGGCCTCATCTCGAATTGAGTCCATAAATTGTGTTCTCCTCTACAATGGGGACTGATGTTAGTGAAATTTCTGAGTCGCATAAAGTTTGTCAATACCCTTTTGCCTTTCAAGAGGGAATGTGGTATTTCTCTGGAGATTCTGCAGCGCGATATTTCTTAATCTCGCATTGAGGGGATAATTTTGTGGCGTTTCTCGAGTTGCGGTGGGAAGCTGAGGGTACATCTCGAGTTGCGACGGGGACCTCAAAACTCACTCGAGTTACTTCAGGGAACTCAGGTCCCCTTTTGTGTTGTAAGGGGAACTTCTGATTTACTCTCGAGCCGTTAAATGGGAATAGGGCCTCAACTCGAATTGAGTCCATAAAGTGTGTTCTCCTCTACAATGTGGACGGCTGTGTGAGGGAACTTTCTGAGTCGCATAAAGGGTGTCAAGTACCATTTTGCCTTTCAAGAGGGAATGTGGTATTTCTCTGGAGATTCTGTGACACAAAATTTCCTCATCTCGCATTGAGGGGATAATTTTTTGGTGTTTCTTGAGTTGCGATGGAAGCTGTGGGTAATTCTCGAGTTGCGACGGGGACCTCAGTAACTCGGTTGGGTTGCTTCAGGGAATTAAGGTCCCCTTTTTGTTGGAAGGGGAACTTTTGATTTACTCTCGAGCCGTTAAATGGGAATAGGGCCTCATCTCGAATTGAGTCCATAAAGTGTGTTCTCTACAATGGGGACTGATGTTAGTGAAATTTCTGAGATGCATAAAGGGTGTCAATACCCTTTTGCTTTTCAAGAGGGAATGTGGTATTTCTCTGAAGATTCTGCAGTGAAAAATTTCCTCATCTCGCATTGAGGGGATAATTTTGTGGTGTTTCTCGAGTTGCGGCGGGAAGCTGGAGGTACATCTCGAGTTGCGACGGGGACATCAGGAAATTGCTCGGGTTGCTTCAGGGCAGTCAGGTCCCCTTTTGTGCTGGAAGGGAAACCTCGGGATTACTCTTGAGCCTTTAAATGAGAAAAGGGCCTCTTCTCGAGATGAGTCCATAAAATGTGTTCTACACTCCAATGGGGACAGCTGTTAGGAAACTTTCTGAGTCGCCTAAAGCGTGTCAAGTTAGCTTTTGCCTTTCAAGCGGGAATGTGGGATTTCTCTTGGGATTCTGCCACGCACAATTGCCTCATATCGCTTTGAGGGGATTTATTAGTGGTGTTTCAAGAGTTTCGGTGGGAAACTGTGAATACATCTCGAGTTGCGATGGGGACAACAGGAAATCGCTTGGGGAGCTTCAGGGAAGTCAGGTCTTCTTTTATGTTGGAAGGGGAACTTCCGGTTTATTCTCGAGCCTTTAAATGGAAATAGGTCCTCATCTCGAATTGAGTCCATAAAATGTGTTCTCTTCTCCAATGGGGACGGCTTTGTGAGGAAATTTTCTGAATCGCATAAAGGGTTTCAAGTACCCTTTATCCTTTCAAAAGGGAATGTGGAATTTCTCTTGCGATTCTGCAGCACAAGATTTCCTCCCCTCGCATTGAGGGGATAATTTTGTGGTGCTTCTCGAGTTGCGGTGTGAAACTGGGGGTACTTCTGGAGTTGCGAAGGGGACCTCAGGAAATCGCTCGTGTTGCTTCTGGCAAGTCAGTTCCTCTTTTGTGTTGGAAGGGGAACTTCCGGTTTACTCTGGAGGCTTTAAATGGGAATATGGCCTCATCTCGAATTGAGTCCATAAAGTATGTTCTCCTCTCCAATGGGGACTGATGTTAGTGAAAATTCTGAGTCGCATAAATGGTGTCAATTACACTTTTGCCTTTCAAGAGGGAATGTGGTATTTCTCTGGAGATTCTGCAGCACAAAATTCCTCATCTCGCTTTGAGGGGATAATTTTGTGGTGTTTCTCGAGTTGCGGCGGGAAGCTGGGGGTACTTCACGAGTTGCTACGGGGACGTCAGGAACTCGCTTGGCTTGCTTCAGGGAAAACAGGTCCCCTTTTGTGTTGGAAGGAGAACTTCCGGTTTACTCTCGAGCCGTTAAATGGGAATAGAGCCTCATCTCGAATTGAGACTAAAAATTGTGTTCTCCTCTCCAATGAGGACTGATATTATTGAAATTTCTGGGTCACATAAAGGGTGTCAAGTACCCTTTTACCTTTCAAGAGGGAATGTTGTATTTCTCTTGAGATTCTGTGGTGCATAATTTTCTCATCTCGCAGTAAGGGGATAATTTTTTTTGTTTCTCGAGTTGTATCGAGAAACTGGGGGTAATTCTCGAGTTGAGACGGGGACCTCAGGAACTCGCTCGGGTCGCTTCAGGGAAGACACGTCCTCTTTTGTGTTGGAAGGGCAACTTCCGGTTTACTCTCGAGTCGTTAAATGGGAATAGGTCCTCATTTCGAATTGAATCCCTAAAGTGTGTTGTCCTCTCAAATGGGGACTGAAGTTAGTGAAATTTATGGGTCGCATAAAGGGTGTCAAGTACCCTTTTGCCTTTCAAGAGGGAATGTGTTATTTCTCTGGAGATTCTACAGCTCAAAATTTCCTCACCTTGCATTGAGAGGAAAATTTTGTGGTGTTTCTCGAGTGCGGCGTGAAGCTGGGGGTACTTCTCGAGCTGCTACGAGTACCTCAGGAATTCTGTCAGGTAGCTTCAGGCAAGTCAGGTCCCCTTTGCTGTTGGAAGGGGAACTACCGGTTTACTCTCAAGGCTTTAAATGGAAATAGGTCCTCATCTTGAATTGAGTCCATAAAGTGTGTTCTCCTCTCCATTGGGGAAGGCTGTGTGAGGGAACATTCTGAATCGCATAAAGGTTGTCAAGTAAACTTTTGTCTTTCAAGAGGGAATGTGGTATTTCTCTTAAGACTCTGCTTCGCAAAATTTCCTCGTCTCGCATTGAGGGGATAATTTTGTGGTGTTTCTCGAGTTGCGGCGGGAAGCTGGGGGTACTTCTCGAGTTGCGACAGGGACCTCAGGAATTCGTTCAGGTTACTTCAGAGAAATCAGGTCCCCTTCTGTGTTGGAAGGGGAACTTCTCGTTTTCTCTCGAGGCTTTAAATGGAAATAGGTCCTCCTCTCGAATTAAGTCCATAAAGTGTGCTCTCCTCTCCAATGGGAACGGCCTTTGAGGAAACTTTCTGAATCGCTTAAAGGGTTTCAAGTATCCTTTTGCCTTTCAAGAGGGAATGTGGTATTTCTCTGGAGATTATGTAGCGCAAAATGTCTTAATCTCGCATTGAGGGGATAATTTTGTGGCGTTTCTCGAGTTGCGGTGGGAAGCTGGGGGTAATTCTCGAGTTGAGACGGGGCCCTCTGGAACTCGCTCGGGTTGCTTCAGGGAAGTCAGGTCCCCTTTTGTGTTGGAAGGGGAAATTTTGATTTACTCTAGAGCCGTTAAATGGGAATAGGGCCTCATCTCGAATTGAGTCCAAAAAGTGTGTTCTCCTCTACAAGGGGACTGATGTTAGTGAAATTTCTGAGTCGCATAAAGGGTGTCAAGTACCCTTTTGCCCTTCAAGTGGGAATGTGGTATTTCTCTGGAGATTCTGCAGCGCAAAATTTCCTCATCTCGAATTGAGGGGATAATTTTGTGGTGTTTCTCAAGTTGCGGCGGGAAGCTGGGGGTACTTCTCTACTTGCGACGGGGACCTCAGGAACTCGCTCAGGTTACTTCAGAGAAGTCAGGTCCCCTTCTGTGTCGGAAGGGGGAACTTCTGATTTACTCTCGAGCCGTTAAATGGAAATAGGTCCTCATCTCGAATTGAGTCCATAAAATGTGTTCTCCTCTCCAATGGGGATGACTGTGTGACAGAACTTTCTGAATCGCATAAAAGGTGTCAAATACCCTTTTGCCTTTCAAGAGGGAATGTGGTATTTCTCTTGAGATTCTGCGGCGCAAAATTTCCTCATCTCGCATTGAGGGGATAATTTTGTGGTGTTTCTCGAGTTGCGGCAGGAAGCTGGGGGGACTTCTCGAGTTGCGACTGGCACCTCAGGAACTCTCTCGGGTTGCTTCAGGGAACTCAGGTCCCCTTTTGTGTTGCAAGGGGAACTTCGCTTTACTTTCGACCCGTTAAACGGGAATAGGCCCTCATCTCGTATTGAGTCCATAAAGTGTGTTCTCCTCTGCAATGGGGACTGATGTTAGTGAAATTTCTGAGTCGCATAATGGGTGTCAAGTACCCTTATGCGTTTCAAGAGGGAAAGTGATATTTCTCTTGAGATTTTGCAGCGCAAATTTTCCTCATCTCGCATTGAGGGGATAATTTTGTGGTTTTTCTCGAGTTTCGGTGGGAATCTGGGGGTACTTCTCGAGTTGTGCTGGGAACCTCAGGAACTCGCTCGGGTTGCTTCAGGGAAGTCAGGTTCCCTTTTGTGTTGGAAGGGGAAATTCCATTTCACTCTCGAGCCGTTAAATGGGAATAGGGCCTCATTTCAAATTGAGTCCTTAAAATGTGTTCTCATCTCCAATGTGGACTGCTGTTAGTGAAATTTCTGAGTCTCATAGAGGGTGTCAAGTAATCTTTTGCCTTTCAACAGGGAATGTGGCATTTCTCTTGAGATTCTGCAGCACAAAATTTCCTCACTCGCATTGAGGGAATAATTTTGTGGTGTTTCTCGAGTTGCGGCGGGAAACTGGGGGTACTTCTGAAGTTGTGATGGAGACGTCAGGAACTCGCTTGGGTTGTTTCAGGGAAGTCAGGTCCCCTTTTGTGTTGGAAGGGGAACTCCCGGTTTACTTTCGAGCCGTTAAAAGGGAATAGGACCTCATCTCGTATTGAGTCCTTAAAGTTTGTTCTCCTCTCCAAGGGGGACTGATGTTAGTTAAATTTCTGAGTCGCATAAAGGGTGTTAAGTACCCTTTTGCCTTTCAAGAGGGAATGTGGTATTTCTCTTGAGATTCTGCAGCGCAAAATTTCCTCATCTAAAATTGAGGGGATAATTATGTGGTGTTTCTCGAGTTGTGGCGAGAAGATGGGGGCTCTTCTCAAGATGCGACGGGGACCTCAAGAACTCACTCACGTTGCCTCAGGGAACACACGTCGCCTTTTGTGTTGGAAGGACAACTTCTGGTTTACTCTCCAGCCTTTAAATGGGAATAGGGCCTCATCTCGAATTGAGTCCAAAATTGAGTTCTCCTCTCCAATGGGGACTGATGTTAGTCAAATTTCTGAGTCGCGTAAAGGGTGTCAAGTACCCTTTTGCCGTTCAAGAGGGAATGTGATATTTCTCTGGAGATTCTGCAGCGCAAAATTTCCTCATCTCGCATTGAGGGGATAATTTTTTTTGTGTTTCTCGAGTTGCGACGGGAAGCTGGGTGTAAATCTCGAGTTGCGATGGGGATCTCAGAAACTTGGTTGAGTTGCTTCAGGGAAGTCAGGTCCCCTTTTGTTTTGGAAGGGGAACTTTTGATTTACTCTCGAGCCGTTAAATGGCAATAGGGCCTCATCTCGAATTGAGTCCATAAAGTGTGTTCTCCTCTCCAATGCGGACTAATGTTAGTGAAATTTCTGAGTCGCATAAAGGGTGTCAAGTACCATTTTGCCTCTCAAGAGGGGATATGGTATTTCTCTGGAGAGTCTGCAGCGCAAAATGTCTTAATCTAGCATTGAAGGGATAATTTTGTGGCGTTTCTCGAGTTGCGGCGGGAAGCTGGGGGTACATCTCGAGTTGTGCCGGGGACCTCAGAACTCACTCAGGTTACTTCAGAGAAGTCAGGTCCCCTTCTGTGTTGGAAGGGGAACTTCCGGTTTACTCTCGAGGCTTTAAATGGAAATAGTTCCTCATCTCGAATTGAGTCCATAAACTGTGTTCTCCTCTCCAATGGGGACAGCTTTTGAGGAAAATTTCTGAATCGCATAAAGGGTTTCAAGTACCATTTTGCCTTTCAAGAGGGAATGTGGAATTTCTCTTGAGATTCTGCAGCACAAAATTTCCTCATCTCGAATTGAGGGGATAATTTTGTGGTGCTTCTTCAGTTGCGGCGGGAAACTGGGGGTACTTCTGGAGTTGCGACGGGGACCTCAGGAGCTCGCTCGTGTTGCTTCAGGTAAGTCAGGTCCCCTTTTCTGTTAGAAGGGGTACTTCCGCATTACTCTCGAGCTCTTAAAAGGAATAGGGCTTCTTCCAGATTTGAGTCCATAAGGTGGGTTCTCCTCTCCAATGGGGATGGCTGTCTGAGGCAAATTTCTCAGTCGCATAAAGGGTGTCAAGTATCCTTTTGCCTTTCAAGTGGGAATGTGGTATTTCTCTTGAGATTCTGCAGCGCAAAATTTCCTCGTCTCGCTTTGAGTGGATAATTCTGTGGTGTTTCTCGAGTTGCGTTGGGAAGATGGGTGTACTTTTCGAGTTGTGACGGGGACCTCAGGAACTTGGTCGGGTTGCCTCAAGGAAGTCAGGTTCCCTTTTCTGTTGGAAGGGGATCTTTTGATTTACTCTCGAGCCGTTAAATGGGAATAGGTCCTCTTCTCGAGCTGAGTCCATAACATGTGTTTTCCTCTCCAACGGGGATGGATGTTAGGGAACCTTCTGAGTCGCATAAAGGTTGTGAAACATCCTTTTGTCTATCAAGCAGAAATGTGGAATTTCTCTTGAGATTCTGCAGCGTAAAATTTCCTCACCCGCATTGAGGGGATAATCTGTTGGTGTTTCTCGTCTTGCGGTGTGAACCTGATGGTATTTCTCGAGTTGCGTTATGGACCTCAAGAACTTGCTCGGGTTGCTTCAGGGAAGTCTGGTCTCCTTTTTTGTTGAAAGGGGAACTTCCGGATTACTCTCGAGCCTTTAAATGGCAATAGAGCCTCTTCTCGATTTGAGTCCATAAAATGTGTTCTCCTATCCACTGAGGATGGATGCTAGGGAACATTCTGAGTCGCCTAAATGGAGTCAAGTACCCTTTTGCCTTTCAAGCAGGAATGTGGGATTTGACTTGAGATTCTGCAGCGGAAAAATTTCCTCATCTTGCATTAAAGGGAAAACTTTCTTCTGTTTCTCCAGTTGCGGCGGGTAGCAGGGGGTAAGTCTTGAGTTGCAACAGGGAGCTCAGGAACTCTCTGGTTTTTTCAGGGAAGTCAAGTCCCCTTTTGTGTTGGAAGGGGAACTTCCGGATTACTCTCCAGCCGTTAAATGGAAGCATTGCCTCTTCTCGATTTGAGTTCATAAATTGTGTTCTCCTCTCCACTGAGGACGGATATTAGGGACCATTCTGAATCTCCTAAAGAGAGTCAAGTACACTTTTGCCTTTCAATAGGAATGTGGGATTTCTTTTGAGATTCTGGGACGCAAAATTTCCTCATCTTGCATTGAGGGGATAATTTTGTGATGTTTCTCGAGTTGCGGCGGGATCTGGGTGTACTTCTCGAGGTGCGACGAGGACCTCAGGAACTCACTCGGGTTGCTTCAGGGAAGTCAGTTCCCTTTTGTGCTGGAAGGGGAACTTCCGGTTTACACTCGAGCCGTTAAATGTGAATAGGGGCTCATCTCAAATTTACCATAAACTGTGTTCTCCTCTCCAATGCCTCTAATGGTAGTGAAATTTCTGAGTCGCATTAAGGATGTCAAGTACCATTTTCCTTTCAAGAGGGAATGCCATATTTCTCTTGAGATTCTGCAGCGCAAAATTTCGTCATCTCGCATTGAGGGGATAATTTTGTGGTGTTTCTCGAGATGCGGGGGCAAGCTGGCGGTACTTCTCCAGTTGCGACGGGGACCTCAGGAACTCGCTCCAGTTGCTTCAGGGAAGTCAGGTCCCCTTTCCTGTTGGATTGGGAACTTCCCGTTTACTCTCGAGCCGTAAAATGGGAATAGGAGTTCATCTCGAATTGAGTCCAGAAAGTGTGTTCTCCTGTACAATGGGGACGGCTGTTTGAGGGAACTTTCTGAGTCACATAAAGGGTGTCAAGTTCCCTTTTGCCTTTCAAGAAGGAATGTGATATGTCTCTTGAGATTCTGCAGCGAAATATTTCCTCATCTCGCATTGAGGGGATAATTTTTTGGTGTTTCTCGAGTTGCGGCGGGAAGCTGGGTGTACTTCACGACTTGCGAAGGGGACCTCAGGAACTCGCTCGTGTTGCTTCAGGGAAGTCAGGTCCCCTTTGGTGTTGGAAGGGGAACCTCTGGTTTACTCTCAACACGTTAAATTGGAATAGGTGCTCATCTCGAATTTACCATGAAGTGTGTTCTCCTCTCCAATCGGGACTGATGTTAGTGAAATTTCTCAGTCGCTTAAAGGGTGTCAAGTACACTTTTGCCTTTCAAGAGGGAATGTGTTATTTCTCTTGAGATTCTGCAGCGCAAAATTTCCTCATCTCGCATTGAGTGGATAATTTTGTGGTGTTTCTCGACTTGCGGCGGGAAGCTGGGAGACTTCTCCAGTTGAGATGGGGACTTCAGGAACTCGCTCAGGTTGATTCAGGGAAGTCATGTTCCCTTTTGTGTTGGAAGGGGAACTTCGGGTTTACTCTTGAGCCGTTAAAGGGGAATAGGGGCATATGTCGAATTTACCATAAAGTTTGTTCTCCTCTCCAATGGGTCTGATGTTAATGAAATTTCTGAGTCGCATAAAAGTTGTCAAGTACACTTTTGCATTTCAAGAGGGAATGTGGTATTTCTCTCGAGATTCTGCAGCGCAAAATTTCCTCATCTCGCATTGAGGGGATAATTTTGTGGTGTTTCTCGAGTTGTGGTGGGAAACTGGGGTTACTTCTCGAGTTGTGACGCGGACCTCAGGAACTCGCTCGGTTTGCTTCAGGGAAGTCAGGTCCCCTTTGGTATTGGAAGAGGAACTTCCGGTTTACTCTCGAGCCGTTAAATGAAATAGGGGCTCATCTCGAATTGAGTCCATAAAGTGTGTTCTCCTTTCCAATGGGAATGGCTGTGTGAGTGAAATTTCTGAGTCGCATTAATGATGTCACGTACCCTTTTGCCTTTCAAGAGGGAATGTGGTATTTCTCTTGAGATTCTGCACTCAAATTTTCCTCATCTCGCATTGAGGGGATAATTTTGTGGTGTTTTTCGAGTTGCGGCGGGAAGCTGGGGGTATTGCTTGAGTTGCGACGGGGACCTCAGTAACTCGCACGAGTTGCTTCAGGGAAGTCAGGTCCCCTTTTGTGTTGGAAGGGGAACTTCCGGTTTACTCTCGAGGCTTTAAATGGAAATAGGGGCTCATCACGAATTGAGTTCATAAAGTGTGTTCTCCTGTCCAATGGAGACGTCTGTGTGTGTGAACTTTCTTAGTCGCATAAAGGGTAGCAAGTACCCTTTTGCCTTTTAAGAGGGAATGTGGTATTTAACTTGAGATTCTGCAGCGCAAAATTTCCTCATCTCGCATTGAGGGGATAATTTTGTGGTGTTTCACGAGTTACGGAGGGAAGCTTGGGTTACTTCATGGTTTGGAATGTGGAACTCAGGAATTCACTCAGGTTGCTTCAGGGAAGTCAGGTCCCCTTTTGTGTTGAAGGGGTACTTCCGGTTTTCTCTCGAGCAGTTGAATGGATATAGGAGCTCATCTCAAACTGAATCCATAAAGTGTGTTCTCGTGTAAAATATGAACGGCTGTCCATGGTATTCTCTGGGCAAGAACACTGGAGTGCATTGTCATTGCCTTATCCAGGTCAGGGAGGATTCTTGTCTTGTCTCCTTGGCGACAGTGATTTCCACACGTCCCTTAGGGGCCCAGAGGATGTTTCTGAGAATCGGGGATATACGCTTCTGGGATCGGAGAGTCCTGTGCTACTACGTGTGTCTGTTCCTTTGCGTGCGGTTCCTTACCCGAAAGGGGGACTGGATCCTGATGTTTTCCAACGTGCCTCCGATCCCTGGGGACAACCCTCTCTGGGGGGAACGTGTCTCACGTTCTCTCTACCTGCGGATGGAAGCTAGAGGATTTGGGGGAACATTTCTGACAGAGCTTCCCTGGTGGCTCACACCGTCAAGAGTCTGCCTGCATGCAGGAGACCTGGGTCCCATCCCCGGGCCACGACACTCTGCTGGAGAAGGACAAGGCAACCTGCTCCAGGACTCGATGCTGACGTCTAGAAATCTCCTGGACTGACTCCCCCTCCAACGACTGGTTTCGAATCTGCTCCAGGGATGAACCTGTGTGTTTCCTTGGTTCCCCTACAAGTGCCTCTGAGGAAAGAATAAGTACCTGATTGCTTGCACCCAGGCCTGCTTTCCCGAACACGTCCCTCGACATCACAGACTCCTTAGAGGAGATATGACAGATAACTCTTTCACTGAACGGAGGATCTGTGCTCAGAAACTCTTTCCAAGACATGGAGGCCCGTACTAACTAACCTATTTGGTCCCTCCCTCCCTCCTTCCCTCGTCCCTTCCTTCTTTCCTTCTGGGTTGGTCCCCCCTTCCTTTCCTTTTTCTTCTTTTTCTTTCAAGTCCAGGCATGCACACACACACACACACACACACACACACACGTGCACGCGCACCATCTCTCACGTACGCGCGTACATGCATGCACTCACACACACTGTAGTCACAAGCTCAGCGTTTCATGGGTTCCAGGCAAGTGTCAGAGGAGGGAACTGCTGGGTCTGGAGTAGGCCACCGTCCCCACCCCACGCCACATGATCCTCCATGCCTTATGGAGTGTTTTGGATTCAAGTGATTTTAAGAACCAGCCAGCGCGAGAAGAACGCTCTGCCCGTCCTTCCCTTTCTGCCCCTCTGAAGGCAGGCAGAAATGAAAACCTCCTCCCACGGAGGGGAAAGATGTCAAGTGATGATAGCCTCTTCGACCCACGTCCGTGATCCTCAAAGGCATGAGCGGTGTGTCCCGGGTTCCAAAAAGAGGCGACACCTTTGGCCTGACACAAGGCGACATTGTCCCTCAGCCTCTCTCCCCACACCCCAGCCCCCTTCCTCCGCGCGGTGCCGAAGCAGGCAGCCTCAATGTGGAGACATGGAGACATAGGGGGATGGGGTGGTGGGTGGGGCGGATCACCATTCAATACAGAGCAGCTCGAGGCAAAGTCGAAGGCTCTGACTTGACTGGAAAGCTTTCTGCATTTGAATGATGCTCTCCGATGAGGCCCTAAAGAGGGGAGGGGCCCACAGACAATAGCGCCTGCCTGCCTGCATGCATGCCTGCCTGCCAGCCTGCCAGCCTGCCAGGCTGAGGAGGCCCTCTGGCGCCAGTGGGGCCACGCCCCCGACTCCTGCAACTTGATCCCTTCAAGAAAACTTCTGCAGTGACTCCTGTCCAGGGAATCATGCAAATTAGCCTGTTACTGAAAAAGGCCCGAGTCACAGCTTTGACAGATTCTCTGCATCTCTTGACACCTGGATTGACCTGCACCCTCCCATCCTGTCAGATCCTTTGGACACGCTTGAAAAGGTCTTTGGCCTCGGCCAGAAAACAAGCCCCAAGATAAACAAATACGTTTTGTCTGTTTTTGGGAGCGGGGCAAAAACGATGCATGGCCGTGGGTTGGAGAGAAACCTGCTCGTCTCACACATCTGAAGGCAGGAAGTTCTCAGTGGGACAGAACCTGCCTTCACTTCTCAGGGGGACTGGGAGTGCCCCTCGCCTCGCGCGCCCCCAACCCCTAGCCCCAGCTCCACACACACAAACACACACACACACCGCCCCTGCCACCACGACAGGCCCCCCTGCCGTCCGCCCCCCCGCTTCCCCCTCAGTCTTCCCAACCTCACACCACCCCCACCCCCAACCCCGGCCACCGAGGGGGGCCCGGGGATAGGGATGGCTGTCTCAGCCCCGGTTCTGAGATGTCACTTGTGAAACTGCTCTAGGCCGAGATGCCAGATTGCTGTCCTGATGCTTGGTGTCCGTCTCCATCAGCCATGCCCAAAAGGCACGGGAAATAATGGACAGCAAATAGCAAATGGACAGAAAACACAAAATGATCCTCCTGAAAACAACACGGCCATTTTTATGGATCCACGTAGTGGTCTTTGGTATTCCCACTTGATGCATGAGTCGAGCAGCATTGGTAGGGATTCTTTTTCATGAATGACATCAATAAACATATTGTACGAAGTCAGTATCCTCATAGATATATACACATACAGATACGGATATATTCTACTTGACTGTACGGCTGACATAAGCATGGCTTGCCGTGCAAAACCTCGAATCTGTGTCACCGTGAAATCCGTGGGGACGTTTCACTGACAGTGATCCAGAAACCATCTTGGGACCTAATCAGCTATAGAGATCTGTGTCTGTCAAAATGGGAGAAGAGAACACAAGCGAGTTCACAACGGTGAACTAGCGTCACGGTTCAGAAGCGGGGCCGTGGACATGTCTTCATGATCCTGCCCAGGTCCTGGATCCCCTCTTGACCTTTTTAGGGTCGCTCAGTGCACTGAGTTCTAAGGGCACATAGCCCTCGATCTAAATCCACGCTCCGAGGACTGCTCTTCCCGCTTGCCGCTCCATTCCAAATCCTCGTCTAGTCACGTGTGCATGCCATGACATCCCTGGCAGGTGGGATAAGGAGCAAGCACTGGGCCTGTGTGGGGGGAGAGCGTTTAGGGAAGGGACGCTCCATCTCTTCCCTCCCCCAAGAGTGAAGGCATCCTTCCTGTATCTTTCTACACTGCCTGTGCCGTCATCCACGTTCACGAACACCGAACGGCCACTGATGTGGATCCACGTAGAGATCGTCGATATCCCCACTGGATGCATGCATGGGATTCACACAGACTCGATTTAGTTTAGCTTGGATCGGGTACCCTATCCGGAGAGATCACGTGGGTGGGTCAGAAAGCTAACCCAGAACGGAACCAAACCCAAACCCACAGCCACGTCGAGGGAGTGCTGAACCAGTGGCACTCACCCATCCTATGAGGTGACCCAGATGGTGAAGGAGCGTTTGTTCTCACTTATGGACGTGGAGGTTTGAAGGGTCACTTGCCAGTGACGCAGAAGCCACGCGAGTGGCCGGAGATGTTTCTCCATAGGATCTCTCGGGATGTCTCAGGGTGCCGGGTGCAGGGGCACCACGGGAAGTCTGATCCACCGAAAGGTCCGGCGTGCAGGGCAGGCACAGAACGTTTTCTTGCAGGGCCGAGCGAGGAGAATTCAGGGGTGTATTCCTCCAAGCCCCACACTTCTTGAAAGGGGTTCCAAGTAGCATTCTGTAAGGCCAGGCGATGGAGGGACAGGGCACGTGGTTGCAAACGTCTGGCTGTAGGAATTCGTTGTCTTTGGCGACTGCTCACCACGTAGGTCAGGGATGGATACACACAAAGGTTGGTTTATTTTGGACTATGAGCCCACCTCTGTTTGTGTGTGTGTGTGTGTGTGTGTGTGTGTGTGAGAGAGAGAGAGAGAGGCCTTTGTGGTTATAAAGCAAGAAGCACCGAAGACTTCCTTTAACTCACATGTTTCCCTTCATTTCAGTCTTGATGGTCCCATGATTTGGAGGACAACATTGAATGTTGCAGCATAGATGATTTTAGAAGGTCGTGCAGGGGCTTCCCTGCCTGGTGGTCCAGTGGTTAAGAATTCACCTGCCGATGAGGCAAGGGACAGGGTGTTTTCGATCAATCCCTGATCCGGGAAGATGCCCCTGGGCTCCGGGCAGGTTCAAGGCAAACTTACAGAACGGACCATGCCAGGCGTGAAGGCGAGGGCAGACGGGGGACTCTGGGCGAGAAGGACTGACACGGCATGGCACTGCCGTCTCCGTCCGTGTGGGTGGGTAGGTGGGTGGTGGGCAGCATGCTCCTCTGGGGCAGGATGTTCCTAAGACTGTTGGGAGCACGCCGGAGGAGCAAGGGACCAAAGGAAACTCTCTGTCCTGTCTACTCCATTTTGCCCCTGGAACCGTCATCGGCTCAAAGAGGGGCTTCATCCTATGGACAGACGAACCCACACGTGAGTGCACCTCCTTTCTGGTTCACTTGGAATCTGAAAGCGTGACGGTCAGATTCACTCAACTCTCTGGATCTCTGTTCTTCCTGAGATCCCGGCCTACGACTCACTGGAAGAACACACGGAGCCGGATGAGATCTCCTTCTGCACGGCGGCTCCAGTGTGTGCACATGTCGATGGCGACGGCCTGTGGACATCGCACTGAGAGCCTAACCCCGGTGTTTCAGACTCCTGTGTCCACAGTGGGTGAATGGTTCTAAGTGTGGGAAGCCCAAACCTTGCCACGGCCTGTTCGATCTGCAGGGCCTCTGCAAAGAGAACGAACGTGCCGGGTCTCATGACCGATCGATCCCCTCCTGGGAGCCAGCCTGGTGCCTGATCTGTTTTACAGGCCACAGGCACACACTGGCTCTGGGGAGTTGTGTTCCTCCTCCTCCTCTCTGCCCCCACCCATCCCCCCACATGCACGCTGCTTCCCCAACCCGCCTGGACCCGGCCCATCCGGGTCTCCCCCACCCGTGGAAAAGCCCAGGAAAAAAGGGTCCCAGAACGATGCAGCCGACAAACAGCGGAAGTCCACTCGGATGCGGTGAAGAGACACCTGAGCATACCTGGGCTGACACCGTCACTGTGTGGGGTAGTGAGAGGCCAGTGCGAGGAGCGCTCCAGAGTTCAGAGGAGGTGGAAGAGGAGCAGGAGGGAGAGAGGGAGGCGGGGGGTGGGGGTGGTTTGGAGGGATGGGGGGGCAGGCCGACGCTGTCTCAGGGCGCTGACGTGGGGGAAAACGTTCCCCTTCGGAAGGGTGCTCCGAAGAGAGTGTTCCGGCAGGCGGGACCTTGAGAGCACAAAGGGCTTCGTTGTGGAGGCTGATCTTAAAGCTGGGAGTGGGAACCATCCAGACGTAGGAAAGACACCAGGCCAAGAAGGCAAGACAGATTCTCTACAAAAGGGAATCCGATGCCTTTCTGTCAAGGTTTTCCGTAATCAGACTATCATGGAAATCCATCCATCCATCCGTCCCTCCGTCCATCCACCATCGTTGCGCTCCTTTTCTGTTCTCTACATTTTTAACGGCGAGTGAGTGAGAGAGTCTGTGAGGTTTGAAAGGATTTTTGAATGTTGCGGGACCATGGTACTTTTCAGTCGTGGATAAACATGAACGTGACGGCTTCTTTGGTCAGCTTCAGCTTTCAGGGTTATCCGGATCTCCCCCACCAAGTGAGGCCTGTGTGTCGCTGTGTGATGGAGGACACCGTGCTCTCCACATCTTGATCTTGGACTGAAGAAGACCACCATTGTGAGTGTGTTCCTTGGCTTCATTTGTTTTCCCTATGGCACTCACCTGACCGTCCTGTCCTCTCTTTGGATCCTTTATCTCCCGCTCCCCCTGAAGGCAATCAGTCCTTTTCTTTCTCCTCGTTCTCACCCTAATTTCTCTTCCCCCTGCCCCACCCCCAGGACAAGTCCCACTCGTCTCAAATTGACGTCTAACTGACTGACAAGATTTTCTTTGGCCTGGCTGCCTGCCTTCTTTCTTTCTTTCCCTTTTTTTTTCATGTTTATTTTTTGTTCCCCCATGAATGTTCATCTGTACAGGCGATTGTTTAGTGTAGTGCATGACACGGCGATCCCCAGGATACCTCTAGTTCGTGATGGCCCGTCACTGCTTGGTGTCCCGGCACCGGCAAATGACCTTTGGTGTCATGACGTGCCCATGACTCATTCGTCTCGTAAGTGGACGATTGTGCCGCTTCGTCTGTCTCCCTCACCAGTGGCACTCACTCATTCTCTCCCCCATCCCACTCCCGCCCCCATCCCCCCCCCGCCCCCACCCACTTCCCTCCTCTGGCCACCACTCATGTGTTTCTTTGTGATATCTGTGAGCCTGCTTCTGTTTTGTTCTGTTCTGTCCACGGTGTATCATTTGGTAGATTCTGCATGGAAACGACGGATCTGAGGTATTTCATTTAGCATCATAGCCTCTGAAGGTCTCTCCAAGTTCCTGCAGACTGCAGCATTCCCTTCTGCTGGTTGAGTCCCATTCCTGTGTGGGGCTGGGGTGCGGTGAGGGTGGGGGTGTCTGCCTGCGCGTGTGCAGTGTGCGCGCACATGGACAGATACAGGCGTAGGCACACAGACAGAGAGTTCGATCATTATGTGTGTACGGATGTCTACCTAGGTATAGGTGTGGATCCCACACATACACACGTATGTGTTTATGTTGGGTTGGGTCAAATGGGGAATCTTTGGTGGAGTGTTCCGAAGGATCACAGGACTCTTTTCCCTGGTGCTGTGGTTTCTCTCTGTGTGAGGGGCCAGGTGATGAGAGCTGATATCTCTGAGTCCACCCACATATGAGCGTGTGTATTCATGCCTGTGTCTATCCATATACGTATGTGTATGTATGCCTGTGTATATGGATATACACCCAAGCATACACGCCCACTTTAAACACCTAGGCATACACGTGCACACACAGACACATGCGTGTACGTGAGCATGCCCTTCTTTTGTATTTGTTTATACGCATGTGTGCATGCATATATAGATGCGAATATGCGTGCGTATACATATGTACACGCGTATATGCACATGTGTATGCATTCTCTCTCTCTCTCTCGCTCGCTCGCTCTCTCTGACTTTTAAGATGACAGAGCAGTTCTACGACTTGACTTTCCTGCCTGCCCGGTGGTTTTGTTTCCTATCGTTTCTGTTCGACTTCCAAAAGTTATTTATTCATTTAATTGGCTGTTGTCATGGAACCCGGGGTTTATTCAGTGGATCCCTATGGACTCGGTCCTCCTCAACACCATGCCCCTCACCTCCCCTCCCCCCCCACCCCCGCAGCCCTGGCATCCTAGACCCGCTGTTCCAGTGTTTGTGGCCAGCTATTTTGAAATCCATGTTCTCTTGACCTCAAGTGCAGTTTCCCCACCCACCCTCGCATGCTTGTTTTTGTCATCTTTGGACTTTGTCATGGTCTCTACCCAGGTTTAGTTTTGTTTTTCTCTTGTTGGGTGTCCGAGTGTCTCCTCCCTTTCCTTTCTTGCTCCTTGGCTTGCGTGTCTGTGTCTGTGTCTGCTCTGGAAAGTCTTGCTTTGGTCTCTGAGCAGCACTTGCCTGGTTTCGCTTCGCCGGTCGGTTCGGTGCCTCCCTCCCTCCCTCCCTCCCTCTTTCGGGGGAGTGGGGCCGGGGCAGCCTGGGATGTCACTGGTGCCCCTCTCTCTGCCGACCCCACCCCGAGACCCCACCGCCGGGTCTCCGTGGAATGTCCCCCCACCACTCTGGAATCGCGTGGGGGAGCGCGTCTCCTTCGGGGCAGCCTCCTGAGGAGATATTTCCCAGCTCGTCTCCCTTCTGCGGCCCGGGTCGAGTCGCATCGCGTCGCTTGGCGGCCAAGCTTGGGCATTTGTGCGGTCGGCGCTGTGGCGTCCTCGGTGGCTGGCGACAGTGACCCGTCATCGGGACGTGCGAGCCGGTTGTCGGGAGCCACCTGGCGTCCGCTTTTATATTGTCCCACTCTTCCGGAGCTTTGGCGCGGCCTTCAGGAGGATTGAGACTCAGCCGCCAGGCTTGAGGCAGAGCTCTCAGAGGCCGGCTACGCTGGCGGCGACAGTCCCCGTGGCGCTGAGGCCTAGGCTTCTGAGGAGGGTGACTTGTCGCAGCGCTGCAGATCCCGGCTCTGGGGCGGCCTGACTGGGTCGACCAGCATCTCCCCGTGCCCCTCTGGCCGCGGAGACGGACCAGCTGGACCCTAGCTGGGCCGGGCCCCCGCGGTGGGCAGGGAGAGGGTCTTCCCTGCCCGGAGTGCCTGCACTAGGACTCGGCGGTCCGGCCTCCTCCTGGGCCACCCTCAGGAGCGTTCGCTTCCCCCTCGGCCCTGCTCCGGAGGTGGGGACTTGTGAGAGGTGACCCGGAGAGGCCGGCCGGCGCGGGCACGTGTGCGGCCCACCTCTCCACCCCTACCCCCACCCGAGGCGTCTCCCGGCACACATGCTTTTTCTTTGTCAAAGTCCCGATAGGTCCGCAGATGTGGATGGACCGGACCCTGCTTCCACAGGTGGCCAGGGAGGGCGCGCTCTACCCTTCAGCGTGCCCTCGTGGGTCTCGGTCGTCGGACGCGACTTTTTCTCACCCCGCCCCAACTCCCTGAATCCCGGTCAGGAGGTGGGGACCGGCTCCAACCGTCCTGGGTGTCCTGTCTAGGACGGTCTGGGCCCCGGGCGCGGTCCCTGGTCGGGGCCCGCTCGTCTCATTGGGGGTGCGTCGCCAACTCTTCTTTCTTCTTTTTTCTTTTTGCCCATCGAAGCCAAATCCCCGTTCAGAGACACGGACGGACCGGTAGACCTAGCCGTGTGGGTGAAGCTGGGAGGGCGTATACCCGGCCAGATCTCTCTCCTTGGGCGTCGGCGCCACCAATTTGCCACCATGCGCCCCCCCCTTCCCCAAACCCCCTCACCACGGTCGACCAGATGTCCCCCAACCCAGAGCTCCGGGTCTGGTGTTTATGGGATAGTGCTGGGGACAGGTGGCCGGGTCAAGGTTCCGGGGCCCCTCCCTGCGGGTCGTAGGTGGGCCCCGCTGTCACCTGCTGTCATTTTGTCGACCTTAATGGGCCTTTTTTACCACCAGGTTAGTGCTGACACGCTCGTCTCTGTTTGGTGTCTGCCACTGAGGACTCTGGGTCTCTGGATGCACTCCGGGCTCTGGGCCCTTTGGGCCGCTGGCTGGCGCCTGATTCGGCCCTTGCCTCTGGAGCCGCCCGCCTGGGCCTGTGCGCTGGTTCCTAGGTGGCGTGCCTGGCTGACCCAAAGGGGTGGTGCCACCTCTGGTCTCTGGTCGACCCGAGGGCCGCGGGGTGAGGTGGCGTTGGGTCTTCTACCCTGTGCAATTCCCCGCTGCGGGCACCTGTTGGTGGCTGGGATGACCCCTGCCCCGTAGGCTCTGTGCCGCGTGTCGGGCGTTCTCTTCCTGGGGGGATCGTTGGCCGCTCTCGCCTGAGGCGAGGTGGGGAAGGGGAGGTCGCCGGTGAGGCTGAAAGCGGGCACCTCCCGTGGCGGTCCTCATCGTGCCTGCCCCCCTCCGCCTTGGTTCACCTGTGATCGATGTGGTGTGTTCGTGCTCTCCCGGGCCAAGCCTAAGCCGTGCCAGACGAGGGACGGGCGTTCCCGGTGGACGTTCCTGCTCTTCTCGGTCTGTCCGCGGGAGCCCTCGCCTGTCTTTCCCCCATGCCTGCCCGTCGGGGAGGGTGAGGAAGGCAGGGGTTGGGTGCAGTCTCTGGCGCTTACCTTCTGTCTCCTGTCGCCCCCTCCCGCCTCGGGGTGTCAGTTGGGGGCCCGTTGGTCTTCTTGACACAGCAGATGCTCTTGCTTCGCCTCCCCTGCAGTGGGGAGGACTGTGCCGCTGCCGCGCTCGCGTGACCCACATGGGTGTGTGTGCGTGCCTCGTTTTGCCCCTCACTGGTGCCCCTGGAGCACTCCAGGTTGTCCCTCAGGTGCCTGAGTCCGAGTGGTGGTGTCGTTTCCCTGAACCCGGTGTCCTCCTCGGTTCCCCGCCGCGGTGGCGAGTGTGTCCCGTGAGTTGGCTCTCTTTGGGTGGGGGTCGATACAGTAAGAGAGGGGGCGTCCCTGTTCTCTCTCGTCATGGAGGTTGATGGTGGAGGGGCATTGCAGGGGGGTGGGGCGCGGACTCCACTCCGGTCCTGACCTTGCACACGCCTCCCATGTGGGTCGTCAGCTTGCTTGTACCACAGACCCCTCCAGCCCAGCTGAGGGATTTGGCTGCTCGTGGAGCGCCTCCACGAGCCTGAAGGAGAGACGCTCGGGTGAGGGGCGGTGTGCCCTCAGTGAGAAAGCCTTCTCTAGAGATCCAAGAGGGAGCCTTGGGGCATCGGACCCCCCATCCGCTGGCCCTCCCGAGTGCACAGTGGGCCACCGTGGCGACTGCCAGAGCACGTGGGAGTGGAACCGGCCTGTGTGTGGGTGGCGGTGGAATCCTGTGCTGGTTTTCCTGGTAGCCTGGCCGTGTTCCTGGTGTTTTCTGGTCCCTGGGTGGCAACCGCGCCCCTGTCCTGTGGCCTCCGCTGTGTGTGCTTGCCGGCCCCTCCCTGCCACTGCGGGTCTTCCCTCCTCGTCTGGCGCTCGCCACCGCCTGCGCTCCCTTTCCTTGTCTGGGACGGAGCCGACCTCGCCTCACGTGGGTGTCGTCCATTGGCCGGTGGCGTCCCCGGGCGGAGCAGTGCCCTCGGATCCATGTGAAAAGGGGGCGAGGAGTCCTGGCGCACAAGAAAGCAGGGTTGCGAGTGCGAGTCCTTTCCCTCTGTCCCTGCCTGCGGTGAGAGGGGGGAAGGCACGTGAGCGTCTGTGGAGCCCTTGCGCTGTCCCTTTCTCCTTCGGCGGTGCGGCTCGACCAGCCCTCCCGCCGCCCTCGGCCTCGCTGTGCAAAACCGGCAGGTCGACCAGCGGGCCCCACCGCACTTGGCCTTTTGGTGCTGCACCCGGCCGGTCGACAAGCTGCCCCGCCGTCCTCGGGTTAGCTGTGCATAACCAACAGGTGGAGCACGCGGCCCCGCCACCCTCAGCCTCCAGGTGCAGTTCCTGTCCGGTCGACTACCGCCCCGCCACCCTCGGCCTAGCTATGCAAGAGTGGCCGGTCGCCCAGCCGGACCCTCAGCCCTCGCCCTCCCTTTGCAGCGCCCGTCCGGTCGACCAGCGGGCCCCACGGCACTCGGACTTCAGGTTCAGCACCCGGGCGGTCTCCACCGGCACCCACTCCACTGCAGTGCCCGGCAGGTCGCCTCCACCGCCCTCAGCCTCCCTTTGCAGCTTCTGTTCGGTCGGCCATTGGGCCCCACCACACTCGGCCTCTCGGTGCTGCGTCAGGTTGGTTGACCAGGCGCCCCGCCGCCCTCGGCCTCCCGGCGAGTTCTCACGTACACTTGCCTTCTGTGGTCGTGTGTGCCTCAGCGGGCCCACCCACCAGTTACACCCACTCTTTGAAGTTTCCGTTTTCTTGTTCAGATGTGTCGAGTTTGTTCCTTGCGGTAATGTGTGTGACGAGTACCTGCTTCTGTTTTTCGTTGCATGGCCACAATACGAGTGCATATTTCCAACCTTGAGGCCTGTTTATTCGTGCCATTGTTGAAGGTTGCTTTTGCTGACAGCCGTCGTTGAAGGTCACCAGAGGTGTTTCTCCTGGCACGCCCAAACTGTGGTGACAGGGACGGGGATGATGGCGAGTTATTTCTTCGGGACGGGTTCTCATGCCGCCTGACGTTGGACTGCGGTCCCCCTCGGATGGGGGTGCATTCCGCTGCCCCCCCCCGAGTAAGGCTTGAAGAATCCGTCCCATCCCCTCCCGGTCATACGTCCGTCGTACCTCACCCAGGGACGTTGTTCTGTCCCCGTCGTGACTGTGCGGAGAAACTGCGCCCTAGGAGGAGCCCCGTCTGGCAACGAACGCGTCGCCCCCGAAGCTCCTACGCTGCGGCCGGCTCTCTGGACAGCGTTCTGGGTGTTGGGCATCACCTGCCGGTCGGTCGCTGTTTTAGATGGTCCTGCGGAGGAGGGGGCGGGGGGACCACGGATGGAGCAGGCCCAGCCGGCTAACACTGGAATGCCCTGGGGCTGTGAAAGGAGGCTGTGTGGGAGGGGCCCCTTGGGCCAGAGGTCAAGAGGGAGGGCATGGCGGTGGGGGATGGGTAGCCACTTCGGCTTTTTGGTTTGGATTGGAAATGTCGTTTTGGAAAGTTGACTTCCATTTCTTTGGCTTCGTCCCTGGGCATGAGGGGGGCGGTGGGAATCGTCCTTCTCCCGCCAAGGATTCCGAACAAAGCCACGACAGATCACGCGCATCCACTCGCTCCAGTCAGGTTCAGGGGCATGATGCATGGATCGAAGGTCTCCTGGTTGACACAATGTGGCGCGCAGCCGCCCAACCCCCACGATTTCAGGGGAGTGGTCTTGATCACGGAGGTGATTGAATGAGCTCAGAAAACACAAGCAAATGATACGGAACACCCATGCATATACACGTTGTCCTTTGCCTGACTGTGTCTCTCTGTCTTTGCCCGTTCCCCCTCACACCCCCATACACCACACGCATACCTCAGATCCGTCGTTTCCATGCAGAATCTACCAAACGATACACTGTGGACAGAACAGAACAAAACAGAAGCAGGCTCACAGATACCACAAAGGAACACACGTTTGGTGGCCAGAGGAGGGATGTGGGTGGGGGCGGGGGGGGACGGTGGCAGGAGTAGGGTGGGGGAGAGAATGAGTGAGTGCCACTGGTAAGGGAGACAGACGAAGCGGCACAACCGTCCACTTACGAGACGAATGAGTCACGGGCACATCATGACACCAAAGGTCATTTGCCGGGACACCAAGCGGTGATGGGGCATCACGAACTAGAGGTATCCTGGGTATCGCCGTGTCATGCACTACACTAAACAATCGCCTGTACAGCGGAACATTCATGGGGGAACAAAAAATAAACATGAAAAAAAAGGGAAAGAAAGAAAGAAGGCAGGCAGCCAGGCCAAAGAAAATATTGTCAGTCAGTTAGACGTCAATGTGAGACGAGTGGGACTTGTCTTGGGGGGGGACGGGGGGAAGAGAAACTAGGGTGAGAACGAGGAGAAAGAAAAGCAACGATTGCCTTGAGGGGGAGGGGGGGATAAAGGATCCAAAGAGTGGACAGGTGAAAGGAAATGAAGCCAAGGAACACACTCCCAATGGCGGTCTTGTTCAGTCCAATATCAAGATGTGGAGAGCACCGTGTCCTCCATCACACAGCGACACACAGGCCTCACTTGGTGGGGGAGATCTGGATAACCCTGAAAGCTGAAGCTGACCAAAGAAGCCGTCACGTTCATGTTCATCCACGACTGAAAAGTACCATGGTCCCGCCACATTCAAAAATCCTTTCAAACCTCACAGACTCTCTCACTCACTCGCCGTTAAAAATGTAGAGAACAGAAAAGGAGCGCAACGATGGTGGATGGACCGAGGGACGGATGGATGGATGGATTTCCATGATAGTCTGATTACGAAAAACCTTGACAGAAAGGCATCGGATTCCCTTTTGTAGAGAATCTGTCTTGCCTTCTTGGCCTGGTGTCTTTCCTACGTCTGGATGGGTCCCACTCCCAGGTTTAAGATCAGCCTCCACAACGAAGCCCTTTGTGCTCTCAAGGTCCCGCCCGCCAGAACTCTCTCTTCGGAGCACCCTTCCGAAGGGGAACGTTTTCCCCCACGTCAGCGCCCTGAGACAGCGTCGGCCTGCCCCACCATCCCCCCCAACCCACCCCCACCCCCCGCCTTCCTCTCTCCCTCCTGCTCCTCTTCCACCTCCTCTGAACTCTGGAGCGCTCCTCGCACTGGCCTCTCACCACCCCACACGGTGGCGGTGTCGGCCCAGGTATGCTCAGGTGTCTCCTCACCGCATCCGAGTGGACTTCCGCTGTTTGTCGGCTGCATCGTTCTGGGACCCTTTTTTCCTGGGCTTTTCCACAGGTGGGGGAGACCCGGATGGGCCGGGTCCAGGCGGGTTGGGGGAGCAGCGTGCACGTAGGGGGATGGGTGGGGGCAGAGAGGAGGAGGAGGAACACAACTCCCCAGAGCCAGTGTGTGCCTGTGGCCTGTAAAACAGATCAGGCAGCAGGCTGGCTCCCAAGAGGGGATCGATCAGTCATGAGATCCGGCACGTTCGTTCTCTTTGGAGAGGCCTTGCAGATCGAACAGGCCGTGGCAAGGTTTGGGCTTCCCGCACTTAGAACCGTTCACCCACTGAGTAAACAGGCGTCTGAAACACCGGGGTTAGGCTCTCAGTGAGATGTCCACAGGCCGTCGCCAGCGACATGTGCGCACAATGGAGCCGCCGTGCAGAGGGAGATCTCATCCAGCTCCGTGTGTTCTTCCAGTGAGTCGTAGGCCGGGATCTCAGGAAGAACAGAAATCCAGAGAGTTGAGTGAATCTGACCGTCAGGCTTTCAGATTCCAAGTGAACCAGAAAGGAGGTGCACTCACGTGTGAGTTCGTCTTTCCAGAGGATGAAGCCCCTCTTTGAGCAGATGAGGGTTCCGGGGGCAAAATGGAGCAGACAGGACAGAGAGTTCCCTTTGGTCCCTTGCTCCTCCCGTGCGCTCCAAACGGTCCTAGGATCATCCTGCCCCAGAGGAGCGTGCGGGCCACCACCCACCTACTTACCCACAAGGACGGAGACGGCAGTGCCAGTCCGTGTCAGTCCTCCTCGCCTAGAGTCCCCCGTCTGCCCTCACCTTCACGCCTGGCATGGTCCGTTCTGTAAGTTTGCCTTGAACCTGCCCGGAGCCCAGGGGCATCTTCCCGGATCAAGGATCGATCGAAAACACCCTGTCACTTGCCTCATCGGCAGCTGAATTCTTAACCACTGCACCACCAAGCAGGGAAGCCCATTCACGGCCTTCTAAAATCATCTACCCTGCAACATTCAATGTCGTCCTCCAAATCATAGGACCATCATGACTGAAATGAAGGGAAATATGTGAGTTAAAGGAAGTCTTCGGTGCTTTTTGCTTTAAAACCACAAAGGGCTCTCTCTGTCTGTCTCTCTCTCTCACACACACACACACGAACAGAGGTGGGCTCACAGTCCAAAATAAACCAACCTTTGTGTGTATCCATCCCTGACCTACGTGGTGAGCAGTCGCCAAAGACAACGAATTCCTACAGCCAGACGTTTGCAACCACGTGCCCTGTCCCTCCATCCCCTGGCCTTACAGAATGCTACGTGGAACCCCTTTCAAGAAGTGTGGGGCTTGGAGGAATACACCCCTGAATTCTCCTCGCTCAGCCCTGCACGAAAACGTTCTGTGCCTGCCCCACACACCGGACCTTTCGGTGGATCGGACCTCCCAGGATGCCCCTGAACCCGGCACCCTGAGACATCCCGAGAGATCCTATGGAGAAACATCTCCGGCCACTCGCGTGGCATCTGCGTCACTGGCAAGTGATCCTTCAAACCTCCACGTCCATACGTGAGAACAAACTCTCCTTCACCATCTGGGTCACCTCATAGGATGGGTGAGTGCCTCTGGTTCAGCACTCCCTTGACGTGGCTGTGGGGTTTGGGTTTGGTTCCGTTCTGGGTTAGCTTTCTGACCCACCCACGTGATCTCTCCGGATAGGGTACCCTATCCAAGCTAAACTAAATCGAGTCTGTGTGAATCCCATGCATGCATCCAGTGGGGATATTGACGATCTCTACGTGGATCCACATCAGTGGCCGTTCGGTGTTCGTGAACGTGGATGACGGCACAGGCAGTGTAGAAAGATACAGGAAGGATGCCTTCACTCTTGGGGGAGGGAAGAGATGGTGCGTCCCTTCCCTAAACGCTCTCCCCCCACACAGGCCCAGTGCTTGCTCCTTAACCCACCTGCCAGGGATGTCATGGCATGCACACGTGACTAGACGAGGATTTGGAATGGAGCGGCAAGCGGGAAGAGCAGTCCTCGGAGCGTGGATTTAAATCGAGGACTATGTGCCCTTAGAACTCAGTGCACTGAGCGACCCTAAAAAGGTCAAGAGGGGATCCAGGACCTGGGCAGGATCGTGAAGACATGTCCACGGCCCCGCGTCTGAACCGTGACGCTAGTTCACCTCTGTGAACTCCCTTGTGTTCTCTTCTCCCATCTTGACAGACACAGATCTCTATAGCTGATTAGGTCCCAAGATGGTTTCTGGATCACTGTCAGTGAAACGTCCCCACGGATTTCACGGTGACACATATTCGAGGTTTTGCATGGCAAGCCATGCTTATGTCAGCCGTACAGTCAAGTAGAATATATCTGTATCTGTATGTGTATATATCTATGAGGATACTGACTTCGTACAATATGTTTATTGATGTCATTCATGAAAAAGAATCCCTACCAATGCTGCTCGACTCATGCATCAAGTGGGGATACCAACGACCACTACGTGGATCCATAAAAATGGCCGTTTTGAGTTCAGGAGGATCCTTTTGTGTTTTCTGTCCATTTGCTATTTGCTGTCCATTATTTCCTATGCCTTTCGGGCATGGCTGATGGAGACGGACACCAAGCATCAGGACAGCAATCTGGCATCTCGGCCTAGAGCAGTTTCACAAGTGACATCTCAGAACCGGGGCTGAGACAGCCATCCCTCTCCCCGGGCCCCCCTCGGTGGCCGGGGTTGGGGGTGGGGGTGGTGTGAGGTTGGGAAGACTGGGGTGGATCGGGGGGGCGGACGGCGGGGAGATCTGTCGTGGTGGCAGGGGCGGTGTGTGTGTGTGTTTGTGTGTGTGGAGCTGGGGCTAGGGGTTGGGGGCACGCGAGGCGAGGGGACACTCCCTGTCCCCCTGAGAAGTGAAGGCAGGTTCTGTCCCACTGAGAACTTCCTGCCTTCAGATGTGTGAGACGAGCAGGTTTCTCTCCAACCCACGGCCATGCATCGTTTTCGCCCCGCTCCCAAAAACAGACAAAACGTATTTGTTTATCTTGGGGCTTGTTTTCTGGCAGAGGCCAAAGACCTCTTCAAGCATGTCCAAAGGATCTGACAGGATGGGAGGGTGCAAGTCAATCCAGGTGTCAAGAGATGCAGAGATTCTGTCACAGCTGTGACTCGGGCCTTTTTCAGAAACAGGCCAATTTGCATGATTCCCTGGACAGGAGTCACCACAGAAGTTTTCTTGAAGGGATCGAGTTGCAGGAGTCGGGGGCTTGGCCCCGCCGCCGCCAGAAGGCCTCCTCAGCCTGGCAGGCCCAGGCCGGCCTGCAGCCTGGCAGGCTGGCAGGCAATCAGGCAGGCAGGCAGGCAGGGGCTATTGTCTGTGGGCCCCTCCCCTCTGTAGGGCCTCATTGTAGAGCTTCATTCAAATGCAGAAAGCTTTCCAGTCAAGTCAGAGCCTTCGACTTTGCCTCGAGCTGCTCTGTATTGAATGGTGATCAGCCTCACCCACCCCCCCCCATCCCCCCACGTCTCCATGTCTCCACCTTGAGGCTGCCCGCTTTGGCACCGCGCAGGGGAAGGGGGCTGGGGGGTGGGGAGGGAGGCTGAGGGACAAAGTCGCCTTGTGTCAGGCCAAAGGAGTCGCCTCTTTTCTGGAACCCGGGACACCCCGCTCATGCCTTTGAGGATCACAGACGTGGGTCGAAGAGGCCATCATCACTTGACATCTTTCCCCGCCGTGGGAGGAGGTTTTCATTTCTGCCTGCCTTCAGAGGGACAGAAAAGGAAGGACGGGCAGAGCGTTCCTCTGGCGCTGGCCGGTTCTTAAAGTCACTTGAATCCAAAACACTCCATAGGGCACGGAGGACCACGTGGGGTGGGGTGGGGACGGTGACCTACTCCAGACCCCAGCAGTTCCCTCCTCTGACACTTGCCTGGAACCCATGAAACTCTGAGCTGGTGACTACTGTGTGTGTAAGTGCATGCATGTACACGCGTACGTGAGAGAGGGCGCGTGCGCACTTGTGTGTGTGTGTGTGTGTGTGTGCATGTCTGGACGTGAGAGAAAAAGAAGAAAAAGGAAAGGAAGGGGGGACCCACTCAGAAGGAAAGAAGGAAGGGACGAGGGAAGGAGGGAGGGAGGGACCAAATAGTTTAGTTAGTACTGGCCTCCATGTCGTGGAAATAGTTTCTGAGCACAGATCCTCCGTTCAGTGAAAGAGTTATCTGTCGTATCTCCTCTCAGGAGGCTGTGATGTCGAGGGACGTGTTCGGGAAAGCAGGCCTGGGTGCAAGCAATCAGGTACTTATTCTTTCCTCAGAGGCACTTGTAGGGGAACCAAGGAAACACACAGGTTCATCCCTGGAGCGGATTCGAAACCAGTCGGTGGAGGGGGAGTCAGTCCAGGAGATTTCTAGACGTCAGGGTCGAGTCCTGGAGCGGGTTGCCATGTTCTTCTCCAGCAGACCGTCCTGGCCCGGGGATGGGACCCGGGTCTCCTGCATCGCAGGCAGACTCTTGACGGTGTGAGCCACCAGGGAAGCTCTGTCAGAAATGTTCCCCCAAGGCCTCTATCTTCCATCCGCAGGGCAAGAGAACGTGAGACACGTTCCCCCCAGAGAGGGTTGTCCCCAGGGATCGGAGGCAAGTTGGAAAACGTCAGGATCCAGTCCCCCTTTCGGGTGAGGAACCACACGCAAAGGAACAGACACACGTAGTAGCACAGGACTCTCCGATCCCAGAAACGTGTATCCCCGTTTCCCGGAAACATCCTCTGGGCCCCTAAGGGACGTGTGGAAATCACTTTCGCCAAGGAGACAAGAATTCTCCCTGACCTGGAGAAGGCAACGGCAACCCACTCCAGTGTTCTTGCCCGGAGAATCCCATGGACAGAGGAGCCTGGTGGGCTACAGGCCATGAGGCCTCAAGAGTCAAGACACAACTTAGCGACTAAACCACCATCCAGATGGGTTCGCTGAGAACTAGAGCCACCTGGAAGTTAAGTGGGAGGTTGGACTGGACGGGGGTGCAGAGTTCTGTCTGGGGGAGAAAGTAGCCTTGGACTAACTGGGGCAGGGAGGGGCCAGAGACACTGCTCAAGAAGTTGTTCCCAACAGGAGAAGGATCAAGTTCAGATGTAGGCTTAGAAAAAGAGGGAATGTAGAACCTCATGTAGAACTCAATGCTCCTGCAATGCATTTATGCTTCTGTACTTTGCTTGCCGCTTGCTGTTTGTAGAACCAAAGTGACTCCATGTGAGATAAGGTTGTTTTAAGTAAAGATTCCTAGAATTGTTTTTGAGTAAGGCTGTGTAAAGATCCCCGGAATTGTTTGTTGGGTAAGGATGAGTGAGGAGTCCTAGGAAGACAGCAACCTGAAAAACAAGTGAATCTGAAACACCAGAATGTGGGTGGTTGTGACACAGGGATCAGGCAAATAGGTCAAAGGACCAGGGTGGGCTTATCTCGTGAAACCACCGGGAGGTGACGCAAACCAGAGATATGCAGCTGTGTGTAGAGTGTGGAAAATTACTGTATGTAAACAGATTACTTTTAATTTCATGGCTGCGATCAGCATTTGCAATGATTTCGGAGCCCAAGAAAATAAAGTCTGATACTGTTCCCACTGTGTTTCCATCTATTTCCCATGAAGCGATGGGACCAGATGCCACGATCTTTGTTTGCTGAATGTTGAGCTTCAAGCTTCAAGCCAACCTTTTCCCTCTCCTCTTTCACTTTCATCAAGAGGCTTTTGAGTTCCTCTTCGCTTTCTGCCATAAGGGTGGTGTCATCTGCATATCTGAGGTGATTGATATTTCTCCCAGCAATCTTGATCCAGCTTGTGCTTCTTCCAGCCCAGCGTCCCTCATGCTGTACTCTGCATATAAGTTAACTAAGCAAGGTGACACTATACAGCCTTGACGTACTCCTTTTCCTATTTGGAACCAGTCTGTTTTTCCATGTCCAGTTCTGACTGCTGCTTCCTGACCAGCATACAGGTTGCTCAAGAGGCAGGTCAGGTGGTCTGGGATTCCCATCTCTTTCAGAATTTTCCACAGTTTATTGTGATCCACACAGGCAAAGCCTTTGGCGTGGTCAATGAAGCCGAAATAGATGGTTTTCTGGAACTCTCTTGCTTTCTCCATGATCCAGCGGATGCTGGCAATTTGATCTCTGGTGCCTCTGCCTTTCCTAAAAGCTGCTTGAACATCTGGGAGTTCACGGTTCACATATTGCTGAAGCCTGGCTTGGAGAATTTTGAGCATGACTTTACTCGCGTGTGAGATGAGTGCAACTGTGCGGTCGTTTGAGCATTCTTTGGCATTGCCTTTCTTTGTGATTGGAATGAAGACTGACCTTTTCCAGTCCTGTGGCCACTGCTGAGTTTTCCAAATTTGCTGGAATATGCAGGGCAGCGCTTTCACAGCATCATCTTTCAAGATTTGATGTTCCCGCCTCAATTCGAGAAATACCACAAAATTATCCCCTAAAAACGAGATGAAGAAATTTAGTGCTGTAGAATCTCAAGAGAAATCCCACATTCACGCTTGAAAGGAAAAAGGGTACTTGACTCCCTTCATGAGACTCAGAATTTTCCCTAACATCCGTCCTCAATGGAGAGGGGAACACAATTTATGGCCTCAAATCCAGAAGAGGCAATATTCCCATTTAAGGGCTCGAGAGTAAGCCGGAAGTTCCCCTTCAAACACAAAAGGGGACTTGACTTCAATTAAGCAACCCTAGCGATTTCCTGACGTTCCCTTCACAAATCCAGAAGTACCCCAGGATTCCGGCCTCAACTAAAGAAACACCACAATATTATCCCCTCAATGCGAGATGAGGAAATTTTCCGCTGCAGAATCTCAAGAGAAATTCCACATTCCTGCTTGAAAGGCAAAAGGGTACTTGATACCCTTTATGCGACTCTGAATGTTCCCTAACATCAGGCCTCAGTGGAGTGAAGAACATACTTTATGGACTCAAATCGAGAAGAGGCAATATTCCCATTTAACGGCTCGAGAGTAATCCGAAAGTTCTCCTTCCAACACAAAAGGGGACTTGATTACCCTAAAGCAAATCGAGTGAGTTCCTGTGATCCCCGTCACAACTCGAGAAGTATCCCCTGCTTCCCGCCGAAACTCGAGAATCATAACAAAATTTTCCCCTCAATGCGAGATGAGGTAATTTTGCGCTGCAGAATATCAAGTGAAATCCCACATTCCCGCTTGAAAGGCAAAAGTTTACTTGACACACTTTATGCCACTCACAAAGTTCCCTAACATCCGTCCCCATTGGAGAGGAGAACAAACTTCATGGATTCAACAGGTGAAGACGCCCTATTGCAATCAAAGGGCTAGAGAATAACGCGGAAGTTCCCGTTCCAGCACAAAAGGGGACCTGATTTTCCTGAAGAAACTCGAGTGAGTTCCTGAGGTCCGGGTCGCAACTCGAGAATTATCCCCAGCATCACGCCACAAATCAAGAAACACCAAAAATTTATCCCCTCAATGCGAGATGAGAAAATTTTGTGCTGCAGAATCTCAAGAGAAATCCCATATTCCCACTTGAAAAGTGAAAGGGTACTTGACTCCCTTTAGGCGACTCAGAATGTTCCCTAACTTACGTCCTCAAGGAGAGGAGAACACATTTTATGCAATGAATTTTAGAAGAGGAAATATTCTCATTTAACGGATCGAGAGTAATCCGGATGTTTCTCTTCCAAAACAAAAGGGGACTTGACTTCCCTGAAGTAACCAGAGCGATTGCCTGAGGGCCCCCGTCGCAACTCGAGATGTACACCTTTCTTCCAGCTGCAACTCGAGAAACACGACAATATTGTCCCCTCAATGCGAGATGAGGAAATTTTGGGCTGCAGAATCTCAAGAGAAATCCCACATTCACGCTTGAAAAGTAAAAGGGTACTTGACTCCCTTTATGCGACTCAGAATGTTCCCTAACATCCGTCCTCAGTGGAGAGGGGAACACACTTTATGGACTCAAATGGAGACGAGGCAATATTCCCATTTAAGGGCTCGAGAATAAACCGGAAGTTCCCCTTCCAACACAAAAGGGAATTTGACTTCCCTGAAGCAACCCTAGCAAGTTCCTGAAGTTCTCTTCGCAAATCCAGAAGTACCCCCGGCTTCCCGCCGCAACAAAACAAACACAACAAAATTATCCCCTCAATGCGAGATGAGGTAATTTTGCGAAGCCGAATCTCAAGAGAAATCCCACATTCCTGCTTGAAAGGCAAAAGGGTACTTGACACACTTTATGCCACTAACAAAGTTCCATAACATCCGTCCCCATTGGAGAGGAGAACACACTTCATGGATTCAACACATGAAGACGCCCTATTCCAATTAAAGGGCTAGGCAGTAATGCGGAACTTCCCCTTATAGCACAAAAGGGGACCTGACTTCCCTTAAGTAAATCGAGTGAGTTCCTGAGGT
Source organism: Moschus berezovskii (assembly GCF_049115385.1). Lineage (NCBI taxonomy): Eukaryota > Metazoa > Chordata > Mammalia > Artiodactyla > Moschidae > Moschus > Moschus berezovskii. Next base: position 46,941,081 of record NC_142485.1, on the reverse strand, counting down.
CTGCGTCGCAGCTCGAGAATTATACCCAGCTTCTGGAACGCCGCAATACAAGAAACACGACAAATTTATCCCCTCAATGCAAGATGAGGAAATTTTGTGTTGCAGAATCTCAAGAGAAATCCCACATTTCAGCTTGAAAGGTAAAAGGGTACTTGACTCCCTTTAGGGGACTCAGAATGTTCCCTACCATCCGTCATCAAGGAGAGGAGAACACATTTTATGCCCTGAAATCCAGAACTGGCAATATTCACATTTAACGGCTCGAGAGTAATCCGGATGTTCCCCTTCCAACACGAAAGGGGACTTGACTTCCCTGAAGCAACACAGCTAGTTGCTGACGTTCCCTTCGCATAGCCAGAAGTACCACCGGTTTCCCGCCGCAACTAAAGAAACACAACATAATTATCCCCTCAATGCGAGATGAGGTAATTTTGCGAAGCAGAATCTCAAGAGAAATCCACATTCCCGCTTGAAAGGCTAAAGCGTTCTTGACACACTTTATGCCACTCAGAAAATTCCCTAATATCTGTCCCCATTGAAGAGGAGAACACACTTTATGGATTCAACACAAGAAGAGGCCCTATTCCAATTAAAGGGCTAGAGAATAATCTCTAAGTTCCCCTTTCAGCACAAAAGGCGACCAGACTTCTCTGAAATAACTCAAGTGATTTCCTGATGTCCCCTCGCAACTCCAGTAGTACCCCAAGCTTCCCACCACTATTAGAGAAATACCACAAAATTTTGACCTCAATTCGAGATGAGGAAATTTTGTGCTGCAGGATCTCAAGAGAAATCCCACATTCCCGCTTGAAACGCAAAAGGATACTTGACTCCCTTCATGTGACTCAGAATGTGCCCTAACATCCGTCCTCAGTGGAGAGGAGAACACACTTTATGGACTCAAATCGAGAAGAGGATATTTTCCCATGTAACGCTCAAGAGTAACCCGGAAGTTCCCCTTCCAACATAAAAGGGGACTTGACTTCCCTGAAGGAACCCTAGTGAGTTCCTGACGTTCCCTTCGCAAATCCAGAAGTACCCCAGGCTTCCCGCCACAAAAAAGAAACACCACAACATTATCCCCTCAATGCGAGATGAGGTAATTTTGTGCTGCACAATTTAAAGAGAAATCCCACATTTCTGCTTGAAAGGAAAAAGGGTACTTGACACACTTTATTTCACTCAGAAAGTTCCCTAACATCCGTCCACATTGGAGAGGTGAACACACTTTATGGATTCACCATGTGAAGACGCCTATTCCAATTAAAGGGCTAGAGAGTAATCCGGGAGTTCCCCTTTCAGCAAAAAAGGGGACCTGACTTCCCTGAAGTAACTCGAGTGAGTCGCTGAGGTCCGCGTCACAACTCGAGAAGTACCCCCAGGTTCCCGCCACAATTGGAGAAACACCAGAAAATTATCCCCTCAAAGCAAGATGAGGAAATATTGTGCTGCAGAATCTCAAGAGAAATCCCACATTCCCACTTGAAAGGAAAAAGGGTACTTGACTCCCTTCATGCGACTCAGAATGTTCCCTAACATCCGTCCTCTGTGGAGACGGGAACACAATTTATGGCCTCAAATCCAGAAGAGGCAATATTCACATTTAATGGCTCGAGAGTAAGCCGGAAGTTCCCCTTCCAACACAAAAAGTGACTTGACTCCCCTGAAGCAACCCTAGCGAGTTCCTGACGTTCCCTTCGCAAATCAAGATGTACCCCCGGCTTCCCACAGCAAAAAGAAACACCACAATACTATCCCCTCAATGCGAGATGAGGAAATTTTGTGCTGCAGAATCTCAAAAGAAATCCCATATTCCCGCTTGAAATGTAAACGGGTACCTGACTCACTTTAGGCGACTCAGAATGTTCCCTATTATCCGTCCTCAAGGAGAGGGGAACACAATTTATGCACTGAAATCGAGAGGAGGCAATATTCCCTATTAAGGGCTGGAAAGTAATCCAGAAGTTCCCCTTCTAGCACAAAAGGGGACCTGACTTCCCTGAAGTAACTCGAGTGAGTTGCTGAGGTCCGCGTCGCAACTCGAGAAGTACCCCCAGCTTCCCACCACAATTCGAGAAACACCACCAAATTATACGCTCAAAACGAGATGAGGAAATTTTGTGCTGTAGAATCTCAAGAGAAATCCCACATTCATGCTTGAAAGGAAAAAGTGTACTTGACTCCCTTCATGAGACTCAAAATGTTCCCTTACATCCGTCCTCAGTGGAGAGGGGAACACAATTTATGGCCTCAAATCCAGAAGAGGCAATATTCCCATTTAACGGGTCGAAAGTAACCCGGAAGTTCCCCTTCCAACACAAAAGGGGAGTACACTTCGCTGAAGCAATTGGAGCGAGTTCCTGAGGTTCCCCTCGAAAATCGAAAAGTACCCGCTGCTTCCTGCCACAACAGGAAAAACACCACAAAATTATCCTGTCTATGCAAGATGAGGTAATTTTGCGCTGCAGGATCTCAAGAGAAATCCCACATTCCCGCTTGAAAGGCAAAAGTGTACTTGACACACTTTATGCCACTCACAAAGTTCCCTAATATCCGTCCTCATTTGAGAGGAGAAACATTTTATGGATTCAACATGAGAAGAGGTCCTATTCCAATTAAAGGGCTAGAGAGTAATCCGGAAGTTCCACTTCCAGCACAAATGGGGACCTGACTTCCCTGAGGTTACTCGAGTGAGTTCCTGAGGTCCCCGTCGCACCTCAATAAGTACCCCAGCTTCTCGCCGCAATTCAAGAAGTATCACAAAATTATCCCCTCAGTGCGAGATGAGGAAATTTTCCAATGCAGAAATTCAAGAGAAATCACACATTCACGCTTAAAAGGCAAAAGGGTACTTGACTCCCTTTATGCGACTCAAAATGTTCCCTAACATCCGTCTTCAGTGGAGAGGGGAACACACTTTATGGACTCAAATCAGGAGAGGCAATATTTCCATTTAACAGCTCGAGAGTAATCCGAAAGTTCTCCTTCCAACACAAACGGGAACTTGACTTCCCTAAAGCAAATCGAGCGAGATCCTGTGATCCCAGTCGCAACTTGAGAAGTACACCCTGCTTCCCGCGGAAACTCGAGAATCATCACAAAATTGTCCCCTCAATGCGAGATGAGGTAATTTTGCGCTGCAGAATCTCAAGTGAAATCCCACATTCCCGCTTGAAAGGCAATAGCGTACTGGACACACTTTGTGCCATTCAGAATGTTCCCTAATATCCGTCATCAGTGGAGAGGAAAACACACTTTATGAACTCAAATCGAGAAGATGCCTTATTCCCTTTAAGGGCTCAAAAGTAATACGGACGTTCCCTTTCCAACACAAAAGGGGACCTGACTTCCCTGAAGTAACAGGAGTGAGTTCCTGAGGTCTCCGTTGCACGTCGAGAATACCCCAAACTTCCCGCCGCAGTTCGAGAAACACCACAATATTATCCCCTCAAAGCGAGATGAGGAAAATTTGCAATGCAGGATCTCAAGAGAAATCCCACACTCCCACTTGGAAGGCAAATGGGTACTTGACTCGGTTTATGCCACTCAGAATGTTCCCTAACATCCGGCCTCAGTGGAGTGAAGAAAACATTTTATGGACTCAAATCGAGAAGAGGCAATATTCCCATTAAACGGCTCGAGAGTAACCCGGAAGTTCCCCTTCCAACACAAAAGGGGCTTGACTTCCCTGAAATAATTGGAGCGAGTTCCTGAGGTTCCCGTCGCAAATCGAAAAGTACCTGCTGCTCCCCGCCGCAACACGAGAAACACCACAAAATTATCCCCTCAATGCGAGTTGAGGAAATTTTGACCTGCAGAATCTCAAGAGAAATCCCACATTCCCGCTTGAAAGGCAAAAGGGTACTTGACTCGCTTTATGCGACTCAGAATGTTCCCTCACATCCGTCCTCATGGAGAGGAGAACACAATTTATGCACTGAAATCGAGAGGAGGCAATATTCCCTATTAAGGGCTCGAGAGTAATCCAGAAGTTCCCCTTCTAGCACAAAAGGGGACCTGACTTCACTGAAGTAACACAAGTGAGTTGCTGAGGTCCGCACCATAACTCGAGAAGGACCCGCAGCTTCCTGCCGCAATTCGAGAAACACCAAAATATTATCCCCTCAATGCGAGATGAGGAAATTTTTAGCTGCAGAATCTCAAGAGAAATGCCACATTCCCGCTTGAAAAGTAAAAGGGTACTTGACACCCTTTAGGTGACTCAGAATGTTCCCTAACATCCGTCCTCAAGGAGAGGAGAACACACTTTATGCACTGAAATCTAGAAGAGGCAATATTCCCATTTAACGGCTCGAGAGTAATCCGGGTGTTCCCCTTCCAACACAAAAGGGGACTTGACTTCCCTGAAGCAACCCGAGCGAGTGCCTGAGGTCCCCGTCGCAACTCGAGAAGTAAGCCCTGCTTCTAGCTGCTATTCGAGAAACACCACAAAATTATCCACTCAATACGAGATGAGGTTACTTTGCACTGAAGGATCTCAAGAGAAATCCCACATTCCCGCTTGAAAGGCAAAAGGGTAGTTGACACACTTTATGCCACTCAAAAAGTTCCCTAACATCCGTCCCCATTGGAGAGGAGAACACACTTTATGGATTCAACACCAGAAGAGGCCCTATTCCAATTATAGGGCTAGAGAGTAATTTAGAAGTTCCCCTTCTAGCACAAAATGCGACCAGACTTCCCTGAAATAACTCAAGTGAGTTCCTGAGGTCCCCGTCTCATCTCCAGTAGTACGCCCAGCTTCCCACCACTATTAGAGAAATACCACAAAATTATGCCCTCAATTCGAGATGAGGAAATTTTGCCCTGCAGGATCTCAAGAGAAATCCCACATTCCCACTTGAAAGGCAAAAGGGTACTTGACTCCCTTTATGCGACACAGAATGTTCCCTAATCCGTCATCTGTGGAGAGGGGAACACACTATATTGACTCAAATCGAGAAGAGGCAATATTCCCATTTAACGGGTCGAGAGTAACCCGGAAGTTCCCCTTCCAACACAAAAGGGGACTTGACTTCCCTGAAGCAATTCAAAGGAGTTCCTGAATTCCCCGACGCAAATCGAAAAAGTCCCCGCTCTTCCCGGGCAACAGGATAAACACCACAAAATTATCCCCTCAATGCGAGATGAGGTAATTTTATGCTCCCAGGATCTCAAGGGAAATCCCACATTCCCGCATGAAAGGCAAAAGTGTACTTGACATACTTTATGTCACTCACAAAGTTCCCTAACATCCGTCCCCATTGGAGAGGAGAACACACTTTATGGATTCAACCCGAGAAGAGGCCCTATTCCAATTAAAGGGCTAGAGAGTAATCCGGCAGTTCCCCTTCCAGCACAAAAGGGGACCTGACTTCACTGAAGCAACACAAGTGAGTTCCTGACGTCCTCCTCGCAACTCCAGTAGTACCCCAAACTTCCCGCCGAAATTTGAGAAATACCACAAAATTATCCCCTCAAAGCCAGATGAGGAAATTTAGAGCTGCAGAATCTCAAGAGAAATCCCACATTCCCGCTTGAAAAGAAAAAGGGTACTTGACTCAATTTATGCAACACAGAATGTTCCCTAACATCCGTCCTCAGTGGAGAGGGGAACACAATTTATGGGCTCAAATTGAGAAGAGGCAATTTTCCCATTTAACGGCTTGTGAGTAACCCGGAAGTTCCCCTTCCAACACAAAAGGGGACTTGACTTCCCTGAAGCAACCTAGGGAATTTCTGACATTCCCTTCCCATATCCAGAATTACCCCTGCCTTCCCGCCGCAACTAAAGAAACAAAACAAAATTATCCCCTCAATGCTAGATGAGGTAATTTTGCGCTGCACAATCTCAAGAGAAATCCCACATTCCCGCTTGAAACACAACAGCGTACTTGACACACTTTATTTCACTCGAAAGTTCCCTAACATCGGTCCCCATTGGAGAGGAGAACACACTTTATGGATTCAAAACGTGAAGACGCCCAAATCCAATTAAAGGGCTAGAGAGTAATCTGGAAGTTTCCCTTCCAGCAAAAAAGGGGACCTGACTTCCCTGAAGTAACTCGAGTGAGTCCCTGAGGTCCGCGTCGCAACTCGTGAAGTACCCCCAGCTTCCCGCCGCAACTGGAGAAACACCACAAAATTATCCCCTCAAAGCAAGATGAGGAAATTTTGTGCTGCAGAATCTCAAGAGAAATGCCACATTCCCGCTTGAAAAGTAAAAGGGTACTTGACTCCCTTTAGGCGACACAGAATGTTCCCTAACATCCGTCCTCATGGAGAGGAGAACACAATTTATGCACTGAAATCGAGAGGAGGCAATATTCCCTATTAAGGGCTCGAGAGTAATCCAGAAGTTCCCCTTCTAGCACAAAAGGGGACCTGACTTCACTGAAGTAACAGGAGTAAGTTGCTGAGGTCCGCATCACAGGGCAAGAAGGACCCCCAGCTTCTGCTGCAATTCGAGAAACACCAAAAAATTATCACCTCAATGCGATTGAGGAAATTTTGGGCTGCAGAATGTCAAGAGAAATCCCACATTCCCGCTTGAAAACAAAAAAGGTACTTGACTCCCTTTAGGCGACTCAGAATGTTCCCTAACATCCCTCCTCAAGGAGAGGGAAACACAATTTATGGCCTCAAATCCAGAAGAGGCAATATTCCCATTTAACGGTTGGAGAGTAATCCGGATGTTCCCCTTCCAACACAAAAGGGGACATGACTTCCCTGAAGAAACCCGAGCGAGTGCCTGAGGTCCCTGTCCCAACTCGAGAAGTACCCCCTGCTTCCAGCTGCTACTCGAGAAACACCACAAAATTATCCACTCAATGCGAGATGAGGTAATTTTTCCCTGAAGGATCTCAAGAGAAATCGACATTCCAGCTTGAAAGGCAAAAGGGTAGTTGACACACTTTATGCAACTCAGAAAGTTCCCTAACATCAGGCCCCATTGGAGAGGAGAACACACTTTATGGATTCAACACCAGAAGAGGCCCTATTCCAATTAAAGGGCTAGAGAGTAATCTAGAAGTTCCCCTTCCAGCACAAAAGGCAACCAGACTTCCCTGAAATAATTCAAGTGAGTTCCTGAGATCCCCGTCGCAACTCCAGTAGTACGCCCAGCTTCCCACCACTATTAGAGGAATACCACAAATTTATGCCCTCAATTCGAGATGAGGAAATTTTGCGCTGCAGGATCTCAAGAGAAATCCCACATTCCTGCTTGAAAGGCAAAAGGGTACTTGACTCCCTTTATGCGACACAGAATGTTCCCTAACATCCATCCTCTGTGGAGAGGGGAACACACTATATTGAATCAAATGGAGAAGAGGCAATATTCCCATTTAACGGGTCGAGAGTAACCCGGAAGTTCCCCTTCCAACAGAAAAAAAGACTTGACTTCCCTGAAGCAACCCTAGCGAGTTCCTGACGTTCCCTTCTCAAATCCAGAAGTACCCCCGGCTTCCCGTCGCAACTAAAGAAACACCACAATATTATCCCCTCAGTGGGAGATGAGGAAATTTTCCGCTGCAGAATCTCAAGAGAAATCCCACATTCCCGCTTGAAAGAAGAAAGGGTACTTGATATCTTTTATGCGACTCTGAATGTTCCCTAACATCCGTCCTCAGTGAAGTGGAGAACACACTTTATGCACTCAAATCGAGAAGAGGCAATATTCCCATTTAACGGCTTGAGAGTAACCCGAAAGTTCCCCTTCCAACACAAAAGGGGACTTGACTTCCCTGAAGCAATTCGAACGATTTCCTGAAGTCCCCGTCGCAAATCGAAAAAGTCCCTGCTGCTTCCCGCGTAACACGTAACACGAGAAACAACACAAAATTATTCTCTCTATGCGAGATGAGGTAATTTTGCGCTGCAGGATCTCAAGAGAAATCCCACATTCCCACTTGAAAAGCAAAAGGGTACTTGACACACTTTATGCCACTCAGAAATTTCCCTAATATCTGTCCACATTTAAGTGGAGAACACACTTTTTGGATTCAACACGTGAAGATGCCCTATTCCAATTAAAGGGCTAGAGAGTAACCCGGAAGTTCCCCGTCCAGCAAAAAAGAGGATCTTACTTCCCTGAAGTAACTCGAGTGTGTCGCTGAGGTCCGAGTCGCAACTTGAGTAGTAACCCCAGCTTCCCGCCAAAATTCGAGAAACAAAACAAAATTATCCCCTCAAAGCGAGATGAGGAAATTTTGTGCTGCAGAATCTCAGGAGAAATCCCATATTCCCGCTTGAAAAGAAAAGGGTACTTGACTCCATTTAGGCGACTCAGAATGTTCCCTATCATCCATCCTCAGTGGAGAGGAGAACACAATTTATGGCCTCGAATCCAGAAGAGGCAATATTCCCATTTAAGGAGTCAAGAGTAACCCGGAAGTTCCTCTTCCAACAAAAAAGGGGACTTGACTTCCCTGAAGCAATTGGAGCGAGTTCCTGAGGTTCTCCACGCAAAACGAAAAGTACCCGCTGCTTCCCGCCGCAACACGTGAAACACCACAGAATTATCCCCTCTATGTGAGATGAGGTAATTTTGCGCTGCAGGATCTCAAGAGAAATCCCACATTCCTGCTGAAAGGCAAAAGGGTACTTGACACACTTTATGCCACTCACAAAGTTTTCTAACATCCGTCCTCAGTGGAGAGGAGAACACATTTTATGGATTCAACACGAGAAGAGGCCCTATTCCAATTAAAGGGCTAGTGAGTAATCCGAAAGTTCCCCTTCCAGCAAAAAAGGTTACCTGTCTTTCCTGAAGTTATTCGAGTGAGTTCCTAGGTCCCCGTCACACCTCGATAAGTACCACAGCTTTTATCCGCAATTCAAGACATATCAAAAAATTTTCCCCTCAATGCGAGATGAGGAAATTTTGGGCTGCAGAATCTCAAGAAAAATCCCACATTCACGCTTGAAAGGCAAAAGGGTACTTGACTCCCTTTATGCGACTCAAAATGTTCCCTAACATCCGTCCTCAGTGGAGAGGGAACACACTTTATAGACACAAATCAAGAGAGGCAATATTTCCATTTAACCGCTCGTGAGTAATCCGAAAGTTCTCCTTCCAAAACAAAAGGGAATTTGACTTCCATAAAGCAAATCGAGCGAGTTCCTGTGATCCCCGTTGCAACTCGAGAAGTACCCCCTGCTTCCGCAGAAACTTGAAAATCATCACAAAATTGTCCCCTCAATGCGAGATGAGGTAATTTTGCGCTGCAGAATCTCAAGTGAAATCCCACATTCCCGCTTGAAAGGCAAAAGCGTACTTGACACACTTTTTGCCATTCAGAATGTTTCCTAACATCCGTCCTCAGTGGAGAGGAGAACACACTTTATGGACTCAAATTGAGCAGAGGCCCTATTCCAATTAAAGGGCTAGAGAGAAATCCGGAAGTTGCCCTTCCAGCACAAGAGGGGACTTGACTACCCTGAAGCAACACGAGTGACTTCCTGAGTTCCCCCTCGCAACTCCAGTAGTACCCCCAGCTTCCTGGTGCAATTCAAGAAACACCACAAAATTATCCCCTGAATGCAAGATGAGGAAATTTTCTGCTGCAGAATCTCAGGAGAAATCCCATATTACCGCTTGAAAGGCAAAAGGGGACTTGATACACTTTATGCGACCCTGAATGTTCACTAACGTCCGTCCTGCGTGGAGTGGAGAACACACTTTATGGACTCAAATCGAGAAGAGGCATTATTCCCATTTAACGGGTCGAGAGTAACCAGGAAGTTCCCCTTCCAACAAAAAACAGGACTTCCCTTACTGAAGCAATTGGAGCGAATTCCTGAGGTTGCCCTCGCAAATGGAAAAGTACCCGCTGCTTCCCGCCTCAATTCGAGAAACACCACAAAATTATCCCCTTTATGCGAGATGAGGTAATTTTGCGCTGCACGATCTCAAGAGAAATACCACATTCCCGCTTGAAAGGCAAAAGAGTATTAGAAACACTTTGTGCCATTCAGAATGTTCCCTAACATCCGTCCTCAGGGGAGAGGAGAACACACTTTATAACTCAAATCGAGAAGAGGCCCAATTCCCTTCAAAGGGCTCAAAAGTAATACGGACGTTCCCTTTCCAGCACAAAAGGGGACCTGACTTCCCTGATTTAACTGGAGTGATTTTCTGAGATCTCCGTTGCACGTCGAGAATACCCCCAACTTCCCGCCTCAATTCGAGAAACACCACAATATTATCTCCTCACTGCGAGATGAGGAAATTTTGCAATGCAGAGTCTCAAGAGAAATCCCACATTCCCACTTGAAAGGAAAAAGGGTACTTGACTCAATTTATGCGACTCAGAATGTTCCCTAACATCCATCCTCAGTGGAGAGGGGAACACAATTTATGGACTCAAATCGAGAAGAGGCACTTTTCACATTTAACGGCTCGAGAGTAACCCGGAAGTTCCCCTTCCAACACAAAAGCGGACTTGACCTCCCTGAAGGAACCCTAGCAATTTGCTGACGTTTCCTTCGCAAATCCAGAAGTACCCCCGGCTTCCCGCCGCAAAAAAGAAACAACACAATATTATCCTCTCAATGTGAGATGAGGAAATTTTCTGCTACAGAATCTCAAGAGAAATCCCAGATTCCCGCTTGAACGGAAAAAGGGTACTTGATACCCTTTATGCGACTCTGAAGGTTCACTAACATCCGTCCTCCGTAGAGAGGAGAACACACTTTATGGACTCAAAATGAGAAGAGGCAATATTCCCATTTAACGGTTCGAGAGTAACCCGGAAGATCCCCAACCAACACAAAAGGGAACTTGACTTATCTGAAGCAACCCTAGGGAGTTCCTGACGTTCACTTCCCATATCCAGAAGTACACCTGACTTCCCGCCGCAACTAAAGAAACACAAGAAAATTATCCCACAATGTGAGTTGAGGTAATTTTGCGCTGTAAAATCTCAAGAGAAATCCCACATTCCCGCTTCAAAGGCAAAGGGTTACTTGACACACTTTATTTCACTCAGAAAGTTCCCTAACATCCGTCCCCATTGGATAGGAGAACACACTTTATGGATTCAACACGTGAAGACGCCCTATTCCAATTAAAGGGCTAGAGAGTAATCTAGAAATTCCCCTTCCAGCACAAAAGGCGACCAGACTTCTCTGAAATAACTCAAGGGATTTCCTGAGGTCCCCGTCGCAACTCAAGTAGTACCCCATGCTTCCCGCCGCAATTCGAGAAACACAACAAAATTATTCCCTCAATGTGTGATGAGGAAATGTAGAGCTGCAGAATCTCAAGAGAAATCCCTCATTCCCGCTTGAAAGGAAAAAGGATACTTGACTCAATTTATGCGACTCAGAATGTTCCCTAACATCCGTCCTCAGTGGAGAGGGAACACAATTTATGGACTCAAATCGAGAAGAGGCAATTTTCCCATTTAACGGCTCGAGAGTAACCCGGAAGTTCCCCTTCCAACACAAACGCGGACTTGACTTCCCTGAAGCAATTCGAGCTAGTTCCTGAGGTTCCCGTCGCAAATCGATAAGTACCCGCTGCTTCCCGCCGCAACAGGAGAAACACCACAAAATTATTCCCTCTATGTGAGATGAGGTATTTTGCGCTGCAGGATCTAAAGAGAAATCCCACATTCCCGCTTGATAGGCAAAAGATGACTTGACACACTTTATGCCACTCACAAAGTTCCCAAACATCCGTACTCAGTGGAGAGGAGAACACATTTTATGGATTCAACACGAGAAGAGGTCCTATTCCAATTAAAGGGCTGGAGAGAAATGCGGAAGTTCCCCTTCCAGCACAAAAGGGGACTTGACTTCCCTGAGGTTACTCGAGTGAGTTCCTGAGGTCCCCGTCGCACCTCGATAAGTACCCCAGCTTCTCGCCGCAATTCAAGAAATACCACAAATTTATGCCCTCAATTCAAGATGAGGAAATTTTTCGCTGCAGGATCTCAAGAGAAATCCCACATTCCCGCTTGAAAGGAAAAAGGGTACTTGACTCCCTTTATGTGACTCAGAATGTTCCCTAACATTTGTCCTCAGTGGAGAGGGAACACACTTTATGGGCTCAAATCAAGAGGCAATATTTCCATTTAAAGGCTCGAGAGTAATCCGAAAGTTCTCCTTCCAACACAAAAAGGAACTTGACTTCAATAAAGCAAATCGAGCGAGTTCCTGTGATCCCCGTCGCAACTCGAGAATTACCCCCTGCTTCCCGCCGAAACTCGAGAATCATCACAAAATTGTCCCCTCAATGCGAGATGAGGTAATTTTGCGCTGCAGAATCTCAAGTGAAATCCCACATTCCCGCTTGAAAGGCAGAAGGGTACTGATTCCCATTATGCGACTCAGAATGTTCCCTAACATCCGTCCTCAGTGGAGAGGGGAACACATTTTATGGACTCAAATCGAGAAGAGGCAATTTTCCCATTTAACGGCTGGAGAGCAACCCGGAAGTTCCCCTTCCAACACAAAAGGGGACTTGAATTCCCTGAAGCAACCTAGCGAGTTCCTGATGTTCCCTTCCCATATCCAGAAGTACCCCATCTTCCCGCCGGAACTAAAGAAACAAAACAAAATTATCGCCTCAATGCGAGATGAGTTAATTTTGCGCAGCAGGATCTCAAATGAAATCCCACATTCCCGCTTGAAAGGCAAAGGGGTACTTGACACACTTTATGCCCCTCAGTAATTTCCCTAACATCCGTCCACATTGGAGAGGAGAACACACTTTTTGTTTTCAACACGTGAAGACGCTCTATTCCAATTAAAGGGATAGATAGTAATCCGGAAGTTGCCCTTTCAGCAGAAAAGGAGAACTGACTTCCCTGAAGTAACTCGAGTGAGTCGCTGAGGTCCGCGTCGCAACTAGAAGTACCCCCAGCTTCCCGCCGCAATTGGAGAAACACAACAAAATTATCCCCTAAAAAGCGAGATGAGGAAATTTTGTGCTGCAGAATCTCAAGCGAAATCCCACATTCCCACTTGAAAAGCAAAAGGGTCTTGAATCCCTTTAGGCGACTCAGAATGTTCCCTAACATCCGTCCTCAGTGGAGAGGGGAACACAATATATGGCCTCAAATCCAGAAGAAGCAATATTTCCATTTAACAGCTCGAGAGTAACCCGGAAGTTCGCCTTCCAACACAAAAGGAGACATGACTTCCCTGAAGCAATTGGTGCGATTCTTGAGGTTCCCCTCCCAAATCGAAAAGTACCCGTTGCTTCCCGCCGCAAAAGGAGAAACAGTACAAAATTATCCCCTCTATGTGTGATGAGGTAATTTTGCGCTGCAGGATCTAAAGAGAAATCCAAAATTCCCACTTGAAAGCCAAAAGGGTACTTGACACACTTTATGCCACTCACAAAGTTCCCTAACATCCGTCCTCAGTGGAAAGGAGAACACATTTTATGGATTCAACATGAGAAGAGGCCCTATTCCAATTAAAGGGCCACAGAGTAAAACGAAATTTCCCCTTCAAGCACAAAAGGGGACCTGACTTCCATGAATTTACTCGAGTGAGTTCCTGAGGTCCCCGTCGCACCTCGATAAGTACCCCAGCTTCTCGCCGCAATTCAAGAAATACCACAAAATTATCCCCTCAATGCGAGATGAGGAAATTTTCCGCTGCAGAATATCAAGAGAAATCCCACATTGACGCTTGAGAGGCAAAAGGGTACTTGACTCCCTTTATGCGACTCAAAATGTTTCCTAACATCCGTCCTCAGTGGAGAGAGGAACAAACTTTATGGACTCAAATCAAGAAAGGCAATATTTCCATTTAACGACTCGAGAGTAATCCGAAATTTCTCCTTCCAACACAAAAGGGAACTTGACTTCCCTAAAGCAAATCGAGCGAGTTACTGTGATCCCAGTCGCAACTCGTACACCCTGCTTCCAGCCGAAACTCTAGAATGATGACAAAATTGTCCCCTCATTGGGAGATGAGGAAATTTTGCGCTGCAGAATCTCAAGTGAAATCCCACATTCCCGCTTGAAAGGAAAAAGGGTACTTGATACCCTTTATGCGACTCTGAAGGTTCACTAACATCCGTCCTCCGTGGAGAGGAGAACACACTTTATGGACTCAAAATGAGAAGAGGCAATATTCCCATTTAATCGCTCGATCGTAACCCGGAAGTTCCCCTTCCAACACAAAAGAGAACTTGACTTCCCTGAAGCAACCCTAGCGAGTTCCTGACGTTCCCTTCCCATAAAGAGAAGTACACCCGGCTTCCCGCCACAACTAAAAAAACACAAGAAAATTATCCCACAATGAGAGCTGAGGTAATTTTACGCTGCAGAATCTCAAGAGAAATTCCACATTCCCGCTTGAAAGGCAAAAGGGTACTTGACACACCTTTGCCACTCAGAAATTTCCCTAAACTCCCTCCCCATTGGATAGGAGAACACACTTTATGATTTCAACACGTGAAGACGCCCTATTCCAATTAAAGGGCTAGAGAGTTATCCGGAAGTTACCCTTCCAGCACAAAAGGGGACCTGACTTCCCTGAAGAAACACAAGTGAGTTCCTGAGGTCCCCCTCGTAACTCCAGTAGTACCCCTAACTTCCGGCCCAATTCGAGAAATACCACAAAATTTCCCCCTCAATGCGAGATGAGGAAATTTTGCGCTGCAGAATCTCAAGAGAAATCCCACATTCCCGCTTGAAAGGAAAAAGGGTACTTGACACACTTTAAGACACTCACAAAGTTCCCTAAATCCATTCCCATTGGAGAGGAGAACACACTTTATGGATTCAACCCGAGAAGAGGCCCTATTCCAATTAAAGGGCTAGAGAGTAATCCGGAAGTTCCCCTTCCAGCACAAAAGGGGACCTGACTTCCCTGAAGCAACACGAGTGAATTCCTGACGTCCCCATGGCAACTCCAATAGTACACCTAGCTTCCCGCCGCAAGTCGAGAAACACCACAAAATTATCCCCTCTATGCGAGATGAGGTATTTTGCGCTGCAGGATCTAAAGAGAAATCCCACATTCCCGCTTGAAAGGCAAAAGTTGACTTAACACAATTTATGCCACTCACAAAGTTCCCTAACATCCATCCTCTGTGGAGAGGAGAACACATTTTATGGATTCAACAGGAGAAGAGGCCCTATTGCAATTAAAGGGCTAGAGAGTAATCTGGAAGTTCCCCTTCCAGCACAAAAGGATACCTGACTTTACTGAATTAATCGAGTGATTTCCTGAGGTCCCCGTCGCACCTCGATAAGTACCCCAACTTCTCGCCGCAAATCAAGAAATACCACAAAATTATCCCCTCAATGCGAAATGAGGAAATTTTCCGCTGCACAATCTCAAGAGAAATCCCACATTCACGCTTGAAAGGCAAAAGCGTACTTGCCACACTTTGTGCCATTCAGAATGTTCACTAACATCCGTCCTCAGGGAAGAGGAGAACACACTTTATGGACTCAAATCAAGAAGACACCCAATTCCCTTCAAAGGGCTCAAAAGTAATACGGATGTTCCCTTTTCAGCAAAAAAGAGGAGCTGACTTCCCTGAAGTAACTGGAGTGAGTTCCTGAGGTCTCCGTTGCACGTCGAGAATACCCCCAACTTCCCGCCTCAATTCGAGAAACACCACAATATTATCTCCTCAATGCGAGATGAGGAAATTTTGCAATGCAGAATCTCAAGAGAAATCCCACATTCCCGCGTGAAAGGAAAAAGGGTACTTGACTCCCATTATGTGACTCAGAATGTTCCCTAACAACCGTCCTCAGTGGAGAGGAGAACACAATTTATGGACTCAAATCGTGAAGAGACAATATTCCCATTTAACGGCTCCAGAGTAACCCGGAAGCTCCCCTTCCAACACAAAAGGGGAGTTGAATTCCCTGAAGCATCCCTAGCGACTTCCTGATGTTCCCTTCGCAAATCCAGAAGTATCCCCGGCTGTCCTTCGCACCTAAAGAAACATGACAAAATTATCCCCTCAATGCGAGATGAGGTAATTTTGCGCTGCAGAATCTCAAGAGAAATCCCACATTCCCGCTTGAAAGGCAAAGGAGTACTTGACACACTTTATGCCACTCAGAAATTTCCCTAACATCCCTCCCCATTGGAGAGGAGAACACACTTTGTGGATTCAACACTTGAAGACGCCCTATTCCAATTAAAGGGCTAGAGAGTTATCCGGAAGTTCCCCTTCCAGCACAAAAGGAGAACTGACTTCCGTGAAGCAACACGAGTGAATTCCTGAGGTCCCCATCGTAACTCCAATAGTATCCCCAGCTTCCGGCCCAATTCGAGAAATACCACAAAATTTTCCCCTCAATGCGAGATGAGGAAATTTTGAGCTGCAGAATCTCAAGACAAATCCCACATTGCTGCTTGAAATTAAAAAGGGCACTTGAATCCCTTCATGCGACTCCGAATGTTCCCTAACATCCGTCCTCAAGGAGAGGAGAACAGACTTTATGCACTGAAATCGAGAAGAGGCAATATTCTCATTTAACGGCTCGAGAGTAATCCGGATGTTCCACTTCCAACACAAAAGGGGACTTGACTTCCCTGAAGCAACCCAAGCGAGTGCCTGAAGTCCCCGACGAAACTCAAGAAATACCCCCTGCTTCCAGCTGCAACTGGAGAAACACCACAAAATTATCCCCTCAATGGGAGGTGAGGTAATTTTGCGCTGCAGAATCTCAAGAGAAATCCCACATTCCTTCTTGAAAGGCAAAAGGGTACTTAACACATTTTAAGCCACTCACTAAGTTCCCTAACATCCATCCTCATTTGAGAGGAGAACACACTTTATGGATTCAACCCGAGAAGAGGCCCTATTCGAATTAAAGGGCTAGAGAGTAATCCGGAAGTTCCCTTTCCAGCACAAAAGGGGACCTGACTTCACTGAAGCAACACGAGTGAGTTCCTGATGTCCACCTCGCAACTCCAGTAGTACACCCAGCTTCCCGTCGCAATTTGAGAAACACCACAAAATTATCCCCTCAATGCGAGATGAGGAAATTTTGAGCTGCAGAATCTCAAGAGAAATCCCACATTCCCACTTGAAAGGAAAAAGGGTACTTGACTCAATTTATGCGACTCAGAATGTTCCCTAACATCTGTCCTCAGTGGAAAGGGGAACACAATTTATGGACTCAAATCGAGAAAAGGCAATTTTCCCATTTAACGACTGGAGAGTAACCCGGAAGTTCCCCTTCCAACACAAAAGGTAACTTGACTTCCCTGAAGCAACACGAGTTGGTTACTTACGTCCCCATCGCAACTCCAGTAGTACCCCCAGCTTCCCACCACTATTAGAGAAATACCACAAAATTATGCCCTCAATTCGAGATGAGGAAATTTTGCTCTGCAGCATCTCAAGAGAAATCCCACATTCCCGCTTGAAAGGCAAAAGGGTACTTGACTCCCTTTACACGACTCAGAATGTTCCCTAACATCCATCCTCAGTGGAGAGGAGAACACACTTTAAGACTCAAATCAAGAAGAGGCAATTTTCCCACTTAACGGCTCCAGAGTAACCCGGAAATCCCCCTTCCAACACAAAAGGGGCCTTGACATCTCTGAAGGAACCCTAGGGATTTCCTGATGTTCCCTTCGCAAATCCAGAAGTACCCCCGGCTTCCCGCTGCAAAAAAGAAACACCACAATATTATCCTCTCAATGCGAGATGAGGAAATTTTCTGCTGCAGAATCTCAATAGAAATCCCAGATTCCCGCTTGAAAGGAAAAAGGGTACTTGATACCCTTTATGCGACTCTGAAGGTTCACTAACATCCATCCTGCGTGGAGAGGAGAAAACACTTTATGGACTCAAAATGAGAAGAGGCAATATTCCCATTTAACGGCTCGAGAGTAACCCGGAAGTTCCCCTTCCAACTCAAAAGGGAACTTGACTTCCCTGAAGCAACCCTAGCGAGTTCCTGACGTTCCCTTCCCATATCCAGAAGTACACCCAGCTTCCTGCGGCAACTAAAGAAACACAAGAAAATTATCCCACAATGAGAGTTGAGGTAATTTTGCGCTGCAAAATCTCAAGAGAAATCCCACATTCCCGCTTCAAAGGCAAAGGGTTACTTGACACACTTTACTTCACTCAGAACGTTCCCTAACATCCGTCCCCATTGGAGAGGAGAACACACTTTATGGATTCAACACGTGAAGACGCCCTATTTTAATTAAAGGGCTAGAGAGTAATCTAGAAGTTCTCCTTCCAGCAAAAAAGGCTACCAGACTTCACTGAAATAACTCAAGGGATTTCCTGAGGACCTGTCGCAACTCATGTAGTACCCCCAGATTCCCACCACTGTTAGAGAAATACCACAAAATTATGACCTCAATTCGAGATGAGGAAATTTTGCGTTGCAGGATCTCAAGAGAAATCCCACATTCCCGCTTGAAAGGCAAAAGGGTACTTGACTCGCTTTATGCGACTCAGAATGTTCCCTCACATCCGTCCTCAGTGGAGAGGAGAACACACTTTATGGACTCAAATCAAGAGAGGCAATATTTCCATTTAACAACTCTAGAGTAATCTGAAAGTTCTCCTTCCAACACAAAAGGGAACTTGACTTCCCTAAAGCAAATCGAGCGAGTTTCTGTGATCCCCATTGCAACTCGAAAAATACCCCCTGCTTCTCGCCGAAACTCGAGATTCATCACAAAATTTTCCCCTCAATGCGAGTGAGGTAATTTTGCTCTGAAGAATCTCAAGTGAAATCCCACATTCCCGCTTGAAAGAGAAAAGCGTACTTGACACATTTTATGCTTTTTAGAATGTTCCCTAACATCCGTCCAGGGTGGAGAGCAGAACACACTTTAGGGACTCAAATAGAGAAGTGGCCAAATTCCCTTTAAAGGGCTTAAAAGTAATACGGACGTTCCCTTTTCAGCACAAAAGGGGACCTGACTTCCCTGAAGTAACTGGAGTGAGTTCCTGAGGTCTCCGTTGCACGTCGAGAATACCCCCAACTTCCCACCTCAATTCGAGAAACACCACAATATTATCCCTTCAATGGGAGATGAGGAAATTTTGCAATGCACAATCTCAAGAGAAATCCCACATTCCCAAGTGAAAGGCAAAAGGGTACTTGACTCCCATTATGCCACTAATAATGTTCCCTAACATCCGTCCTCAGGTGAGAGGAGAACACACTTTATGGACTCAAATCGTGAAGAGGCAATATTCCCATTTAACGGCTCTAGAGTAACCGGAAGTACCCCTTCCAACACAAAAGGGGACTTGACTTCCCTGAAGCAACCCTAGCGACTTCCTGAAGTTCATTTCGTAGATCCAGAAGTACCCCCGGCTTCCCGTGGCAACTAAAGAAACACAACAAAATTTTCCCTCAATGCGAGATGAGGTAAATTTGCGATACAGAATCTCAAGAGAAATCCCACATTTCCGGTTGAAAGGCAAAGGGGTACTTGACACACTTTATGCCACTCAGAAATTTCCCTAACATCCCTCCCCATTGGAGAGGAGAACGCACTTTATGGATTTAACAAGTGAAGACGCCCTATTCCAATTAAAGAGCTAGAGAGTTAACGGAAGTTCCCCTTCCAGCACAAAAGGGGACCTGACTTCCCTGAAGCAACACGAGTGAGTTCCTGAGGTCCCCCTCGCAACTCCAGTAGTACCCCCAGCTTCCCGCAGCAATTCGAGAAATATCACAATATTATACCCTCAATGCGAGATGAGGAAATTTTCAGCTGCAGAATCTCAAGAGAAATCCCACATTGCCGCTTGAAAGGAAAAAGGGTACTTGAATCCGTTTATGCGACTCAGAATGTTCAATAACATCCGTCCTCAGTGGACAGGGGAACACAGTTTATGGCCTCAAATCCAGAAGAGGCAATATTCCCATTTAACGGCTCCAGAGTAACTCGGAAGTTCCCCTTCCAACACAAAAAGGGACTTGACTTCCTTGAAGCAACCCTAGCGAGTTCCTGACGTTCCGTTCGCTAATCCAGAATTACCCCCGGCTTCCCGCAGCAAAAAAGAATCAGCACCATATTATCCCCTCAATGCGAGATGAAGAAATTTTCCGCTGCAGAATCTGAGGAGAAATCCCACATTCCCGCTTGAAAGGAAAAAGTGTACTTGATACCCTTTATGCGACTCTGAATGTTCATGACATCCGTCCTCAAGGAGAGAAGAACACGATAAATGCACTGAAATCGATAGGAGGCAATATTCCCTCTTAAGGGCTCGAGAGTAATCCAGAAGTTCCCCTTCTAGCACAAAAGGGGACCTGAATTCCCTGAAGTAACTCGAGTGAGTTGCTGAGGTACGTGTCACAATTGGAGAAGTTCCCCCGGCTTCCTGCAGCAATTCGAGAAACACCACAAAATTATTCCTTCAAAGCGAGATGAGGAAATTTTGTGCTGTAGAATCTCAAGAGAAATCCCACATTCACACTTGATAGCGAAAAGGGTACTTGACTCCCTTTATGTGACTCAGAATGTTCCCGAACATCCATCCTCCGTGGAGAGGAGAACACACTTTATGGACTCAAAATGAGAAGAGGCAATATTCCCATTTAACAGCTGGAGAGTAACCCAGAAGTTCCCCTTCCAACACAAAAGGGAACTTGACTTCCCTGAAGCAACCTTAGCGAGTTCCTGACGTTCCCTTCCCATATCCAGAAGTACCCCTAGCTTCCCGCCGCAACTAAAGAAACACAACAAAATTATCCCCTCAATGGGAGATGAGGTAATTTTGCGAAGCAGAATGTCAAGAGAAATCCCACATTCCCGCTTGAAAGAAGAAAGAGTACTTGACACATTTTATGCCACTCAGAAAGTTCCCTAACATCAGGCCCCATTGGAAAGGAGAACACACTTTATGGATTCAACATCAGAAGAGGCCCTATTCCAATTAAAGGGCTAGAGAGTAATCCGGAAGTTCCCCTGCCAGAACAAAAGGGGACCTGACTTCCCTGAAGCAACACGAGTGAGTCCTGACGTCCTCCTTGCAACACCAGTAGTACCCTCAGCTTCCCGCCGCACTTTGAGAAATACAACAAAATTATCCCCTCAATGCGAGATGAGAAAATTTTGAGCTGCAGAATCTCAAGAGAAATCCCACATTCCCGCTTGAAAGGCAAAAGGGTACTTGACTCCCTTTATGCGTCTGAGAGTGTTCCCTAACATCCATCCTCTGTGGAGAGGTGAACACACTATATTGACTCATATCGAGAAGAGGCAATATTCCCATTTAACGGGTCGAGAGTAACCCGGAAGTTCCCCTTCCAACACAAAAGAAGACTTGACTTCCCTGAAGCAACCCTAGTGAGTTCATGACGTTCCCTTCTCAAAACCAGAAGTAACCCCTGCTTCCCGCCGCAGCTAAAGAAACACCACAATATTATCCCCTCAATGAGAGATGAGGAAATTTTCCGCTGCAGAATCTCAAGAGAAATCCCACATTCCCGCTTGAAAGAAGAAAGGGTACTTGATACACTTTATGCGACTGTGAATGTTCCCTAACCTCCGTCCTCAGTGAAGTGGAGGACACAGTTTATGGACTCAAATCGAGAAGAGGCAATATTTCCATTTAAAGGCTCGAGAGTAACCCGGAAGTTCCCCTTCCAACACAAAGGGGACTTGACTCACCCTGAAGCAATTTGAGCGAGTTCCTGAGTTTCTTGTTGCAAATCGAAAAAGTCCCCGATGCTTCCCGGACAACACGAGAAACACCACAAAATTATCCCCTCTATGCGAGATGAAGTAATTTTGCGCTGCAGGATCTCAAAAGAAATCCCACATTCCCGCTTGAAAAGCAATAGGGTACTTGACAAACTTTATGCAACTCACAATGTTCCCTAGTATCTGTCCCCATTGGAGAGGAGAACACACTTTATGGATTCAACACGTGAAGACGCCCTATTCCAATTAAAGGGTAGAGAGTAACGCGGTAGTTCCTCTTCCAGCACAAAAGGGGACCTGACTTTCCTGAAGTAACTCGAGTGAGTTCCTGAGGTCCGAGTCGCAACTCGAGAATTATCCCCAGCTTTCCGCCGCAATTCGAGAAACACCACAAATTTATCCCCTCAATGCCAAATGAGGAAATTTTTTGCTGCAAAATCTCAAGAGAAATCCCACATTCCCGCTTGCACAGTAAAAGGGTACTTGACTCCCTTTAGGCGACTCAGAATGTTCCCTAGCATCCGTCCTCAAGGAGAGGAGAACACTTTATGCACTGAAATTGAGAAGAGGCAATATTCCCATTTAACGGCTTGAGAGTAATCCGGATGTTCCCCTTGCAACACAAAAGGGGACCAGACTTCCCTGAAGCAACCCGAGCGAGTGCCTGAGGCCCCCGTCGCAACTAGAGAAGTACCCCCTGCTTCCAGCTACAACTCAAGAAACACCACAAAATTATCCCCCAAATGCGAGATGAGGAAATTTTGAGCTGCAGAATCTCAAGAGAAATCCCACATTCCCGCTTGAAAGGAAAAAGGGTACTTGACTCAATTTATGCGACTCAGAATGTTCCCTAACTTCCGTCCTCAGTGGAGAGGGGAACACAATTTATGGACTCAAATCGAGAAGAGGCAATTTTCTTATTTAACGGCTGGAGAGTAACCCGGAAGTTCCCCTTCCAACACAAAAGGGGACTTGACTTCCCTGAAGCAACCTAGCGAGTTTCTGACGTTCCCTTCCCAGATCCATAATTAACCCTGGCTTCCCGCCGCAACTAAAGAAACACAACAAAATTATCCCCTCAATGCAAGATGAGGTAATTTTGAGCTACACAATCTCAAGGGAAATCCCACATTTCCGCTTGAAAAGCAAAAGAGTACTTGACACAATTTATTTCACTCGAAAGTTCCCTAACATCCGTCCCATTGGAGAGGAGAACACAGTTTATGGATTCAACACCAGAAGAGTCCCTATTCCAATTAAAGGGCTAGAGAGTAATCTAGAAGTTCCCCTTCCAGCAAAAAAGGGGACCTGACTTCCGTTAAGTAACTCGAGTGAGTTGCTGAGGTCCGCGTCACAACTCGGGAAATACCCCCAGCTTCCCACCGCAATTGGAGAAACAACACAAAATTATCCCCTCAAAGCAAGATGAGGAAATTTTGTGCTGCAGAATCTCCAGAGATATCCCACATTCCCGCTTAAAAATTAAAAGGGTACTAGACTCCCTTTAGGCGACTCAGAATGTTCCCTAACATCCGTCCTCATGGAGAGGAGAACACAGTTTATGCACTGAAATCCAGAGGAGGCAATATTCCCTATTAAGAGCTCGAGAGTAATCCAGAAGTTCCCCTTCTAGCACAAAAGGGGACTTGACTTCCCCGAAGCAATAGAGCAAGTTTCTAAGGTTCCTGTCGCAAATCGAAATGTACCAGCTGCTTCCTGCCGCAACAGGAGAAACACCAAAAAATTATCCCCTCTATACAAGATGAGGTAAATTTACCCTGCACAATCTCAAGAGAAATCCCCCATTCACGTTTGAAAGGCAAAAGGGTACTTGACACACTTTATGCCACTCAGATATTTCCCTAACATCTGTCCCCTTGGAGAGAACAAAGTTTATGGACTCAACTCGAGAAGAGGCCCAATTCCCTTTAAAGGGTTCAAAAGTAATCCCGACGTTCCCTTTTCAGGACAAAAGGAGTCCTGACTTCCCTGAAGTAACCCGAGTGAGTTCCTGAGGTCCCCGTCGCACCTCGAATAGTACTCCAGCTTGCCGCCACAATTCGAGACACACCACAAAATTATCCCCTCAATGCAAGATGAGGAAATTTTGCGCTGCAGAATCTCAAGAGAAATCCCACATTCCCACTTGAGAGGCCAAAGGGTACTTGACTCCATTTATGCGACTCAGAATATTCCCTAACATCCGAACTCTGTGGAGAGGGGAACACACATTATTGACTCAAATAGAGAAGAGGCAATATTCCCATTTAATGGCTCGAGAAAAACCCGGAAGTTCCCCTTCCAACACAAAAGGGGACTTGACTTCCCTGAAGCAACCTAGCGAGTTCCTGACGTTTTCTTTGCAAATACAGAATTACCCCCGGCTTCCCACCGCAACTAAAGAAATACCACAATATTTTCCCGTCAATGCGAGATGAGGTAATTTTGCGCTGCAGAATCTCAAGAGAAATCATACATTCAACTTGAAAGGCCAAAAGGTACTTGACACACTTTATGCCACTCAGAAAGTTCCCTATCATCCGACCCCATTGATAGGAGAACACATTTTATGGACTCAAATCGAGAAGAGGCCTATTCCCTTTAAAGGGCTCGAGAGTAATCCGGAAGTTCCCCTTCCAGCACAAAAGGGGACCTGACTTCCCTGAAGCAACTCGAGTGAGTCCCTGAGGTCCACATCGCACCTCAATTAGTACCCCAGTTTCCCGCCGCAATTCGAGAACAACCACAATATTATCCCCTCAATGCGAGATGAGGAAATTTTGCGCTGCAGAATCTCAAGAGAATTCCCACATTCCCGCTTGAAAGGCATAAGGGTACTTGACTCCCTTTAGGCGACACAGAATGTTCCCTAATATCCATCCTCAGTGGAGTGGACAGCACACTTTATGAACTCAAATCGAGAAGAGGCAATATTCCCATTTAATGGCTCGAGATAACCCGGAAGTTCCCCTTCCAACACAAAAGTGGACTTGACTTCCCTAAAGCAACCAGAGCGACTTCTTGAGATCCCAGCCAAACTCCAGAAGTAACCCCTGCTTCTAGCCGCAACTCGAGAAACAGCACAAAATTATCCCCGTAATGCGAGATGAGGAAGTTTTGCCCTGCACTATCTCAAGAGAAATCCCACCTTCCCGCTTGAAAGGCAAAAGGGTACTTGCCAGACTTTATGCCACTCACAAAGTTCCCTAACATCTGTCCCCATTGGAGAGGAGAGCACACTTTTTGGATTAACACGTGAAGACGCCCTATTCCAATTAAAGGGCTAGAGAGTAATCCGGATTTCCCCTTCCAGCAAAAAAGGGGACCTGACTTCCCTGAAGTAACTCGAGTGAGTTGCTGAGGTCCGCGTCGCAACTCGAGAATTATCCCCAGCTTCCCGCCGCAATTCGGGAAACACCACAAAACTATCCCCTCAATGAGAGATGAGGAAATTTTGTGCTGCAGAATCTCAAGAGAAATCCCAAATTCTCGATTGAAAGTAAAAAGGGTACTTGACACCCTTTATGCGACTCAGAATATTCCCTAACATCCGTCCTCAGTAGAGAGGAGAACACAATTTATGGACTCAAATCGAGAGGAGGCAATGCGCCAATTAAACGGTTAGAGATTAATCCAGAAGTTCCCCTTCCAACACACAAAAGGACTTGACTTCCATGAAGCCACCGGAGCAAATTCCAGATGTCCACGTCGCAAATCTGGAGGTACCCGCTGCTTCCGGCCGCAACTTGAGAAACAAAACAAAATTATCCCCTAAATGTGAGATGAGGAAATTTTGAGCTGAAGAATCTCTAGAGAAATCCCACATTCCCGCTTGAAACGTAAAAGGGTACTTGACACACTTTATGCCACTCAGAAAGTTCCCTAACATCCCTCCCCATTGGAGAGGAGACCACACTTTATGGATTCAAGAGAAGAAGAGGCCCTATTTCAATTGAAGAGTTAGAGAGTAATCCGGAAGTTCCCCTTCCAGCACAAAAGGGGACCTGACTTCACTGAAGCCACACGAGTGATTTCCTGAAGTCACCGTCACAACTCCAGTAGTACCCCCAACTTACCGCCGCAATTCGAGAAATACCACAAAATTATCCCCTCAATGCAGGATGAGGAAATTTTGAGCTGCAGAATCTCAAGAGAAATCCCACATTCACGCTTGAAAGGCAAAAGTGTACTTGACTCCCTTTATGCGACTCAGAATGGTCCCTAACATCCGTCCTCATAGGACAGGAGAACATACTTTATGGACTCAAATCAAGAAGAGGCAATATTCCCATTTAACGGCTCGAGAGTAATCTGAAAGTTCCCTTCCAGCACAAAAGGGGCCCTGACTTCCCTGTAGAAAAACGAGAGAGTTCCTGAGGTCCCCGTCACAACTGGAGAAGTACACCCAGCTTCCCACCGCAACACGAGAAACACCACAAAATTATGCCCTCAATGCGAGATGAGGAAATTTTGCGATCTAGAATCTCAAGAGAAATACCACATTCCCTCCTGAAAGGCAAAAGGGTATTTGACACCCATTATGCGACTCAGAAATTTCACTAACATCAGTCACCATTGGAGAGGAGAACACTCTTTATGGACTCAATTCGAGATGAAGCGCTATTCCCATTTAACGGCTGGAGAGTAAAGCGGAAGTTCCCTTTCCAACAAAAAAGGGGACCTGACTTCACTGAAGCAACCTGAGCGAGTTCCTGAGGTCCCCGTCGCCACAAGCGAAATACCCCAGCTTCTCACCGAAACTCGAGAAACACCACAAAATTATCCCCTCAATGCGAGATTAGGAAATTTTGCTCTGCAGAATCTCAAGAGAAATACCACATTCCTTCTTGAAAGGCAAAAGGGTACTTGACTCCATTTAGGCAACCTGAATGTTCCATAACATCCGTCCTCAGTGGAGAGGAGAACACATTTTATGGACTAAAATCGAGAAAAGGCCTTATTCACAGTAAAAGGCTCGAGAGTAGTGCAGACGTTCCCCTTCCAACACAGAAGTGGACTTGAATTCCCTGAAGCATACCCGAGGGCGTTCCTGAGGTCCCCGGCGCAACTGGAGAAGTAAAGCCTGTTTCCCAACGCAACTCGAGAAACACCACAAAATTATCCCCTCAATGCGAGATGAGGTAATTTTGCGCTGCAAAATCTCAAGAGAAATCCCACATTCCCGCTTGAAAGGCAAATGGGGATTTGACACACTTTATGCCACTCAGATTGCATCCAAGAACTGCATTTCGGACTCTTTTGTTGACCATGATAGCTACTCCATTTCTTCTAAGGCATTCCTGCCCACAGTAGTAGATATAATGGTCAGTTCAGTTCAGTTCAGTCGCTCAGTCGTGTCCGACTTTCCGCGACCCCTTGAATCACAGCACGCCAGGCCTCCCTGACCATCACCAACTCCCGGAGTTCACTCAAACTCATGTCCACATAGTCGGTGATGCCATCCAGCCATCTCATTCTCCGTCGTCCCCTTCTCCTCCCGCCCCCAACATTTCCCAGCATCAGAGTCTTTTCCAGTGAGTCAACTCGTCGCATGAGGTGGCCAAAGTATTGCAGTTTCAGCTTTAGCATCAGTCCCTCCAATGAACATCCAGGATTGATCTCCTCTAGAATGGACTGGTTGGATCTCCTTGCAGTATAAGGGACTCTCAAGAGTCGACTCCAACACCACAGTTCAAAAGCATCGATTCTTCGGCGGTCAGCCTTCTTCACAGTCCAACTCTCACATCCATACATGACCACGGGAAAAACCATTGCCTTGACTAGACGGACCTTGGTTGGCAAAGTAATGTCTCTGCTTTTTAATATACTATCAAGGTTGGTCATAACTTTCCTTCCAAGGAGCAAGCGTCTTTTAATTTCCTGGCTGCAATCAGCATCTGCAGTGATTTTGGAGCCCAAAAAAACAAAGTCTGACACTGTTTCCACTGTCTTTCCATCTATTTCCCATGAAGTGATGGGACCAGATGCCATGATCTTTGTTTTCTGAATGTTGAGCTTCAAGCCAACCTTTTCACTCTCCTCTTTCACTTTCATCAAGAGGCTTTTGAGTTCCTCTTCACTTTCTGCCATAAGGGTAGTGTCATCTGCATATCTGAGGTTATTGATATTTCTCCCGGCAATCTTGATTCCAGCTTGTGCTTCTTCCAGCCCAGCGTTCCTCATGATGTACTCTGCATATAAGTTAAATAAGCAAGGTGACAATATACAACCTTGACGTACACCTTTTCCTATTTGGAACCAGTTTGTTGTTCCATGTCCAGTTCTAACAGTTGCTTCCTGACCTGCATACAGGTTTCTCAAGAGGCAGGTCAGATGGTCTGGGATTCCCATCTCTTTCAGAATGTTCCACAGTTTATTGTGATCGACACAGTCAAAGGCTTTGGCATAGACAATAAAGCAGAAATAGATGTTTTTCTGAAACTCTCTTGCTTTCTCCATGATCCAGCGGATGTTGGCAATTTGATCTCTGGTGCCTCTGCCTTTTCTAAAACCTGCTTGAACATCTGGGAGTTCACGGTTTACATACTGCTGAAGCCTGGCTTGGAGAATTTTGAGCATGACTTTACTAGCGTGTGAGATGAGTGCAATTGTGCGGTAGTTTGAGCATTCTTTGGCATTGGCTTTCTTTGGGATTGGAATGAAGACTGACCTCTTCCAGACATGTGGCCACTGCTGAGTTTTCCAAATCTGCTGGCATATTGAGTGCAGGACTTTCACAGCATCATCTTTCAAGACTTGAAATAGCTCAACTGGAATTCCATCACCTCCACTAGCTTTGTTCGTAGTGATGCTTTCTAAGGCCCACTTGACTTCACATTCCAAGATGTCTGGCTCTAGGTCAGTGATCACGTTATCGTGACTATCTTGGTCGTGAACCCAGTCCATTTTAATTCACTGATTCCTAGAATGTCAACGTTCACTTTTGCCATCTCCTATTTGACCACTTTCAATTTGCCTTGATTCATGGAACTAACATTCCAGGTTCCTATGCAATATTGCTCTTTACAGCACCGGACCTTGCTTCTATCACTGGTCATATCCACCACTGGGTATTGGTTTTGCTTTTGCTCCATCCCTTTATTCCTTCTATAGTTATTTCTCCACTGAGCTCCAGTAGCATACTGGGCACCTACCGACCTGGGGAATTCCTCATTCAGTATCCTATCATTTTGCCCTTTGTTACTGTTCATGGGGTTGTCAAAGCAAGTATACTGAAGTGGTTTGCCATTCCCTTCTCCAGTGGACCACATTCGGCTGTGGTCCATGTGATCAGATCGACTAGTTTCCTGTGATTATGATTTCATTGTGACTGCCCTCTGATGCCCCCTGGCAATACCTACCGTCTTATTTGGGTGTCTCTTACCTTGGTCGAGGAAAATTACTTCACAGCCACTCCAGCAAAGTGTAGCCGCTGTACCTTACCTTGGGCGAGAGGTATCTCCTCAAGGCCGCCCTCCTGACCTTGAACGCGGAGTATCTCCTCTCGGCCCTTCTGCGCCCGCGCAGCCACCGCCTGTTGGATGTGGGGTAGCTCCTCTCGGCCGCCGGCCCTGGCCTCAGACTTGGGGTAGCTCCTCATGGCCGCATTTCTTTGCGTGGTTCGTTGCATGGTTCCAGGCCTATGCCCCAACCAGTAATGCTGAAGAAGCCGAAGTTAATCGGTTCTATGAAGACCTACAAGACCTTTTAGATCTAACACTCAAAAAAGATGTCCTTTTCATTATAGGGGACTGGAATGCAAAAGTAGGAAATCAAGAAACACCTGGAGTAACTGGCAAATTTGGCCTTGGAGCACGGAGTGAAGCAGGACAAAGGCTAATAGAGTTTTGTCAAGAGAATGCACTGATCATAGCAAACACCCTCTTCCAACAACACAAGAGAAGACTCTACACATGGACATCACCAGATGGTCAAAACCGAAATCAGATTGATGATATTCTTTGCAACCAAAGATGGAGAAGCTGTATACAGTTAGCGAAAACAAGACCAGGAGCTGACTGTGGCTCAGATCATGAACTCCTTATTGTGAAATTTAGTCTTAAATTGAAGAAAGTAGGGAAAACCACTAGACCGTTCAGATATGACCTAAGTCAAATCCCTTATGATTATACAGTGGAAGTGAGAAATAGGTTAAAGGGACTAGATCTGATAGATAGAGTGCCTGATGAACTCTGGACGGAGGTTCGTGACATTGTACAGGAGACAGGGACCAAGAACATCCCCATGGAAAAGAAATGCAAAAGAGCAAAATGGCTGTCTGAGGAGGCCTTACAAATAGCTGTGAAAAGAAGAGAGACGAAAAGCAAAGTAGAAATAGAAAGATATAAGCATCTGAATGAAGAGTTCCAAAGAGTAACAAGGAGAGATAAGAAAGACTTCCTCAGTGATCAATGCAAAGAAATAGAGAAAAACAACAAAATGGGAAAGACAAGAGACCTCTTCAAGAAAATTAGAGATTCCAAGGGAACATTTCATGCAAAGATGGGCTCGATAAAGGACAGAAATGGTAGGGACCTAACAGAAGCAGAAGATATTAAGAAGAGGTGGCAGGAATACACAGAAGAACTGTAAAAAAAAGATCTTCACGACCAAGATAGTCACGATAAGGTGATCACTGACCTAGAGCCAGACATCTTGGAATGTGAACTCAAGTGGACCTTAGAAAGCATCACTACGAACAAAGCTAGTGGAGGTGATGGAATTCCAGTTGAGCTATTTCACGTCTTAAAAGATGATGCTGTGAAAGTGCTGCACTCATTAGGCCAGTAGATTTGGAAAACTCAGCAGTGGCCACAGGACTGGAAGAGGTCAGTCTTCATTCCAATCCCAAGGAAAGGCAATGCCAAAGAATGCTCTAACTACCGCACAATTGCACTCATCTCACACGCTAGTAAAGTCATGCTCAAAATTCTCCAAGCCAGGCTTCAACAGTATGTAAACCGTGAACTCCCAGATGTTCAAGCAGGTTTTAGAAAAGGCAGAGGCACCAGAGATCAAATTGCCAACATCCGCTGGATCATGGAGAAAGCAAGAGAGTTTCAGAAAAACATCTATTTCTGCTTCATTGACTATGCCAAAGCCTTTGACTGTGTCGATCACAATAAACTGTGGAAAATTCTTAAAGAGATGGGAATCCCAGACCACCTGACCTGCCTCTTGAGAAACCTGTATGCAGATCAGGAAGCAACAGTTAGAACTGGACATGGAACAACAGACTGGTTCCAAATAGGAAAAGGTGTACGTCAAGGTTGTATATTGTCACCTTGCTTATTTAACTTATATGCAGAATACATCATGAGGAACGCTGGGCTGGAAGAAGCACAAGCTGGAATCAGGATTGCTGGGAGAAATATCAATAACCTCAGATATGCAGATGACACTACCCTTATGGCAGAAAGTGAAGAGGAACTCAAAAGCCTCTTGATGAAAGTGAAAGGGGAGAGTGAAAATGTTGGGTTGAAGCTCAACATTCAGAAAACAAAGATCATGGCATCTGGTCCCATCACTTCATGGGAAATAGATGGAAAAACAGTGGAAACAGTGTCAGACTTTATTTTTTTGGGCTCCAAAATCACTGCAGATGCTGATTGCAGCCATGAAATTAAAACACGCTTGCTCCTTGGAAGAAAAGTTATGACCAACCTTGATACTATATTAAAAAGCAGAGACATTACTTTGCCAACCAAGGTCCGTCTAGTCAAGGCAATGGTTTCTCCCGTGGTCATGTATGGATGTGAGAGTTGCACTGTGAAGAAGGCTGATCGCCGAAGAATCGATGTTTTGAACTGTGGTGTTGGAGAAGACTCTTAAGAGTCCCTTATACTGCAAGGAGATCCAAAAAGTCCATTCTAAAGGAGATCAATCCTGGATGTTCATTGGAGGGACTGATGATCAGGCTGAAGCTGCAATACTTTGGCCACCTCATGCGACGAGTTGACTCACTGGAAAAGACTCTGAAGTTGGGAAAGGTTTGGGGCGGGAGAAGGGGACGACAGAGAATGAGATGGCTGGATGGCATCACCGACTCTGTGGACATGAGTTTGAGTGAGCTCCAGGAGTTGGTGATGGACAGGGAGGCCTGGCGTGCTGTGATTTATGGGGTCGTGGAGAGTCGGACACGACTGAGCGACTGATCTGATCTGATCTGATGCCACTCAGAAAGTTCCCTAATATCCGTCCCCATTGGAAAGGAGAACTCACATTATGGACTCAGGTCGAGAAGAGACCCTATTCCCATTAAAGGGCTCGGTAGGAATTAGGAAGTTCCTTTTAAAGCTCAAAAAGGGGACCTGACTTCCCTGAAGTTACTCGAGTGAGATCCTGAGATCCCCATCGCAACATGAGAATTACCCCCAATTTCCCGACACAATTCGAGAAACACCACAAAATTATCCCCTCAATGCGAGATGAGGAAATTTTGGGCTGCAGAATCTCAAGAGAAATACCACATTCCCACTTGAAAGGGAAAAGGGTACTTAACTTCCTGAATGCGACTCAAAATGGTCCATAATATCCGTCCTCATTGGAGAGGAGAACACACTTTATGGACTCAAATCGAGAAGAGGCCCTATTCCCATTAAAGGGCTCGAGAGTAATCCGGAAATTCCCCTTCCAACACAAAAGGTGACTTGACCTCCCTGAAGCAACCTGAGCGAGTTCCTGAGTTCCCCATCAGAACTTGAGAACAACATCCTACTTCCTGCCGCAACTAGAAAAACACAACAAATTTATGCCGTCAATGCGAGATGAGGTAATTTTGCGCAGCAGAATCTCAAGAGAAATCACACATTCCCTCTTGAAAGGCAAAATGGTACTTAACACCCTTTATGCGACTCTGAAATTTCACTAACATCAGTCCCCATTGGAGAGGAGAACACACATTAAGGACTCAATTCGAAATGAGTCCCTATTCCCATTTAACGGCTCGAGAGTAAACCGGAAGTTCCCCTTCCAACACCAAAGGGGAACTGACTTCCTTAAAAAACCCGAGCGATGTACTGAGGTCCCCGTCGCAACTTGAGAAGTACCCCTAGCTTCCCGCCGCAACTCGAGAAATATCACAAAATTATCCCCTCAATGCAAGTTGAGGAAATTTTGCGCTGCAGAATCTCAAGAGAAATACCACATTCCCTCTTGAAAGGCAAAAGGGTACTTGACACCCTTTACGCGACTCAGAAAGTTCCCTCACACTTTCGTCCCCATTGGAGAGGAGAACACACTTTATGGACTCAATTCATGATGAGCCCCTATTCCCTTTTAACGGCTCGAGAGTAAACCGGAAGTTCCCCTTCCAAGAAAAAAGGGGACCTGAATTCCCTGAAGCAACCCGAACGAGTTTCTGAGGTCCCCGTCACAACTCGAGAAGAACCCCCAGCTTCACCCCGCAACAAGAGAAGCACCACAAAATCATCCCCTCAATGCGAGATGAGGAAATTTTGCGCTGCAGAAACTCAAGAGAAATACTACATTCCCTCTTGAAAGGCAAAAGGATACTTGACACCCTTTATGCGACTCAGAATGTTTCCTCACACAGCCGTCAACTTCGGAGAGGAGAACACAGTGTACGAACTCAATTCGAGAAGAGCCCCTATTTCCAATTAACGGCTCGAGAGTAAACAGGAAGCTCAAGTTAGAACACAACAGGGGACCTGACCTCCCAGAAGCAACCAGAGCGATTTCTGAGGTCCCCGTGGCAACTTGAGAAGTACCCTCAGTTTCCCGCCTCAACTCGAGAAACACCACAAAATTATCCCCTCAATACGAGAGGAGGAAATTTTGCGAGGCAGAATCTCAAGAGAAATACCACATACACTCTTGAAAGGCAAAAGGATATTTGACACCCTTTTTGCACTCAGAAAGTTCCCTCACACAGCCGTCCCCATTGGACAGAAGTATAAACTTTATGGACTCAATTAGAGATGCGGCCCTATTCCTATTTACTATTCGAGAGTAAACTGGAAGTACCCCTTCCAAGAAAAAAGGGGACCTGACTTCCCTAAAGCAATCCAAGTGAGTTCCTGAGCTCCCCATCGCAACTCGAGTAGCACCGCCAGCTTCCCGCCACAACTCCAGAAACACCACAAAATTATCCCCTCAATGCGAGATGAGGAAATTTTGTGCTGTAGAATCTCAAGAGAAATACCACATTCCCTCTTGAAAGGCAAAAGGTTACTTGAAACCCTTTGCGACTCAGAAATTTCACTAATATCAGTCCGATTGGATAGGAGAACACACGTTATGGACTCAATTCGAGATGAGGCCCTATTGCCATTTAACAGCTCGAGAGTAAACCGGAAGTTCCCCTTCCAAAGCAAAATGGGACCTGACTTCCCTGAAGCAATGTGAGTGAGTTCCGGAGGCCCCCGTCGCAACTCAAGAAGTACCCCCAGCTTCCCTCCGCAACTCGAGAAACACCACCAAATTATCCCCTCAAAGCGAGATGAGGAAATTTTGCGCTGCAGAATCTCAAGAGAAATACCATATTGCCTCTTGGAAGGCAAAAGGGTACTTGACACCCTTTTTTCGACTCAGAAAGTTCCCTCACACAGCCGTCCCCATTGGAGAGGAGAACACACTTTATGGACTCAATTCGAGATGAGGCCATATTCCCATTTAACGGCTCGAGAGTAAACCGGAAGTTCCACTTCCACACAAAAGGGGATCTGACTTCCCCGAAGAAACACGAGCAAGTTCCTGAGTTCCACGTCGCAACTCGACAAATACCCCCAGCTTCTCGCCGCAACTTGAGAAACACCAAAAAGTTATCTCTTAAATGTGAGATAAGGAAATTTTGCGCTGCAGAATCTCAAGAGAAATACCACATTCCCTCTTGAAAGGCAAAAGGGTATTTGAAACCGTTTATGTGACTCAGGAAGTCCCTCAAACAGCCGTGCCCAATGGACAGAAGAACACACTTTATGGACTAAATTCGATATGAGGCCCTATACCCATTTACGGCTCCAGAGTAAACCGGAATTTCCCCTTCCAACATAAAAGGGGACCTGACTTCCGTGAAGCAACCCGAGCGAGTTCCAGAGGTCCCCGTCCCAAATCGAGAATTACCCCCAGCTTCCCGCCGCAACTCGAGACATATCAATAAATCATCCCCTCGATGCTAGTTGAGGAAATTTTGCGCTGCAGAATCTCAAGAGAAATACCCATTCCCTCTTGATAGGCAAAAGGGTACTTGACACCCTTTATGTGAATCAGAAAGTTCCCTCACACAGCCGTCCCATGGGAGAGGAGAACACATTTTATGGACTCAAAACGAACTGAGGCCCTATTCCCATTTAACAGCTCGATAGTAAACCGGAAGTTCCCCTTCCAACTCAAAAGGGGATCTGACTTCCCTGAAGCAACCCGAGCGAGTTTCTGAGGTCCCCGTCGCAACTCGAGAAGTACCCTCAACTTCCCGCCACAACTCGAGAAACACCACAAAATTATCCCCTCAATGTGAGTTGAGTAAATTTTGCGCTGCAGAACCTCAAGAGAAATACCACATTCCTTCTTGAAAGGCAAAAGCTACTTGACACCTTTCATGCGACTCAGAAAGTTCACTCAAACAGCCTTGCCCAATGGACAGGAGAACACACTTTATGGACTCAATTCTAAATGAGGCCCTATACCCAATTAACGGCTCGAAAGGAAACCGGAAATTCCACTTCCACCACAAGAGGGGACCAGACTTCCCTGAGGCAACCCCAGCGAGTTCCTGACGTGCCCGTCGCAACTAGAGAAGTACTCCCAGCTTCCCGCCGCAACTCGAGAATCACCACAAAATTATCCCCTCAATGCGAGATGAGGAAATTTTGCGCTGCAGAATCTCAAGAGATATAATACATTACCTCTTGAAAGGCAAAAGGTTACTTGACACCCTTTATGTGACTCAGAATGTTCCCTGACACAGCCGTGCCAATTGAGCGGAGTATCACTTTACGGACTCAATTCAAGATGAGGCCCTATTTTCATTTAAGTGTTTGATAGTAAACCGGAAGTTACCCTTCCAACACAAAAGGGGACTTGACTTCCCTAAAGCAACCCGAGCGAGTTACTGAGGTCCCCAGTGCCACTCGAGAAATACCACCAGATTCCCGTTTCAACTCGAGAAACACCACAAAATTATCCCCTCAATGCGAGATGAGGAAATTTTGTGCTGCAGAATCTCAAGAGAAATACCAAATTCCCTCTTGAAAGGCAAAAGGGTACTTGACACCCTTTATACGACTCAGAAAGGTTCGTCACACAGCCGTCCCTATTGGAGAGGAGAACACACTTTATATACTCAATTTGAGATGAGGCCCTATTCCCATTTAATGGCTCGAGAGTAAACTGGAAGTTCCCCTTTCAACACAAATGGGGACCTGACTTCCCTGACGCAACCCGAGCAAGTTCCTGAGATCTCCATCGCAACTCGACAAGTACCCCCAGCTTCCCGCCGCAACTGGTGAAACACCACAAAATGATCCCCTCAATGCGAGATGAGGAAATTTTGCGCTGCAGAATCTCAAATGATATACCACATTCCCCCTTGAAAGGCAAAAGGGTACATGACACCCTTCATGAGACTCAGAAATTGCACTAATATCAGTCCTCATTGAACAGGAGAACACACTTTATGGACTCAATTCGAGATGAGGACCTATTCCCATTTAACGGCTAGAGAGTAAACCGGAAGTTCCCCTTCCAACACAAAAGGGGAGCTTCCTTCCCTGAAGAAACCCGAGCGAGTTCCTGAGGTCCCTGTCACAACTCGAGAAGTACCCCCAGCTTCCCTCCCCATGTCCAGAAACACAACAAAACTATCCCCTCAATGCTAGATGAGGAAATTTTGTGCTGCAGAATCTC
This sequence comes from Moschus berezovskii, assembly GCF_049115385.1. Lineage (NCBI taxonomy): Eukaryota > Metazoa > Chordata > Mammalia > Artiodactyla > Moschidae > Moschus > Moschus berezovskii. The sequence continues at coordinate 46,904,589 of NC_142485.1, read as the reverse complement.
AAGAGAAATACCACATTCCCTCTTGAAAGGCAAAAGGGTACTTGACACCATTTATGCGACTCAGAAAGTTCGCTCACACAGCCGTCCCCATTGGAGAGGAGAACACACTTTATGGACTCAACTTGAGAAGAGGTACTATTCCCATTTTACGGCTCGAGAGTATTCCAAAAGTTCTCCTTCCAACAAAAAGGGAAATGACTTCCCTGAAGCAACCCGAGCAAGTTCCTGAGGTCCCAGTTGCATTTCGTAATTTACTCCACCTACCAGGCCCAACTGGAGAAATACCTCACAGTTATTCCCTCAATGCAAGATGAGGTATTTGTGAGCTGCAGAATCTCAAGAGAAATCCCACATTTCTGCTTGAAAGGCAAAAGGTTATTTGACACACTTTATGCGACTCAGAAAGTTCCCTAACAGACGTCCCCATTGGAGAGAACACAATTTAAGGACTGAACTCTAGAAGAGGCCCTATTCCCATTTAACGTCTTGGGAGTAATCCGAAAGTTTCCCTTCCAACACAAAAGGGAAACTGACTTCTCTGAAACAACCCGAGCGAGTTCCTGAGGTCCCCGTCGCAACTCAAGAATTACACCCAGCTTCCCGCCGCATCTTGAGAAACACCACAAAATTATCCGCTCAAGGCGAGATGACGAAATTTTGCACTGCACAATCAAGAGAAATTCCACATTCCCGCCTGAAAGGCAAAAGGGTACTTGACACATTTTATTCAGTTTAGTTCAGTCGCTCAGTCGTGTCCGACTCTCCGCGACCCAGTAGATCACTGTGCGCCAGGCCTCCCTGTCCATCACCCACTCCCAGAATTCACTCAAACTCATGTCCACAGAGTCGGTGATGCTATCCAGCCATCTCATTCTCTGTCGTCCCCTTCTCCTCCCGCGCCCAAACTTTCCTAGCATCAGAATCTTTTCCAGTGAGTCAACTCATCTCATGAGTTGGCCGAAGTATTGTAGTTTCAGCTTTAGAATCAGTCCTTCCAATGAACACCCAGGATTGATCTCCCTTAGAATGGACTGGTTGGATCTCCCTGCAGTTCAAGGGACTCACAAGAGTCTTCTCCAACACCACAGCTCAAAAGCATCAATTCTTCAGCGATCAGCATTCTTCACAATCCAACTCTCACATCCATATATGACCACGGGAAAAACCATAGCCTTGACTAGACGGACCTTTGCTGGCAAAGTAATGTCTCTGCTTTTTAATATACTATCAAGGTTGGTCATAACTTTCCTTCCAAGGAGTAAGCGCCTCTTACTTTCATGACTGCAATCAGCATCTGAAGTGGTTTTGGAGCCCCAAAAAATAAAGTCTGGCACTGTTTCCACTGTTTTTCCACCTATTTCCAGTGAAGTGATGGGACCAGATTCCATGAAATTTGTTTTCTGAATGTTGAGCTTCAAGCCAAACTTTTCATTCTCCCCTTTCACTTTCATCAAGAGGCTATTGAGTTCCTATTCACTTTCTGCCATAAGGGTGGTGTATTGTGCATATCTGAGGTATTGATATTTCTCCCAGCAATCTTGATTCCAGCTTGTTCTTCTTCCAGCCCAACATTTCTCATGAAGTACTCTGCATATAAGTCAAATAAGCAAGGTGAAAATATACAGACTTGACGTACTCCTTTTCCTATTTGGAACCAATCGGTTGTTCGATGTACAGTTCTGAGTGTTGCTTCCTGACCTGCATACAGGTTTCTCAAGAGGCAGCTCAGGTGGTCTGATATTCCTATCTCTTTCAGAATCTTCCACAGTTTATTGTGATCGACACAGTCAAAGGCTTTGGCATAGTCAATGAAGCAGAAATAGATGTTTTTTCTGGAATTCTCTTGCTTTGTCCATTATCCAGCTGATGTTGGCAATTTGATCTCTGGTGCCCCTGCCTTTTCTAAAACCCGCTTGAACATCTGGGAATTCACGGATCACATATTGCTGAGGCCTGGCTTGGAGAATTTTGAGCATGACTTTACTAGCGTGTGAGATGAGTGCAATTGTGCGGTAGTTTGAGCATTCTTTGGCATTGCCTTTCTTTGGGATTTGAATGAAGACTGACCTTTTCCAGTCCTGTGGCCGCTGCTGAGTTTTCCAAATGTGTTGGCATATTGAGTGCAGAATTTTCACAGCATCATCCTTCAAGATTTGAAATATCTCAACTGAAATTCCATCACTTTCACTAGCTTTTTTCGTAGTGATGCTTTCGAAGGCCCACTTGATTTCACATTCCAAGATGTCTGGCTCTAGGTCAGTGATCACATTATCGTGACTATCCTGGTCGTGAAGATCTTTTTTGTACAGTTCTTCTGTGTATTCTTGCCACCTCTTCTTAATATCTTCTGCTTCTGTTAGGTCCATGTCATTTCTGTCCTTTATCGAGCCCATCTTTGCATGAAATGTTCCCTTGGAATCTCTAATGTACTTGAAGAGATCTCTTGTTTTTCCAATTCTGTTGTTTTCCTCTATTTCTTTGCATTAATCACTGAGGAAGGCTTTCTTATTTCTCCTTGCTATTCTTTGGAACTCTGCATTCAGATGCTTATATTTTTCCTTTCCTCCTTTGCTTTTCGCTTCTCTTCTTTTCACAGATATTTGTAAGGCCACCTCAGACAGCCATTTTGCTTTTTTTCCATTTCTTTTCCATGGGGATGCTCTTGGTCCCTGTCTCCTGTACAATGTCACGAACCTCCGTCCAGAGTTCTTCAGGCACTCTATCAATCAGATCTAGTGCCTGAAATCTATTTCTCACTTCCACTGTATAATCATAAGGGATTTGATTTAGGTCATATCTGAATGGTCTAGGGGTTTTCCCTACTTTCTTCAATTTAAGTCTTAATTTGGCAATAAGGAGTTCATGATCTGAGCCACAGTCAGCTCCTGGTCTTGTTTTTGCTAACTGTATACAGCTTCTCCATCTTTGGCTGCAAAGAATATAATCAATCTGATTTCGGTGTTGACAATCTGGTGATGTCCACGTGTAGAGTCTTCTCTTGTGTTGTTGGAAGAGGGTGTTTGCTATGACCAGTGCATTCTCTTGACAAAACTCTATTAGACTTGGCCCTGCTTCATTCCTTGCTCCAAGGCCAAATTTGCCTGTTACTCCAGGTGTTTCTTGACTTCCTACTTTTGCATTCCAGTCCCCTATAATGAAAAGGACATCTTTTTTGGGTGTTCGTTCTAAAAGGTCTTGTAGGTGTTCATAGAACCGTTCAACTTCGGCTTCTTCAGCGTTACTGGTTGGGACATAGGCCTGGATTACTGTAATATTGAATAGTTTGCCTTGGAAACGAACAGAAATCATTCTTCCGTTTTTAAGATTGCATCCAAGTACTGCATTTCGGACTCTTTTGTTGACCATGATGGCTACTCCATTTCTTCTCAGGGATTCCTGCCCACAGTAGTAGATATAATGATCATCTGAGTTAAATTCACACATTCCATTCCGTTTTAATTCCCTGATTCCTAGAATGTCTATGTTCACTCTTGCCATCTCCTGTTTGACCACTTCCAATTTGCCTTGATTCATGGACCTAAAATTCCAGGTTCCTATGCAATATTGTTCTTTACAGCACCGGACCTTGCTTCTGTCACCGGTCACATCCACAACTGGGTACTGGTTTTGCTTTTGCTCTATCCCTTCATTCCTTCTAGAGTTATATCTCCACTGATCTCCAGTAGCATACTGGGCACCTACCGACCTGGGGAATTCCTCATTCAGTATCCTGTCATTTTGCCCTTTGATATTGTTCATGGGGTTCTCAACGCAAGTATACTGAAGTGGTTTGCCATTCCCTTCTCCAGTGGACCACATTTGGCTGTGGTCCATGTGATCAGATCGACTAGATTCCTGTGATTATGATTTCAGTGTGTCTGCCCTCTGATGCCCCCTCGCAATACCTACCATCTTATTTAGTTTCTCTTACTTTGCGTGTGGTATATCTCTTCACAGCTGCTCCAAGAAAGTGAAGCTGCTGCACCTTACCTTGGATGAGGGGTATATCCTCAAGGCCGCCCCTCCTGACCTTGAACGTGAGTAGATCCTGTCGGCCCTCCCTCACACAGCCACCGCCTATTGGACATGGGGTACCTCCTCTCGGCCGCCTGCCCTGGCCTCAGGCGTGGGGTAGATCCTCATGGCTGCCCATCTTTGCATGATCGGTTGCTCCGGGGCCGGCATCTCTTGCATCTGCGCAGGCGGGGCCGGGGCCTCTTGGGTCTGCGCCGACGGGTGAGTCTCAGAAAATTCCCTCACACAGTCGTCCCCATTGTAGAGCAGAACACAATTTATGGACTCAACTCGAGAAGAGGCCCTATTCCCACTTAACAGCTCGAGAGTAATCCCGAAGTTCCCCTTCCAACTCAAAAGGGGACCTGACTTCCCTGAATCAAGCTGAGTGAGTTCCTGAGTTCCTCTTCGCTACTCGAGAATTACCTCCAGCTTCCCGCCGCAACACGAGAAACACCACAAAATTATCCCCTCAATGCTAGATCAGGAAATTTTGCGCTGCACAATTCAAAAGAAATCCCACGTACCCCCTGGAAAGGCAAAACTGTACTTTACACCCTTTATGTGACTCAGAAATGCACCTCACACAGCTGTCCCCATTGGAGAGGAGAACACACTTTATGGACTCAACTCAAAAAGAGGCCCTATTCCCATGTAATGGCTCGAGAGTATTCCCGACATTCCCCTTCCTTCATAAAAGGGGAATTGACTTCCCTAAAGACACACGAGTGAGTAGCTGAGGTCCCCGTGGCAACTGGAGAAGTACACCCAACTACCCCCAATTCGAGAAACACCACGAAATTATCTCCTTAAATCGAATTGAAAAACTTTTGGGCTGAAGATCTCAAGAAAAGACCCACATTCCCGCTTGAAAGGCAAAAGACTACTTGACAAACTTTGTTCGACTCAGAAAGTTCCCTCAAACAGCCGCCCCATTGGAGAGGAAATCACACTTTTTGGACTAAACTCGAGAAGATGTCCTATTCCCATTTAACGGCTCGAGAGTAATCCGGAAGTTCCCCTTCCAACAAAAAAGGTGACCTTATTCCCTGAAGCAACCCGAGCGAGTTCCTGAGGTCCCTGTTGCAACTCGAGAAGTACCTCCAGCTTCCCACCGCAACTCAAGAAACACCACAGAATTATTCCCTCAAAGCGAAATGAGGAAATTTTGGGCTGCAGAATTTCAAGAGAATTCCCACATTCCCGCTTGAAAGGCATATGTGTACTTGACACCCCTTATGTGACTCAGAAAGTTCCCTCAAACAGCATTCCCGATTGGAGAGTAAAACTCACCTTATGGACTAAACTCGAGAAGAGGCTCTATTCCCATTTAATGCCTCTGGAGTAACCTGGAAGTTCCTCTTCCAACACAAAAGGGGAACTGACTTTCCTGAAGCAACCCGAGCGAGTTCATGAGGTCCTCGTCGCAACTCGAGAAGTACCCCAATATTCCCGTAGACACTAGATAAAAACAACAAAATTATCCCCTCAATTTGAGATGAGGAAATTGTGCACTGCAGAATCTCAAGAGAAATCCCACATTCCCTGTTGAAAGGCAAAAGGATACTTGACATCCTTAATGGGACTCAGAAAGTTCCCTCACACAGCCGTCCCCATTTGAGAGGAGAACACACTTTTTGACCTCACCTCGAGAAGAGGCCCTTTTCCATTTAACGTCGTGAAAGTAATCCAGAATTTCCACTTGCTTCACAAAAGGGGACTTGACTTCCCTGAAGCAACTGGAATGAGTTCCCGAGGTCGTCGTTGTACTTCGAACATTACTGCCAGATTCCGGCCGCTTCTCGGGAAACACCACAAAATTATCCCCTCAGTGCGAGATGAGGTAATTTTGTGCTGCAGGATCTCAAGAGAAAAGCCACATTCCCGATTGAAAGGCAAAATGGTAGTGACACCCTTTATGTGACTCAGAAAGTTCCCTCACACATATGTCCCAATTGGAGAGGAAAAAACACTTTATGGATTCAACACGAGAAGAGGCCCTACTCCGATTTAATGGCTCGAGAGTAATCCGGAAGTTCCCCTTCCAACACAAAAGGGGACCTGACTTCCCTGAAGCAACCCGAGCGAGTTCCTGAGGTCCCCGTCTCAACTCGAGAAGTACCCCCAGCTTCCCGCTGTAACTCGAGAAACACCACAAAAATATGGCCTCAATGCGACATGAGGAAATTTTGCGTGGCAGTATCTCAAGAGAAATCCCACATTCCCGCTTGAAATGCGAACGGGAACTTGACACACTTTATGTGACTCAGAAAGTTCCCTAACAGAGCCGTCCCCATTGGAGAGAACACAATTCACGGACTCAACTCGAGAAGAGGCCCTATTCTGATTTAACGGCTTGAGAGAAATCCCGAATTTCCACTTCCAACAAAAAAGGGGACCTGACTTCCCTGGGGGAACACGAGCGAGTTCCTGAGGTCCCCGTCGCACGTCAAGAAAAACCCCAAGCTTTCCACCACAACTCGAGAAACACCACAAAATTTTCCCCTCAATGCACGATGAGGATATTTTCCGCTGCAGAGCCTCAAGAGAAATCACACATTACTGCTTGAAACTCGAACGGGTACTTGACATCCTTTATGTGACTCCAAAACATCCCCGAGACAGTGGTCCACATTGAAGCGGAGAACATAAATTATCTACACAGCACTAGATTCGACCCTATTGTCTGACTCTACTGCACAGTTTCAAATGTAGCCTCGAGTATCAAATCACAGGACAAATGGTGACCTGACTCCATGAGCATACTCTATACAATCTCAAGGTACAAATGCAAAAAAGCAAAATGGCTGTCTGAGGAGGCCTTACAAATAGCTGTGAAAAGAAGAGAAGCGAAAAGTAAAGGAGGAAAGGATAGATATAAGCATCTGAATGCAGAGTTCCAAAGAAGAGCAAGGAGAGATAAGAAAGCCTTCCTCAGCGATCAATGCAAAGAAATAGAGGAAAACAGAATAGGAAAAACAAGAGATCTTTTCAAGAAAATTAGAGATATCAAGGGAACATTTCATGAAAAAATGGGCTCGATAAAGGACAGAACTGGTATGGACCTAATGGAAGCAGAAGATATTAAGAGAAGGTGGCAAGAATACACAGAAGAACTGTACAAAAAATGTCTTCACATTGAAGATAATCAGGATGGCGTGATCACTCATCTGGAACCAGACATCTTGGAATGTGAAGGCAAGTGGGCCTTAGAGAGCATCACCACGAACAAAGCTAGTGGAGGTGATGGAATTCCAATTGAGCTATTTCAAATCCTAAAGTATGATACTGTGAAAGTGCTTCACTCAATATGCCAGCAAATTTGGAAAACTCAGCAGTGGTCACAGGACTGGAAAATGTCAGTCTGCATTCCAATCCCAAAGAAAGGGAATGCCAAAGAATGCTCAAACTACCACACAATTGCATTCATCTCACACGCTAGTAAAGTCATGCTCAAAATTCTCCAAGCTTGGTTTCAGCAATATGTGAATCGTGAACTTCCAGATGTTCAAGCAGGTTTAAGAAAAGGCAGAGGCACCAGAGATCAAATTGCCAACATCTGCTGGATTATGGAGAAAGCAAGAGAATTCCAGAAAAACATCTATTTCTGCTTCATTGACTATGCCAAGGCCTTTGACTGTGTGGATCACAATAAACTGTGGAGCATTCTGAAAGAGATGGGAATCCCAGACCACCTGACCTGCCTCTGGAGAAACCTGTATGCAGGTCAGGAAGCAACAGTTAGAACTGGACATGGAACAACAGACTGGTTCCAAATAGGAAAAGGAGTACGTCAAGGTTGTATATTGTCACCCTGCTTATTTAACTTCTATGCAGAGTATATCATGAGGAACTCTGGGCTAGAAGAAGCACAAGCTGGAATCAAGATTGCCAGAAGAAATATCAATAACCTCATATATGCAGATGACACCACCCTTATGGCAGAAAGTGAAGAAGAACTCAAAGGCCTCTTGATGAAAGCAAAAGAGGAGAGTGAAAATGTTGGCTTGAAGCTCAACATTCAGAAAACTAAGATCATCGCATCTGGTCCCATCACTTCTTGGGAAATAGATGGGGAAACAGTCGAAACCGTTTCACACTTTATTTTGGGGGGCTCGAAAATCACTGCAGATGTTGAATGCAGCCATGAAATTAAAAGACGCTTGCTCCTTGGAAGGAAAGTTATGACCAGCCTAGATAGCATATTAAAAAGCAGAGACATTACTTTGCCAACCAAGGTCCGTCTAGTCAAGACTATGGTTTTCCCGTGGTCATGTATGGATGTGAGAGTTGGACTGTGAAAAAAGCTGATCGCCGAAGAATTGATGCTTTTGAACTGTGGTGCTGGAGAAGACTCTTGAGAGTCCCTTGGACTGCAAGGAGATCCAAATACTCCATTCTAGAGGAGATAAATCCTGGGTGTTCATTGGAAGGACTTATGCTAAAGCTGAAACTCCAATACTTTGGCCACCTCATGCGATGAGATAACTCACTGGAAAAGACTCTGATGCTGGGAGCGGTTGGGGATAGGAGGACATGGGGATGACAGAGAATGTGGTGGCTGGATGGCATCACTGACTCGATGGACATGAGTTTGAGTGAACGTCGGGAGTTGGTGATGGACAAGGAGGCCTTTCGTGTTGTGGTTCAGGAGTCACTAAGAGTCGGACACGACTGAGCGACTGAATCGAACTGAAGTGAAAGTGGCCTATCACTCGTATTACAACTCAAGAAGAAAGCGCACTTCCAGGTCTGAACAAGAGACGAGGCCTGAATCCCCTGGAGAATTTTGAGAGCAACGGCGAGATCCCTGTCTCCACTGGAGAAGAACAAACAGTTGACTGACTCAACGCTAGATGCGGCCCTATTCCTCTGCTGCTCTTTATAGAGGAATCTCGAGGTTCCCCTTCCAAAAAGATAGGAGACCTGACTTCCCTGGTACAACATGAACAAGTTCCTGGGGTCCCCGTTGCAACTCGAGAGGAACCCCAAGCTTCCCGCCGCAAATCGGGAAACACCACAAATTATCCCCTCAATGAGAGATGAGGACATTTTCCACTGCAGAATCTCAAGAGAAATCTCACATTTCCACTTGAAAGGCCAACGGGAACTTGACATCCTTTATGCGACTCAGTAAGTTCCCTAACACAGCCGTCCCCATTGGAGAGGAGAACACAATTTACGGACTCAGGTCGAGAAGAGGCCCTGTTCACATTTAACAGGTCAACAGTAATCCTGAAGTTCCCCTTCCAACACAAAAGGGGACCTGACTACACTGAAGCAACACGAGCGAGTTCCTGAGGTCCCCGTCGCTAGTCGAAAAAAACACCAAGTTTTACACCGCAACTCGAGAAACACCACAAAATTTTACCCTCAATGCGAGATGAGGATAATTTCCGCTGCAGAGTCTCAAGAGAAATCGCACATTACCGCTTGAAACCCGAACGGAACTTGACACAGTTTATGCGACTCAGTAAGTTCCCTAACACAGCCGTCCCCATTGGAGAGGAGAACACAATTTACGAACTCAACTCGAGAAGAGGCCCTATTCCCATTGAACTGCATGAGAGTAATCCCGAAGTTCCCCTTTGAACACAAAAGGGGACCTGCCTTCTCTGAAGCGACACGGGGGATTTCCTGAGGTCCCCGTCCCAAATCAAGAGGGGGACCAAGCTTCCCGCCGCAACTCGAAAAACACCTCAATATTTTCCCCTCAATGCGAGATGAGGATATTTTCTGCTGCAGTGACTCAAGAGAAATCGCACATTACCGTATGAAACTCGAACGGGTACTTGACACCATTTATGCGACCCAAAAACTTCCCCAAGAAAGCCTTCCACATTGAAGCAGAGAACACAATTTTCTATACAACACTAGATGTGATCCTGTTATTCTATTGTGTCTCGAGAGGAATCACCATGTTCCCCTTCTAAAACACAATGAGACCCAACTTCCCTGGGACATCGCGATCAAGGTCCTGAGGTCCCCGTCACAACACGACAGGAACATCTAGCTTCCTGCCGCAAGTCGAGAAACACCTCAATATTACCCCTCAATGAGAGATGAGGAAAATTTCTACTGTAGATCTCTAGAGAAATCCCACATTGCCACTTGAAATGTGAACGTTAACTAGACAACATTTATGCGACTCAGAAAGTTCCCTAACACTGCGGTCCCCATTGAAGAGGAGTACACATTTCACGGACTCAACTCGAGAAGAGGCCCTATTCCCATTTAACGGCTCGAGAGTAATCCCGACGTTTTCCTTCCAACACAAAAGGGGAACTGACTTCTCTGAAGCAACATGGAGGATTTCCTGATATCCCCTTGGCAAATCGAGAGAGAGCCCAAGCTTCCCGCCGCAACTCATGAAAAACCACAAGATTCTGCCCTCAAGGCGAGAAGAACAACATTTGCATTTCAGATTCACAAGAAAAATTCCACATTCCCGCTTGAAACTCGACAGTTTACTTAACATCCTTATTGAGACTAAAAACTAAACCTACATACACAGCCCCAATCCAGAGGAACACCGAGTTTCTTGCGACACTGACAAAATGCCCCATTTTCCACTCCTCTTTTCCAGATGAGAGTTGATTCCTCTGCTTCCTCTGGAATGGAAATCAGACGTTCCGATCCCACAGGACGAGCAAGCAGGTACCACCTTGAAACTCGGGAAGATAACCGGTTTTCAAAACACAAATGGAAAAGGTACGGATGTCACCACCCACTCGAGATATTGTCTGATTCTACTGCACAGATTCAGATGTATCCTCGAGTATCAACTCAGAAGATGATAGGAGACCTGACTCCACGAGCATACTCTATACAATCTTCAGGTAAAAATGGAAAACTAAAGTGGCCTATCACCCGTATTACAACTCGAGAAAAAAGCGCAGTTCCAGGTCTGAACAAGAGACGAGGCCTGAATCCCCTGGAGAATTTTGAGAGCAACCAAAATTTCTCTGTCTCCACTGGAAAAGAACAAACAGTGGACCAACTGAATGCTAGATAAGGTCCTATTCCACTGCTGCTCCTTATAGAGGAATCTCGAGGTTCCCCTTCGAAAATGATAGGAGACCTGACTTTCCCTGGGGCAACACAAGCGAGTTCCTGGGGTCCCCGTCGCAACTCGAGAGGAACGCCAAGCTTCCCGCTGCAAGTTGAGAAACACAACAAAATTATCCCCTCAGTGCAAAATGAGGAAATTTTTCACTTCAGAATCTCAAGAGAAATCCCACACTCCTGCTTGAAAGGCGAACGGGTACTTGACATCCTTTATGCGAATCAGAAAGTTCCCTCACACTGCCGTCCCCATTGGAGAGGAGAACACAATTTACGGACTCAGGTCGAGAAGAGGCCCTGTTCACATTTAACGGGTCGACAGTAATCCTGAAGTTCCCCTTCCAACACAAAAGGGGACCTGACTTCCCTGAAGCAACACGAGCGAGTTCCTGAGGTCCCCGTCGCAAGTCGAAAAAAATACCAAGCTTTACGCCGCAACTCGAGAAACACCACAAAATTTTCCCCTCAATGCGAGATGAGGATAATTTCCGCTGCAGAGTCTCAAGAGAAATTGCACATTACCGCTTGAAACCCGAACGGAACTTGACGCACTTTATGAGACCCAAAAATTTCCCCCAGGTAGCCGTCCACATTGAAGCAGAGAACACAATTTATCTACACAGCAGTAGATGCGACCCTATTACTCTCCCGTGCCTCGAGAGGAATGGCAATGTTCCTCTTCCAACACGCAAGGAGACCTAACTGCCCTGGGATATCGAGATCGAGGCACTGAGGTCCCCGTCGTAACTCGATAGGACCTCAATTCTTACCGCCGCAAGTCGAGAAACACCACAAAATTATCCCCTCAATGCTTGATGAGGACATTTTCCACGGCAGCATATCAAGAGAAATCCCACATTCTCGCTTGAAAGGTGAACGGGTACTTGACACCCTTTATGTGACTCAGAAAGTTCCCTCACAGAGCCGTCCCGTTTGGAGAGGAGAACACAATTTAGGACTCAACTCGGTAAGAGGCCCTATTTCCATTCTAAGCCTCGAGAGTAATCCCGATGTGACTACCAAAACGAAAGAAGATCTGACTTCCCAGGGACTATAGGAGGGAGGTCCTGAGATCCCGTTCCCCTTTCGAGAAGAACCCCAAGCTTCCCACGGCAACTCGAGAAAAACCACAAGATTCTGCACTCAAAGTGAGATGAGGAAAATTTCCCCTGCAGAGTCTCAAGGGATATCCCATATTCCCACTTGAAACCAGAACGGGTACTTGACACCCTTTGTGAGACTCAAAATATTCTGTGACATAGCTGTCCCCACTTGAGAGAACTCAATTTATGGACTCAACTTTAGATGAGGCACTATTCCCATTCCACGCCTCTAGAGTAATCCCGATGTTCCCCTACGAAAACGAAAGGAAACCTGACTTTCCAGGGATTACACGAGCGAGTTCCTGAGGTGTCTGTCGCATCTCGAGAAGGACATTAAGATTCCCATGGCTACTCGTGAAAAACCACAAGATTCTTCACTCAAGGTGAGATGAGGAAATTTCCCCTGCAGAGTCTCAAGAGAAATTATACATTCCTGCTTGAAACGCGAACGGGTACTTGACACCCTTTATGAGACTCAAGATATTCCCTGACATAGCTTTCCCCACTTGAGAGGAGAACACTATTTATAGACTCAACAATAGATGAGGCCTTATTCCCATTCCACGCCTCGAGAGTAATCCCGATGTTCCCCTACCAAAACGAAAGGAGACCTGTCTTCCCAGGGACTAACCAAGCGAGTTCCTGAGGTCCCCATCGAAACTGGAGAAGGACCCCAAGCATCCCGACGCAAATTGAGAAAAATCACAAGATTCTGCACTCAAGGTGAGATGAGGAAATTTTACCCTGCAGAGTCTCAAGAAAAATCCCACATTCCCGCTTGAAACGTGAACGGGTACTTGACACCCTTTATGAGACTCAAGACATTCCCTGACATAGCTGTCCCCACTTGAGATTAGAACAAAATTTATTGAATCAACTTAAGATGAGGCTCTATTCCCATTCCATGCCTCGACAGTAATCCCGAGGTTCCCTTACCAAAATGAAAGGAGACGTGACTTCCCAGGGACTACACGAGCGAGCTCCTGAAGCCCATGTCACAACTCGAGAGGGACCCCAAGCTTCCCGCCGCAACTCGAGAAAAACCACGGGATTCTGCACTCAAGGTGAGATGAGAAAAATTCCCCTGCTGAGTCTCAAGAGAAATCCCACATTCCGGTTTGAAATGCGAACAAGTATTGACAACCTTTATGTGACTCAAGACATTCCCTGACATAGCTGAACTCACTTGAGAGGAGAACACAATTTATGGACTCAACCATAGATGAGTCTCTGTTCCCATTCCACGTCTTGAGAGTAATCCCGAGGTTCCCCTACCAAAACGAAAGCAGACCTGACTTCCCAGGGACTACAAGAGCGAGTTCCTGAGGTCCATGTCACAAGTCGAGAAGGATCCCAAGCTTTCCGCCGCAACTCGAGAAAAGCCACAAGATTCTGCACTCAAGGTGAGATGAGGAAAATTTCCCCTGCAGAGTCTCAAGAGAAATCCTACATTCCCCCTTGAAACGTGAATGGGTACTTGACACCCTTTAGGCAAATCAAGACAGTCCTTGACATAGCTGTCCCCACGTGAGAGGAGAACACAATTTATGGAATGAACTTGAGATTAGGCCCTATTCCCATTCCACGCCTTGAGCGTAATCCCAATGTTCCCATACCAAAACGAAAGGAGACCTGACTTCCCTGGGAATACACGAGGGAGTTGCTGAGGTACTTTTCACAAATCGAGAAGGACCCCAAGCTTCCCACCGCAACTCGAGAAAAACAACAAGATTCTGCACTCACGGTGAGATGAGGAAAATTTCCCCTGCAGAATCTCAAGAGAAATCCGTCATTGCCACTGGAAACGCGAACGGGTGCTTGACACAATTTATGTGACTCAAGACTTTCCCTGACATAGCTCTCCACAGTTGAGAGGAGAAACCAATTTATGGACTCAACTTGAGATGAGGCCCTGTTCAGATTCCACAACTTGAGAGTAATCCCGAGGTTCCCCTACATCACGAAAGAGACCTGACTTCCCAGGGAATACAGGAACGAGTTCCTGAGGTACCTGTCGCAATTCTAGTAGGACCCAAGCTTCCCACCGCAATTCGAGAAAAACCACAAGATTCTGCACTCAAGGTGACATGAGGAAAATTTCCCCTGCACAGTCTCAAGAGAATTCCCACATTCCCGCTTGAAACGCGAACAGGTACTTGACACCCTTTATGCGACACAAGACATTCCCTGACATAGCTGTCCCTATTTGAGAAGAGAACACACTTTGTGGACTCATCTTTAAAAGAGGCCCTATTCCCATTCCACGCCTCGAGAGTAATCCCGATGTTCCCCTACCAAAGTGAAAGGAGACCTGACTTCCCAGGGAATACACGAGCGAATTCCCGAGGTCCCTGTCGCAACTCGAGAAGGACCCCAAGGTTTCCGCCGCAACTCGAGAAAAACCACAAGATCCTGCACTCAATGTGAGATGAGGAAAATTTACCCTGCAGAGTATCAAAGGAAATTCCACATTCCCGCTTGAAACGCAAACGAGTTCTTGACACCCTTTATGCGACTCAAGACATTCCCTGAAATAGCTGTCCCCACTAGAGAGGAGAACCCATTTAATGGACTCAATTTTATGAGGCCTTATTCCCATTCCACGCCTCCAGAGTAATCCTTATGTTTCCCTTCCAAAACAAAATGAGACCTGACTTCCCAGGTTCTACACAAGCGAGTTCCTGAGGCCCGTGTCGCAACTCGAGAAGGACCGCAAGTTTCCGCCACAATTCGAGCAAAACCACAAGATTCTGCAGTCAAGGTGAGATGAGGAAAATTTCCCCTAGAGGGTCACAAAAGTTATCCCACATTACCGCTTGAAACTCGAACGGGTACTTGACACCCTTTTGCGAATCAGAACATTCCCTGGCATAGCTGTCTCCACTTGAGAGGAGAACACAGTTTATGGACTCAACTTGAGATGATGCCCTATTCCCATTCCACCCCTCGAGAGTAATCCCGATGTTCTCCTACCAAAACCAAAGCAGAATTGACTTTCCAGGGACTACACGAGCGAGTTCCTGAGGTCCCTGTCCCAACTCGAGAAGGACCCCAATCTTCCCGCCGCAACTCGAGAAAAACCACAAATTTGTTCACTCATGGTGAGATGAGGAAAATTTCCCCTACAGAGTCTCAAGAGAAATCCCACATTCCCTTTTAAACTCAAACGGGCTCTTGACACTATTTCTGCGACACAAAAAGGACCCTTATAAGCTGTACCCACTGGAGAGGAGCACACAATTAACGGACTCTTCTCTAGATGAGGCCCAATTCACTTTCGATGCCTCGAGAGAAATCCCGAAGTAGCCTTTCCAACAGGAAAGGAGAACTGACTTCCCTGGGGCAACACGAGCGATTTCTTGAGATCCCCATCACAACCTGAAAGGGACCCCAAGCTTCCAGCCGCAACTCGAGAAAAACCACAAGATTCTCCCCTCAATGCGAGATGAGGAATATTTCTGCTGCAGAGTCTCAAGAGAAATCACACATTCCCCCTTGAAACTCAAAATGGTACTTTAAACCCATTCTTTGACACACAAAGATCCCTGACTAATCCGTCCCACTGGAGAGGAACACACGATTAATCAACTCAACACAAGATGATGCCCAAATCACTGTCCACGCCACGATTGGAATCCCGAGGTTCCCCTTCCAACACGATTGGAGACCTGAGGTCCCAGAGGCAACACGAGCGAATTCCTGAGTTCCCCGTAGCAATCGAGAAGGAACCAAAGTTTCCTGCCTCAACTCGAGAAAAACCATAAGATTCTGAACTCGAGGTGAGATGAGGAAAATATCCCATTTAGAGTCCCAAGAGAAACCCCACATTCCCGCTGTAAACTCGAAAGGGTACATGACACCCTTTATGAGACTCATGACATTCCATGACATAGCTGTCAGCACTTTAGAGGAGAACACAATTTATGGACTCAACTTTAGATGAGGCCGTATTCCCATTCCATGCCTCGAGAGTAGTACCGAAGATCCCGTACCAAAATGAAAGGAGACCTGACTTCCCAGGGACTACATGAGCGAGTTCCTGATATCACCGTCAAAAACGGAAAGGGACGCCAAGCTTCAAGCTGTAACTTGAGAAAAACCACAAGATTCTCGCTTCAATGCGAGTTGAGGAACATTTCTGCTGCAGAGTCTCAAGTGAAATCACACATTCCTTATTTGAAACCCGAACGGATACTTGACACCCTTTATGTGACTCAAGACATTTCCTGACATACCTGTCCCCACTTGAGAGGAGAACACAACTTATGGATTCAAATTTAGATAAGGCCCTATTCTCATTCCACGCCTCACGAGTAATCCCGAAGTTCCCCTACCAGAGGAAAGGAGACCTGATTCCCAGGGACAACACGAGCATGTCCCTGGGATGTACGTTGAAAGTCGAAAAGGACCCCAAGTTTCCACCGCAACTCGAGAAAAACCACAAGATTCTTCACTCAAGGTGAGATGAGGAAAATTTCCCCTGCAGAGTCTCAAGAGAAATCCCACATACCCTTTTAAACTCGAACGGGCACTTGACACTATTTCGGTGACACAAAAAGGACTCTTACTAAGCCGTCCCCACTGGAGAGGAGCAAACATTTAACACACTCATCTCTGGATGAGGCTCAATTCACATTCGATGCCTAGAGTGAAATCCCGAAGTACCCTTTCCAACTGGAAAAAAGACCTGACTTCCCTGGGGCAACACGAGCGATTTCCTGAGATCCCCGTCACAACCCGAAAGGGACCCCAAGGATCCAGCCGCAACTCGAGAAAAACCACAAGATTCTCCCCTCAATGCGAGATGAGAAATATTTCTAAGGCAGAGTCTCAAGAGAAATCACACATTTACCCTTGAAATTCGACAGGGTACTTTAAACCATTTCTTTGACACAAGAAGATCCCTGACTAATCCGACCCCACTGGAGAGGAACACACAATTAACGGATGCAACACAAGATGATGCCCAAGTCACATTCCATGCCATGAGCGGTATCCCGAGTTTCCTCTTCCAACACGATTGGAGACCGGATGTCCCTGGGGCAACACGAGCGAATTCCTGAGATACCCTCACAATCCAGAAGGAGCCAAAGCATCCCACCGCAACTCGAGAAAAAACGTTAGATTCTGCACTCAAGGTGAGCTGAGGAAAATTTCCCATGGAGAGTCCCAAGAGAAATCCCACATTCCCGCTTGAAACTCAAAAGGATCCATGACACCCTTTATGTGACTCAAGACATTCCCTGACATAGCTGTCGACACATGAGAGGAGAACAAAATTTGTGGACTGAACTTTAGATGAGGCCATATTCCCATTCCATGCCTCGAGAGTAATCCCAAAATCCCCTACCAAAACGAAAGGAGACCTGACTTCCCAGGGACTACACGAGCGAGTTCTTGATATCACCATTGCAACCCGTAAGGGACCCCAAGCTTCAAGCCACAACACGAGAAAAACCACAAGATTCTCCCCTCAATGCGAGAGGAGGAACATTTCTGCTGCAGAGTCTCAAGAGAAATCACACATTCCTGCTTGAAACTCGAGAGGCTACTTGAAACCCTTTCAGAAACACAAAAAGATCCTGGACTAAGCCGTCCCCACTGGAGAGGAGCACACAATTATCGGACTCCAAATGAGAAGCAAATCAGATTCCACGCCACGATTGGAATCCCGATGTTCCCCTTCCAATATGTTCGGAGACCTGCCATCCCTGGGATAACAAGAGCGAGTTTCTGAGGTCCCCGTCGCAACTCGAGAAGGCCCCCAAATTCCTGCCACAACTCGAGACAAACCACAATATTGTGCACTCAAGGTGTGATGAGGAAAATTTTCCCATGCTAAGTCTGAAGAGAAATCCCACATTCCTGCTTGAAACTCGAAAGGGTACATGACACCCTTTATGCGACTCAAGACATTCCCTGACATAGCTGTCGCCACATGAGAGGAGAAAAAATTTATGGACTCAAATTTAGATGAGGCCGTATTCCCATTCCATGCCTCGAGAGTAATCCCGAAATCCCCTACCAAAACCAAAGGAGACCTGACTTCCCAGGAACTACACGAGCGAGTTCCTGATATCACTGTCGCAACCCAAAAGGGACCCCAGGCTTCAAGCCGCAACACATTTCTGCTGCAGAGTCTCAAGAGAAATCACACATTCCTGCTTGAAACTCGATAGAGTACTTGAAACCCTTTCTGAAACACAAAAAGATCCCGGATTAAGCCGTCCACACTGGAGAGGAGCACACAATTATCGGACTCAACACAAAATGAGAAGCAAATCACATTCCACACCACGATTGGAATCCAGAGGTTCCCCTTACAACACGATTGGAGACCTGCCGTCCCTGGGATAACACGAGCGAGTTTCTACGGTCCCCGTTGCAACTGGAGAAAGACCCCAAGCTTCCCGCCGCAACTCGAGACAAACCACAAGATTGTCGACTCAAGGTGTGATGAGGAAAATTTTCCCATGCTGAGTCTGAAGAGAAATCCCACATTCCCACTTGAAACACGAACCAGGACTTGACACACTATATGAGACCCAAAACATACCTTGACACAGCTGTCCCCACTGGAGAGAAGAACACAATTAATGGACTCAATTTTAGATGAGGCTGTATTCCCATTCAATGCCTCGAGAATAATCCCGAGGTTTCCCTTCCAAAACGCAAGGAGATATGACTTCCCTGGGGCATAATCAGCGAGTAATTGAGGTCCCCGTCGCAACTCGAGAAGGACCCCAAGCTTCCCGCTGCAACTCGAGAATAACGACAAGATTCTTCACTCAAGGTGAGATGAGGAAAATTTCCCCTGCAGAGTCTCAAGAGAAATCCTACATTCTCGCTTGAAATTCGAACGGATACTTGACACCCTTTATGCGACTCAAGACATTCCCTGACAGAGCTGTCCCCACTTGAGAGGAGAACACAATTTCTGGACTCAACTTTAGCTGAGGCCTTTTTCCCATTCCACGCTTCAAGAGTAATCCCGAAGTTCCCCTACCAGAGGAAAGGAGACCTGACTTCCCAGGGACAACACGAGCGTGTCCCTTAGGTGCCCATTGTAAGTCGAAGAGGACCCCAAGCTTCCGACGCAACTCGAGACAAACCACAAGATTGTGCACTCAAGGTGTGATGAGGAAAATTTTCCCATTCTGAGTCTCAAGAGAAATCCCACATTCCCGCTTGAAACTCGAACCAGGACTTGACACAATATATGCAACCCAAGACATTCCTTGACAAAGCTGTCCTCACTGGAGAGAAGAACACAATTTATGGACTCAATTTTAGATGAAGCCATATTCCCATTCTACACCTCGAGTGTAATCCCGAAGCTCTCTTTGCAAAAAGAAAAGTGACCTGACCTCCCTGAAGTAAACAGAGCTAGGTTCTGAGGGCACTGTCTCAACTTGAGAGGGACTACAAGCTTCTCGCATCAACTTGATAAAAACCACGAGATTCCCACATCAATGCGGGATGAGGAATATTCTGCTGCAGAGTCTCAAGGGAAAACCCACATTACCGCTTGAAATTCGAACGGGTACTTGACACCCTTTCTGCACCCATAAAAGTTCCCTGACTAAGCCGTCCCTACTGGAGAGGAGCACATAATTTAAGGACTCATTTTTAGATGACTTCCATTTGCCATTCCACGCCTGGAGAATAATCCCGAAGTTTCCCTTCCAACACGTAAGGAGACCTGACTTCCCTGGGGCAGGACCAGTAAGTAACTGTGGTCCCCGTCGCAACTCGAGAAGGACCCAAAGCTTCCCGCCGCAACTAGAGAAAAACCACAAGATTCTGCACTCAAGGCAAGATGAGGAAAATTTCCCATATAGAGTCTCAAGAGAAATCCCACATTCCCTCTTGAAACTCGAATGGATACTTGACACCCTTTATGCGACTCAAGACATTCCCTGACATAGCTGTCCCCACTTGAGAGGAGAACACAATTTCTGGACTCAACTTTAGATGAGGCCCTATTGCCTTTCCACGGCTCAAGAGTAATCCCGATGTTCCCCTACCAAAATGAAAGGACACCTGACTTCCCAGGGACTACACGAGCAAGTTCCTGAGGTCCATGTCGTAACTCGGGAAGGACCCCAATTTTCCCGCCTCCTCTCGAGAAAAACCACAAGATTTTGCACTCAACGTGAGATGAGGAAAATTTCACCTGCAGAATCTCAAGAGAAATCTCACATTCCCACTTGAAGTGAAATAGGTACTTGACACCCTTTATGCAACTCAAGACATTCCCTGACATAGCTGTCCCCACTTGAGAGGAAAAAATATTTTATGGAATCAATTTTAGATGAGGCACTATTCCCGTTAAACGCCTCGAGCGTAATCCCGATGTTCCCCTACCGAAACGAAAGGAGACCTGACTTCCCCGGGACTACACGATCGAGTTTCTGAAGTCCAGGTCGCAACCCAAGAATGACCCAACCTTCCCGCCGCAACACGAAAAAAACACAATATCTGCACTCAAGGTGAGTTGAGGAAAATTTCCCCTGCAGAGTCTCCAGAGAAACCCCACATTCCCGCATGAAACGCCAACTGTTACTTGACAAACTTTATGCGAGTCAAGACATTCCCTAACATAGCTGTCCCAATTTGAGAGGAGAACACAATTTAGGGACTCAACTTTAGATGAGGCAGTATTCCATTTCCATGCCCCGAGAGTAATCCCGATGTTCCCCTACCAAAACGAAAGGAGACCTGACTGCCCAGGGACTACTCGAGCGAGTTCCTGAGGTCCCTGTCGCAACTCGAGAATGGACCGAAGCTTCCCGCCGAAACAAGAAAAAAACCACAGGTTTCTGCACTCAAGATGAGATGGGGAAAATTTCCCCTGCAGAGTCTCA
The DNA here is from genome assembly GCF_049115385.1 of Moschus berezovskii. Lineage (NCBI taxonomy): Eukaryota > Metazoa > Chordata > Mammalia > Artiodactyla > Moschidae > Moschus > Moschus berezovskii. The sequence continues at coordinate 46,883,540 of NC_142485.1, read as the reverse complement.
AGAGAAATCCAACATTCACGCGAATGGGTACTTGACACCCTTTATGCCACTCAAGACATTCCCTGACATAGCTGTCCATACTGGAGAGGAGAAAACAATTTTTGGACTCAAATTTAGATGAGGCCCTATTCCCATTCCACGCCTCGAGAGCATTCCCGATGTTCCCCTACCAAAAAGAAAGGAGATCTGACTTCCCAGGGACTACTTGAGCGAGTTCCGGAGGTCGCTGTCATATTCGAGAAGGGCCCCAAGCTTCCCGCCGCAACAAGAGAGAAACCACAAGATTCTGCACTCAAGGTGACATGAGGAAAATCTCCCCTGCAGAGTCTCAAGAGAAATCCCACATTCCCGCTTGAAACACGAACGGGTAATTGACACCTATTATGCGACACAAGACATTCCCTGACATAGCTGTCCGTACTTGAGAGGAGAGCACAATTGATGGACTCAATTTTAATGAGGCCCTATTCCCCTTCCACGCCTCTCTTGTATCCCCATGTTCCCCTACCAATTCTAAAGGAGACCTGACTTCCCAGGGACTACACGAGCGAGTTCCTGAGGTCCCTGTCACAGCTCGAGAAGGACACCAAGCTTCACGCCGCAACTGGAGAAAAACCACAAGGTTCTTCACTAAAGGTGAGATGAGGAAAATTTCCCCCACAGTGTCTAAAGAGAAATCCCACATTCCAGCTTGAAATGCGAACGGATACTTGACACCCTTTATGCGACTCAAGACATTCTCTGACATAGCTGTCCACACTTGAGAGGAGAGCACAATTTATGGACTCAACTTTAGATGAGGCCCTATTCCCATTCCACGTTTCGAGAGTAATCCCAATGTTCCCCTACCAAAACAAAAGGAGACCTGATTTACCAGGGACTACATGAGCGTGTTCTTGAGCTCCCTTTCCCAACTCGAAAAGGAACTCAAGCTTTGTGCCGCAACTGGAGAAAAACCACAAGATTCTGCACTCAAGTTGAGATCAGGAAAATCTCCCCTGCAGAGTCTCAAGAGAAATCCCACATTCCTGCTTGAAACGCGCTCAGGTACTGGACACCCATTATGCGACTCAAGACATTCCCTGACATAGCTGTCCCCACATGAGAGGAGAACACAATTTATGGACTCAACATTAATGAAGCGCTATTGCCCTTCCATGCCTTGAGAGTAATGCCGATATTCCCCTGCCAAAACGAAAGGAGACCTGACTTCTCAGGGACTACATGAGCGAGTTCCTGGGGTCTGTTTCGCAACTGGAGAAGGTCCCGAAACTTCCCGCCGCAACGCGAGATAACCCACAATATTCTGCACTCAAGGTGAGATGATGAAATTTCCCCCAGCAGAGTCAAGAGAAATCCCAAATTCCCGCTTGAAACGCTAATGGGTACTTGACAACCTTTATGCGACTCAAGTCATTCCCTGATATTGCTGTCCCCAAATGAGAGGAGAACACAATTTATGGACTCAACTTGAGATGAGGCCCTATCCCCATTCTATGCCTCTAGAGTAATCCCGATGTTCCCTTACCAAACGAAAGACCTGACTTCCAAGGGACTACAGGAGCGAGTTCCTGAGGTCCCTATCAGAAATCAAAAAGGAACCCAAGCTTCCCACCGGAACTCGAGAAAAACCACAAGATTCTTCACTCAAGGTGAGATGAGGAAAATTCCCCCTGAAATCTCAAGAGAAAATCCACATTTCCGCTTGAAACTCTAGCGGGTACTTGACACCCTTTACGCGACTCAAGACATTCCCTGACATAGCTGTCCTCAATTGAAAGGAGAACACAATTTATGGGCCAACAAAGATGAGGCACTATTCCCATTTCATGCCTCGATAGTAATACCAGTATTCCCCTACCAAAACGAAAGGAGACCTGACTTCCCAGAAACTACACGATCGAGTTCTTGAGGTACCTGTTGGAACTCTAGAAGGACCCCAAGCTTCCCGCCGCAACTCGAGAAAACCCACAAGATTCTGCACTCAAAGTGAGATGGGGAAAATTTCCAATGCAGAGTCTCAGGAGAAATCCCACATTCCCTGATGAAACGCGAACGGGTACTGGACACCCTTTATGTCACGCAAGACATTCCCTGACACAGCTGTCCCCACTTGAGAGGAGAACACAATTTATGGACTTAAATTTAATGAAGTCCTATTGCCCTTCCACTCCTTGAGAGTAATCCTGATATTCCCCTACAGAAACGAAAAGGACCTGACTTCCCAGAACTACACTAGCGAGTTCCTGACGTCCCTGTCACAAATCGAGAAGGTCAAAGCTTCCTCCCACTACACGTGAAAAACCACAAGATTCTGCACTCAAGGTCTGATCAGGAAAATTTCCCCTGCAGAGTCTCAAGAGAAATCCCACATTCCTGTGAGAAATGCGATCGGATACTTGACACACTTTAGGCGACTCAAGACATTCCCTGACAAAAATAGCCATACTTGAGAGGAGAACACAATTTATGGTCTCAACTTTAGATGAGGCCTTATTCCCCTCCACGCCTTGAGAGTAATCCCGATATTCGGCTACCAAAACGAAAGGAGACCTGACTTCCCAGGGACTACAGAGCGAGGTATTGAGGTTCCTGTAGCAACTCGAGAAGGGCTCCAAGCATCCTGCCGCAACTTGAGAAAAACCACAAGATTCTGCACTCAAGGTGAGATGAGGAAAATTTCCCCTGCAGAGTCTCAAAAGAAGTCCCACATATCCGCTTGAAATGCGAACAGGTACGTGACACCCTTTATGCGACTAAAGACATTCCCTGACATAGCTGTCCGTACTTGAGAGGAGAACACAATTTATGGACTCAATCATAGATGAGGCCCTATTCCCTTTCCACGCCTTGAGTGTAATCCCGATCTTCCCCTACCAAAATGAAAGGAGACCTGACTTCCCAGGGACTACACAAGGGAGTTCCTGAGGTCCCTGTCGCAACTCCAGAAAGACCCCAAGATTCCCGCCACAACTCGATAAAAATCACAAGATTCGGCAGTAAAGGTGTGATGAAGAAAATTTCCCATGCAAAATCTCAAGAGTAATCCAACATTCCTGCTTGAAACACGAATCATCACTTGACACCTTTTATGCGACTCAAGACTTTCCCTGACATAGCTCTTGCCACTTGAGAGGAGAACACAGTTTATGGACTCAACTTTAGATGAGACCCTATTCCCATTCCACACATCGTGAGTAATCCCGATGTTCCCCTAATAAGAAAAAGGAGAACTGACTTCCCAGTGAGAACACGAGTGAGTTCCTGAGGTCGCGTCGCAACTCGTGAAAGACCCTAAGCTTCCTGCAGCAACTCGTGAAAAACCAGAAGATTCTGCACTCAAGGTGAGATGAGGAAAATTACCCCTGAAGAGTTTCAAGAGAAATCCCACATTCCCGCTTGAAATGCGAACGGGTACTTGACACCCTTTATGAGACTCAAAATATTCCCTGACATAGCTGTCCCCACTTGAGAGGAGAACACACTCTTTGGACGCAACTTTAGATGAGGCCCTATTCCCTTTCCATGCCTTGAGAGTAATCCTGATGTTCCCCTTCTAAACAAAAGGAAATCTGACTTCCCAGGGACTACACTATCGACTTCCTGAGGTCCCTGTCGCAACTCGAGAAGGACCCCAAGCTTCCCACTGCAATTCGAGAAAAACCAGAAGATTCTGCACTCAAGGTGAGATGAGGAAAATTTCCCCTGTATAGTCTCAAGAGAAATCCCACATTTGCGCTAGAAACCCGAACGGGTACTTGACACACTTTAGGCGACTCAAGACATTCCCTGACAAAGCTCTCCATACTTGAGAGGAGAACACAATTTATGAACTCAACTTTAATGAGGCCCTATTTCCCTTCAGGGCCTCGCTAGTAATCCCGAATTCCCCTACCAAAACGAAAGGAAACCTGACTTCAAAGGTACTACAGAGCCAGGTACTGAGGTCCCTGTCACAAATTGAGAAGGGCCCCAAGCTTCCCACCGCAACTTGAGAAAAACCACAAGATTTTGCACTCAAGGTGAGATGAGGAAAATCTCACCTGCAGAGTCTCAAGAGAAATCCCACATTCCCGCTTGAATGGCGAACGGGTACTTGACACCCTTTATGCGACTCCAGACATTTTCTGACATAGCTGTCAATACTTGAGAGTAGAAAACAATTTATGGCTTCAACTTTAATGATGTCCTATTTCCCTACAACGCACCACTAGTAATCCCGACGTTCCCCTACCAAAAAGAAAGGAGAACTGATTTCTCAGGGGCTACATGTGCAAGATCCTGAGGTCCCTGTCGCAACTCGAGAAGGACTCCAAGCTTCCCGCCTCAACTCGAGAAAAACCACAAGATTCTGCACTCAAGGTGAGATGAGGAAAATTTCCCCTGTAGAGTCTCAAGAGAAATCCTACCTTTCCGCTAGAAACGCGATCAGATACTTGACACACTTTAGGCGACTCAAGACATTCCCTGACAAAGATTACGATACTTGAGAGGAGAACACAATTTATGGTCTCAACCATAGATGAGGCCTTATTCCCCTTCCACTCCTTGAGACTAACTCCGATATTCCCCTACGAAAACGAGAGGAGACCTGACTTCCCAGGGACTACACGAGCTAGTTCCTGAGGTCCCTGTCGCAACTCCAGATAGACCCCAAGATTCCCGCCGCAACATGAGAAAAACCACAAGATTCGGCAGTAAAGGTGTGATGAGGAAAATTTCCCATGCAGAATCTCAAGAGTAATCCAACATTCCCGCTTGAAACGCGAATCATCACTTGACACCCTTTATGTGACTCAAGACTTTCCCTGAGAGAGCTGTCGCCACTTGAGAGGAGAACACACTTTTTTTACGCAACTTTAGATGAGACCCTATTCCCATTCCACTCCTCGAGAGCAATCCCGATATTCCCCTAACAAAAAGAAAGAAGAGCAGAGTTCCGAGCAACACACGAGCGAGTTCCTGAGGTCCGTGTCGCAACTCGAGAAGGACACCAAGTTTCCCGCCGAAACTCGAGAAAAACCACAATATTCTCTACTCAACATGAGGTGAGGAAAATTTCCCCTGCAGCGTCTCAAGAGAAATCCCACATTCCTGATTGAAATGCAGTCGGGCACTTGACACCCTTTATGCGACTCAAGACATTCCCTGACATAGCTGTCCCCAATTGAGAGGAGAACACACTTTTTGGACGCAACTTTAGATGAGGCCCTATTCCCTTTCCACGCCTTGAGAGTATTTCCGATATTCCCCTACCTAAAGAAAAGGAGATCTGACTTCCCAGGGCCTACACCATCGACTGCTTGAGGTCCTGTCGCAACTCCAGAAATACCCCAAGCTTCCCTCCGCAACTCGAGAAAAAACACAAGATTCGGCAGTAACGGAGAGATGAGGAAAATTTCCAATGCATAGTATCAAGAGTAATCCAACACACCCGCTTGAAACGCGAATCGGTACTTGACACCGTTTATGCCACTCAAGAATTTCCCTGACTTAGCTGTCGCCACTTGAGAGGAGAACACATTTTATGGACTCAAATTTAGATGAAGCCCTATTCCCATTGCACGCCTCGAGAATAATCCCGATGTTCCCCTACCAAAATGAAAGGAGACCTGACTTCCCAGGGACTGTACGAGTGAGTTCCTGTGGTCCCTGTCGCAACTCGAGAAGGACCCCAAGCTTCCCGCCGCAACTCGAGAAAAACCTCAATATTCTCTACTCAAGGTGAGATGAGGAAAATTTCCCCCTGCAGTCACAAGAGAAATCCCACATTCCCGATTGAAATGCGATTGGGCACTTGACACCCTTTATGCGACCCAAGACATTCCCTGACATAGATGTTCTTTCTTGATTAGAAAACACAATTTATAGCCTCAAGTTTAGATGAGGCCTATTCCCATTCCATGGCACGATAGTAATACCGATGTTCCCCTACCAAAACGAAAGGAGACTTGAATTCCCAGGGACTACAAGAGCGTGTTTTTGAGGTCCCTTTCGTAACTCGAGAAGGACGTCAAGCTTCCCACTGCAACAAGAGAAAAACCAAAAGATTCTACACTCAAAGTGATATGAGGAAAATCTCCCCTGCAGAGTCTCAAGAGAAATCTGACATTCCCGCTTGAAATGCGAACGGGTACTAGACACCCTTTATGCGACACAAGACATTCCCTGACATAGCTGTCCGTACTTGAGAGTAGAACACAATATATGAACTCAACTTTAATGAGGCCCTATTTCCCTTCCAGGCCTCACTAGTAATCCCGAATTCCCCTACCGAAACGAAAGGAGACCTGACTTCCCAGGGACTACAGAGCGAGGTACTTAGGTCCCTGTCGCAACTCGAGAAGGGACCCAAGTTTCCCGCCACAACTTGAGAAAAATTACAAGATTCTGCACTCAAGGTGAAATGAGGAAAATCTCCCCTGCAGAGTCTCAAGAGTAATCCCACATTTCCGCTTGAAACACGAACGGGCACTTGACACCCTTTATGCGACTCAAGACATTCCCTGACATAGCTGTCCGCACTTGAGAGGAGAACACAATTTATGGACTCAACTTTAGATGAGGCCCTATTCCCATTCCACGGCTCGAGAGTAATCCCAATGTTCACCTACCAAAACGAAAGGAGACCTGATTTCCCAGGGGCTACACGAGCGAGATCCTGAGGTCCCTGTCGCAACTCAAGAAGGACCCCAATCTTCCCGCCTCAACTCGAGAGAAACCACAAGATTCTTCACTCAAGGTGAGATGAGGAAAATTTCCCCTGTAGAGTCTCAAGAGAAATCCCAAATTCGCACTACAAATGCGAAAGGGAACTTGAAACACTTTAGGCAACTCAAGACATTCCCTGACAAGCTGTCCATACTTGAGAGGAAAACACAAATTTTGGACTCAACAGTAATGAAGCCCTATTCCACTTCCAGGCCTCGCTAGTAATCCCGAATTCCCCTACCGAAACGAAAGGACACCTGACTTCCCAGGGACTACAGAGCGAGGTACTGAGGTCCCTGTCGCAACTCGAGAAGGGACCCAAGTTTCCCGCCGCAAATTGAGAAAAACCACAAGATTCTGCACACAAGGTGAGATGAGGAAAATTTCCCCTGCAGAGTCTCAAGAGAAATCCCACATATCTGCTTGAAACGCGAACGGGTACGTGACACCCTTTATGCGACTAAAGACATTCCCTGTCATAGCTATCCCCACTTAAGAGGAGAACATAATTTATGGACTCAAGCATAGATGAGGCCCTATTCCCATTCCACGCCTCGAGTGTAATCCTGATGTTCCCCTACCAAAATGAAAGGAGACCTGACTTCCCAGGGACTACACCAGGGAGTTCCTGAGGTCCCTGTCGGAACTCCAGAAAGACTCCAGGATTCGAAAGGAGTCTTGAATTTCCATGGACTACAAGAGCGTGTTTTTGAGGTCCCTTTCGTAACTCGAGAAGGACCCCAAGATTCCCTCCGCAACAAGAGAAAAACCACAAGAGTCTGCACTCAAAGTGACATGAGGAAAATGTCCCCTGCAGAGTGGCAAGAGAAATCTCACATTCCCGCTTGAAATGAGAACGGGTACTAGACACCCTTTATGCGACTCAAAACATTCCCTGACATAGCAGTCCCCACTTGAGAGGAGAACATAATTTATGAACTCAACAGTAATGAAGGCCTATTTCCCTTCCAGGCCTCAATAGTAATCCCGAATTCCCCTACCAAAACGAAAGGAGACCTGACTTCCCAGGGACTACAGAGCGAGGTACTGAGGTCCCTGTCGCAACTCGAGAAGGGCCCCAAGCTTCCCGCCGCAACGTGAGAAAAACCACAAGATTCTGCATTCAAGGTTAGATGAGGAAAATTTCCCCTGCAGAGTCTCAAGAGAAATCCCACATTCCCGCTTGACACGCGAAAGAGGAACTGATACCTTTTATGCGACTCAAGACAATCATGATATCGCTGTCCCTACTTCAGAGGACAACACAATTTATGGACTCAAATTTAGCTGATCCCTATTTTCATTCACGCCTCGAGAGTAATCTCGATGTTCCCCTACGAAAACAAAAGTAGACCTGACTTCCCAGGGACTACACTCGCGAGTTTCTGAAGTCCCTGTCGGAAATCGAGTAGGGCCAAAAGCTTCCCGCCACAAAACGAGAAAAAACACAAGATTCTGCACTCAAGGTGAGAGGAGGAAAATTTCCCATGCAGAGTCTCAAGAGAAATCCCACATTCCCACTTAAACTTGAACGGGTACTTGACACCATTTCTGCGACATAAATAGGACCCTTACTAAGCAGTCCCCACTGGAGAGGAGCGCACAATTAACGGACTCATCTCTAGATGTGTCCCAATTCACATTCAATGCCTCGAGAGAAATCCCGAAGTACCCTTTGCAACAGGAAAGGAGACCTGACTTCCCTGGGGCTACACGAGCGAGTTCCTGAGATCCCCGTCTCAACCCGAAAGGGACCCCAAGCTTTCAGCTGCAACTCGAGAAAAACCACAAGATTCTCTCCTCAATGCGAGATGAGGAACATTTCTGCTGCAGAGTCTCAAGGGAAATCACCTTCCCGCTTGAAATTGGAACGGGTACTTGACACCTTTTCTGCAACCATAAAAGTTCCCTGACTAAGCTCTCCTTACTGGAGAGCAGCACACAATTTATGGACTCATATCTAGATGACTTCCAGTTCCCATTCCATGCCTCGAGAATAATCGCGAAGTTTCCCTTCCAACACAACATGAGACGTGACTTCCCTGGGGCAACACGAGCGAGTTACTGAGGTCCCCGTCAAAACTCGAGAAGGACCCCTTGTTTCCCCCCGCATCTCATGAAAAACCACAAGATTGTGCACTCAACGTGAGATGAGGAAAATTTCCCTTGCAGAGTTTCAAGAGAAATCCCACATTATCCCTTTAAACTCCAACGTGTACTTGACACCCTTTATGAGATTCAAGATATTCCCTGATATTGCTTTCCGCACTTGAGAGGAGAACACAATTTATGGACTCAACTTTAGATGAGGCCCTATTCCGTTTCCACGCCTTAAGAGAAATCCCGATGTTCCCCTACCAATACGAAAGGAGACCTGACTTCCCAGCGAGTACACGAGCAAGTCCCTGAGTTCCCTGTCCCAACTCGGGAAGGAACGCATGCTTCCCGCCGCAACTCGAGAAAAAACACGAGATTCTTCACTCACGGTGTGATGCGGAAATTTTCCCCTGCAGAATCTCAAAAGAAATCCCACATTCGCGCTTAAACTCGAACGGGTACTTGACACCATTTCTGTAAAATAAATAGGACCCTTACTAAGCAGTCCGCACTGGAGAGGAGCACGCAATTAACGGACTCATCTCTAGATGTGTCCCAATTCATATTCCATGCCTCAAGAGAATTCCTGAAGAATCCTTTCCAACAGGAAAGGAGACCTGACTTCCCTGGGGCTACACCAGCGATTTCCTGAGATCCCCGTCGCAACCCAAAAGGGACCCCAAGCTTTGAGCTGCAACTCGAGAAAAACCACAAGATTCTCTCCTCAATGCGAGATGAGGAACATTTCTGCTGCAGAGTCTCAAGCGAAATCACACATTCCCGCTTGAAACTCGAAAGAGTACTTGAAACCCTTTCTGCAACACAAAAAGTTACCTGACTATGCCGTCCCCACTGGAGAAGAGCACACAATTAACGGACTCAACGCAAGATGAGACCCAAATCACATTCCACGGCTTGAGCGGAATAACGAAGTTCCCCTTCCAGTACAATTGGAGACCTGACGTCCCTCGGACAGCACGAGCGAATTCCTGAGGTCCCCGTCGCAATTGAGAAAGAGCTGAAGCTTCCGGCCTCATCTTTAGAAAAACCACAAGATTGTGCACTCAAGGTGAGATTAGGAAAATTTCCCCTGCAGAGACTCAAGAGAAATCCCACATTCCCACATGAAACTCGAATGGGTACATGACAAGCTTTATGCGACTCAAGATATTCCTGACACAGCTGTCCCCACTTGAGAGGAGAACACAATATATGGACTCAACTTTAGTTGAGGCCCTATTCTCATTCCTTTCCTCGAGAGCTATCCTGAAGTTCCCCTACCAAAACAAAAGGAAACCTGACTTCTCAGGGACTACACGAGTGAGTTCCTGAGATCCCCATCGCAACCCAAAAGGGACCCCAAGCTTCCAGCCACAACTCGAGTAAAACCAAAAGATTCTCCCCTCAATGTGAGATGAGGAATATTTTTGCTGAAGAGTCTCAAGAGAAATCACACATTCCTGCTTGAAACTCGAAAGGGTACTTGAAACCCTTTCTGCGATGCAAAAAGATCCCTGACTAAGCCGTCCCCACGGGAGAGGAGCACACAATTAATGGACTCAACACAAGATGAGACCGAAATCACATTCCATGCCACGAACGGAATCCCGAGGTTACCCTTCCACATGATTGGTGACCTGACGTCCCTGGGAAAACACGAGCCAGTTCGTGAGGGCCCCGTTCCAACTTGAGAAGGACCCCAAGCTTCCCGCCGCAACTCGAGAAAAAACACAAATTCTGCACTCAGGTGAGAATAGGAAAATTTCCCCTGCAGAGTCTCAAGAGAAATCCCACATCCCCGCTTGAAACGCGAATGGGTACTTGACACCCTTTATGCGACTCAAGACATTCCCTGACATAGCTGTCCCCACTGGAGAGGAGAAAACAATTTATGGACTCAAATTTAGATGGGGCCCTATTCTCCTTCTACTCCTCGAGTGAAATACCGAGCCTCTCCTTGTAACAAGAAAAGTGACCTGACCTCTCTGAAGTAAAAAACGCTAGGTTCTGAGGCCACTGTCCCAACTCGAGAGGGATTACAAGCTTGTCGCCACAACTCGATAAAACCACGAGATTTCCCCATCACAGCGAGTTGAGGAATTTTCTTCTGCAGAGTCTCAAGGGAAATCCCACATTCCCAATTGAAATTGGAACGGGTACTTGTCGCCATTTCTGCAACCATAAAAGTTCCCTGACTAAGCTGTCCCTACTGGAGAGGAGCACACAATTTACGGACTCATCTCTAGATGACTTCCAATTCCCATTCCACGCCTCAAGAATAATCCCGAAGTTTCCCTTCCAACACGAAATGAGACCTGACTTCCCTGGGGCAACACGAGCGAGTTATTGAGGTCCCCGTCGAAACTCGAGAAGGACCCCTAGCTTCCTGCCACATCTCGTGAAAAACCACAAGATTGTGCACTCAACATGAGGTGAGAAAAATTTCCCTTGCAGAGTTTCAAGAGAAATCCCACATTCCCGCTTTAAACTCGAACGTGTACTTGACACCCTTTATGCGACTCAAGACATTCCCTGATACAGCTGTCCCCACTTGAGAGGAGAACACAGTTTATGGACTCATCTTTAGATGAGGTGGTATTCCCATTCTATGCCTCGAGTGTAATCCTGAAGCTCTCCTTGCAAAAAGGTGGGTGACCTGACATCCCTGAAGTGAAAAGAGCTAGGATCTGAAGTCACTGTCCCAACTCGAGAAGGACTACAAGCTTCCCGCCGCAACTCGATAAAAACCACGAGATTACCCCATCAATGTGAGATGAGGAATTTTCTGCTGCAGAGTCTCAAGGGAATTCCCACATTCCCGCTTAAATTCGAACGGGTACTTGACACCGTTTCTGCAACCTTAAAAGCTCCCTTACTAAGCCGTCCCCACTGCAGAGGAGCACACAATTAACAGACTCATCTCTAGATGAGTCCAAATTCACATTCCATGCCCCGAGATAAATCTCGAAGTACCCTTTACAACAGGAAATGAGACCTGACTTCCCTGGGGCTACAGGAGCGATTTCCTGAGATCCCCGTCTTAACCCGAAAGGGAACCCAAGGTTTCAGCTGCAACTCGAGAAGAACCACAAGATTCTCCCCTCAATGCGAGATGCGGAATATTTCTGCTGCAGAGTCTAAACAGAAATCACACATTCCCGCTTGAAACTCGAACGGGTACTTGACACGCTTTATGCGACTCAAGACATTCGCTGACATAGCTGTTCCCACTGGAGAGGAGAACACAATTTATGGACTCAATTTTAGATGAGGCCGTATTCCCATTCTACGCCTCGAGTGTAATCCCGAAGCTCCCCTTGCAAAAAGAACAGTGACCTGACCTCCTTGAAGTAAAAAGAGCTAGATTCTGAGGTCACTGTCACAACTCGAGAGGGTCTACAAGCTTCCTGCCGCAACTCGATAAAAATCACGAGATTCCCCCAGCAATGCGAGATGAGGAATTTTCTACTGCAGAGTCTCAAGGGAAAACCCACATTCCCGCTTGAAATTCGAACGGGTAGTTGACACCCTTTCGGCAACCATAAAAGTTCCCTGACTAAGCCGTCCCTACTGGAGAGGAGCACACAATTTAAGGACTCATTTCTAGATGACTTCCATTTGCCATTCCATGCCTCCAGAATAAACCCGAAGTTTCCCTTCCAACACGCAAGGATACCTGACTTCCCTGGGGCATGACCAGCGAATATCTGAGGGCCCCGTCGCAACTCGAGAAGGAACCCAAGCTTCATGCCACACCACAGAAAAACCACAAGATTCTGCACTCAAGGTGAGATGAGGAAAATTTCCGCTGCAGAGTCTCAAGAGAAATCCTACATTCCCGCTTGAAACTCAAATGGATACATGACACCCTTTATGCGACTCAAGACATTCCCTGACATAGCTCTCCCCACGTAAGAGGAGAACACAATTTATGGACTCAACTTTAGATGATGCCCTATTCCCATTCCACGCCTAAAGAATAATCTCGAAGTTCCCCTATCAGAAGAAAGGAGACCTGACTTCCCTTGGGCTACACTAGCCAGTTCCTGAGATCCCCGTCTCAACCTGAAAGGGACCCCAAACTTTCAGCTGCAACTCGAGAAAAACCACAAGATTCTCTCCTCAATGCGAGATGAGGAACATTTCTCCTGAAGAGTCTCAAGAGAAATCACGCATTCCCACTTGAAACTCTAAAGGGTTCTTGAAACACTTTCTGTGACACAAAAAGTTCCCTGACTATGCCGTCCCCACTGGAGAGGAGCACACAATTTACGGACTCAACATTTGATGAGGCCCTATTCCCATTCCACGCTTCGAGAGTAATCCCGAAGCTCTTCTTACAAAACGAAAGGAGACATGACTTCGCTGAAGCACCACGAGTGAATTCCTGAGGTCCCCGGCGCAACTTGACAGGGTCCCCAAGCTTCCTGCCACAACTTGAGAAAAACTACAAGATTCTACCTTAAGTGTGAGATGAGAAATTTTCCGCTGCAGAGTCTCAAGAGACATCCCATATTTCCGCTTGAAACTCTTACGGGTACTTGACACCCTTTATGTGATTCAAAAAGTTCCATGAAATGGCTGCCTGCACGGAGAGGAGAACACAATTTACAGACTGATTCCTCGATGAGGCCCTATTCTCTCGATGACTCCAGTTAATCCAGAAACTCTCTTGCAACACGAAAGGAGACCTGACTTCCCTGAAGCAACACGAGCGAGTTCCTGTGGTCCCCTACGTAGCTCGAGAGAGACCACATGCTTAGTGCCGCAACTCGAGAAAAATCAAAAGATTCCCCATCAATGCGAGATGAGGAATATTTCTGCTGCAGAGTCTCAAGAGAAACCCCACATTCCCGGTTTCAATTCGAACGGAGAGTTGACACCCTTTCTGCGACACAAAAAGCTCCCTGATTAAGTCGTCCCCACAGGAGAGGAGCACACAATTAACGGACTCATCTCTAGATGAAGCCCAATTCCCATTCCACGCCTCCAGAGGAATCCTGAAATTCCTCTTCCAACACGAAAGGAGACCTGGCTTTCCTGGGGAAACACAAGCGAGTTCCTCAGTTCCCCATCACAATTCGAGAGGCACCCAAAGCTTCCCGCCACAACTCGAGGAAAACCAGAAAATTCTGCCTTCAAAGCGTGATGAGGAACATTTCCGTTGCAGATTCTCAAAAGAAATCCCACATTCCAGCTTCCAACATGACAGGTAACTTTACATCCTTTATGCGACTCAAAAATTACACCGACATACCCCGCCCCAATTGAGAGGAACACTGAGTTTCTTGCCACAACTGACAAAGTGCCCCGTTATACAGTCTTGTTTTCCAGATGACAGTCGATTCACCTGCTTTGTCTGGAATGGAATCCGGACGTTTCCGTCGCACCCTAGGAGGAGGCCAGGACCACATTGAACCTAGGGAGGATCCACAGGGTTTCAAAACACAATTGGAAAAGGAACCGATGTCCCCACCCACTAGAGATATTGTATGATTCCATGGCACAGATACAAATGTATCCTCCAGTATCAACTCACAAGAAGAATGGAGACCTGACTCCCTGAGAATTCTCGATACAATCTCCAGTTACAAATTCTACTCAACTGTGGTCTAACACCCCTTTTACAAATCGAGAAGAAAGTGGAGTTCCATGCCTGAACACGAGAAGATCCCCAGGTGAATGTTGAGAGCAACTCCAAGATGCATATCCCCACTGGAGAGGAACACACAGTTAACAAAATCAACACTAGATATGGCCCTATTCATCTGCTGCGTTTGGAGAGGAATCCCGAGGTTCTCCTTCCAACATTATAGGAGACCTTCCTTCACTGGGGTAACAAGAGTGATTTCCTGAGGTCCCCGTGACAACTCGAGAAGAACCCCAAGCTTCCCGCCGCAACTCGAGAAAAGCCACAAGACTCCCCCATCAATGTGAGATGAGGAAATTTTCTGCTGCAGAGTCTCAGGAGAAATCCCACATTCCCGCTTGAAACTCAAATGGGTACTTGACACCGTTTAGGTTACTCAAAAAGTTCCCTGACATAGCAGTCTCCAGTGCTGTGGAGCACACGATTTATGGACTCAATGTTATATGAGGCCCTATTCCCATTCCACGCTTCAAGAGTAATCCCGAAGCTCTTCTTGCAAAAAGAAAGGAGACCTGACTTCGCTGAAGCAACAAAAGTGAATTCCTGAAGTCCCCGGCGCAACTAGAAAGGGACCCCAAGCTTCCCGGCACAACTCGAGAAAAACCACAAGATTCTACCCTCAAAGTGAGATGAGAAAATTTTCCGCTGCAGAGTCTCAAGAGATATCCCACATTTCCGCTTGAAACTCTTACGGGTACTTGACACCCTTTATGCGACTCAAAACGTCCCATGATAAAGCTG
Source organism: Moschus berezovskii (assembly GCF_049115385.1). Taxonomy (NCBI): domain Eukaryota; kingdom Metazoa; phylum Chordata; class Mammalia; order Artiodactyla; family Moschidae; genus Moschus; species Moschus berezovskii. The sequence goes on along the minus strand of NC_142485.1, from coordinate 46,868,341 downwards.
CCCGCATGGAGAGGAGAACATAATTTACAGACTCATTCTTAGATGAGGCCCTATTCTCATTCCATGCCTCCAGAGTAATCCAGAAGCTCTCTTGCAACACAAAAGAAGACCTGACCTCCCTGAAGCAACACGAGCGAGTTCCTGAGGTCCCCGATGTAACTCGAGAGAGACCACATGCTTCCCGCTGCAAAGCGAGAAAAATCAAAAGATTCCCCATCAATGCGAGATGAGGAATATTTCTGCTGCAGAGTCTCAAGAGAAACCCCACATTCCCGGTTTCAATTCGAACGGAGAGTTGACACCCTTTCTGCGATACAAAAAGCTCCCTGATTAAACCGTCCCCACAGAAGAGCAGCACACAATTAATGGACTCATCTCTAGATGAAGCCCAGTTCCCATTCCACGCCTCGACAGGAATCTCTAAGTTGCCCTTCCAACACGAAAGGAGACCTGACTTTCCAGGGTCCATGGGAGCGAGTTCCTGAGGTCCCCATCCCAATTCGAGAGGGACTCCAAGGTTCCCGCCGCAACTCAAGAAAAACCACAACATTCTGCCCTCAAGGCATGATGAGGGACTTTTCTGCTGCAGAGTCTCAAGAGAAATCCCACATTTCCGCTTGAAACTCGTACGGGTACTTGACACTCTTTATGCGACCCAAAACGTTCCCTGACATAGCTGTCCCCAGTACTGAGGAGCACACAATTTCCGGACTCAAACTTAGGTCATGCCCTGTTCCCATTCCACGCCTCGACAGTAATCCCGAAGCTGTCCTTGCAACACGAAAGGAGAACTAATGTCCCTGTAGACCACGAGTGAGTTTCTGAGGTCCCTGTCGAAACTCGAGTGGGACCACAAGCTTCCCGCCACAACTTGAGAGAAACCAAAAGATCAGCCCTCAAGGCGAGATGAGGATCTTTTCCAATGCAGTGTCTCATTAAAATTCCACATTCCCGCTTGAAACTCGAAAGGGTACTTGACACCCTTTATGTGACTCAAAACTTCCCCAACATAACCGGACCCACTGAGGAAGAGCACACATTTTATCTACACAACGCTATATTAGGCCCTATTCCTCTGGTGGGCCACGGGAAGAATACTGCGGTTTCCGTTCCAACACAAAAGCAGGCCAGACTTCCCTGGGACAACACCGGAAATATCCTGAGATCCCCGTCGCAACTCAAGAGAAACTACAAGCTACCAGCCTCAGCTGGACAAAAACCAAAAAATTCGCCCATCAATGCGAGATGAGGAAATTTTCTGCTGCAGAGTCTCAAGAGAAATCCCACATTCCAGCTTGAAACTCGTTGGGGTACTTGACACCCTTTATGCGACACAAAAATTCCCCGAAATAGCAGTCCCCACAGAAGAGGAGAACATAATATACAGACTCATTCTTAGATGAGGCCCTATTCCCATTCCACACCTCTAGGGTAATCCCGAAGCTTTCCTTGCAACACGAAAGGAGACCTGACTTCTAAGAAGCAAAACGAGCGAGTTCCTGAGGTCCCTGTCATAACTCGAGAGAGACTACAAGCTACCCGCTGCTATGAGTCCCCCCTCCAAGCGAGGTAGGTCCTGAGGATCTAGCAAAACTCCAAGGTAAAACCGACTATGACATCACAACAGGACAGGATACCTGACACCCATGATGAGGCTATAGAAAAAGCCCTAATGAACGGCCTGATCACGACACGAGGACAGATTCCTCTTTTATAACTCAAAAGGAAAGCAGAATTCCATGCCTCAAATCGAAACGAAACCTGACCACCCAGTAAAACCTTCGTAGCAACTCTGAGATCCCTGTCGCCACTGGAGAGGAACACACAGTTGACCAATTCAACGCTAGATGCAGCCCTATTCCTCTGCTGTGCCTAGAGAGGAATCCCGAGGTTTCCCTTCCAACATGATAGGAGACCTGACTTCCATGGGACAACATGAGAGAGTTCCTGAGGTCTCCGTCACAACTCGAGAAGAACCCCAAGCTTCCAGCCGCAACTCGAGAAAAACCACAAGATTATCCCTTCAATGCCAGATGAGGAAATTTTTCATTGCAGAGTCTCAAGAGAAATCCCACATTCCCTCTTGAAATTCGAATGGGTACTTGACACCCTTTATGCGACTCAAAAACTGCCCGACATAGCTGTCCCCACTGGAGAGGAGCACACGTTTTTCCGACTCAACAGCAGAGGAGGCCCTATTCCCATTCCATGTCTCAAGAATAATCCCGAAGTACCCCTTCCAAGATTACAGGAGACCTGAATTCCCTGAAGCAACACGAGCAGTTTCCTAGGTTCCCTTCGCAACTGGAGAGAGATACCAAGCTTCCCTCCGCAACTCGAGAGAAACAACAAGATTTTGCCCTAAAGGCGAGATAAGGAGCATTTCCGTTGCAGAGTCTCAAGGGCAGTCCCACGTTCCCGTTTGAAACTCCAGAAGTTTCTTAACATCCTTTATGTGACTGAAAAATAACACCGACCTACCCCATCCCAATCAAGAAGAAAACCGAGTTTCCTGCCACAACTGACAAAGTGCCCTGTTTCCAGTTCTCTTTTCCAGATGACAGTCGATCACACTGCTATGTCTGGAATGGAATCCGGACATTCCCGTGGCACAGTACAAGGAGGCCAATACCACCTTGAAACTAGGGAATATCCACAGGGTTTCAAAACACAATTGGAAAAGGTACCGGTGTCCCCACCCACTCGAGATATTGTCTGATTCCACTGAACAGATTCAAATGTATCCTCGAGGATCAACTCACAAGACGAGTGGAGACCTGACTCCCCGAGCATTCTCAATACAATCTCCAGGTACAAATTCAACTCGACTGTGGCCTAACACCCCTTTTACAAATCGAGAAGGAAGCTGAGTTCCAAGTCTGAAAACGAGAGGAGGCCTGACTCCCCAGGTGAAATTTGAGAGCAATCCTAAGAACTCTGTTGCTACTGGAGAGGAATGCTGAGTTAAACCGACGCGAATCTAGATACAATCCTCTTTCTTTGCAGCAACGCCAAGGAATCCTAAGTTTCCTCTTGCAAATGGAAAGGAGTTCTGACTTCCCAGAGACAACACGGGAGGCTCCCTGGTATTCCCCTTGTTACTCGAGTGGGTCAACAAACTTCCCATAGCAACTCGAGCAAAACCTCGAGATTCCTCTTTCAAAGCAAGATGAGGTAATCTTTTTTTCCTGAAACACATAGACAGAAGTCCCGAGTTACTTTTCCAAATTCAATATGAAGCTTGACTTCCTTGATGCAACTTAAGGGTTGCCCAGAGATACCCATCACGATGAGAGAAGAAAACTGAATTTCCCCACCACAATTTAAGAGAAGGTCTGTGATCACACCTCAGCTGAAGATAATGGGACATTCCACTTTCAGATGAAGAGGAATCCCAACTTCCACTCACACCACTTGATGAGTCCTGTCACATCTATTGACACTCGAGGGCAACCCAATAGATACTGCAGCAAGGTCAAAGGACTCCCAGTTCACACTCAACTAGAGATGAGTCATGTTGTGTTTGCAGCAGCTACAGTGGAACACGGAGTATCAACTCCTAACGTGATCGGAGGCATTAATCCCCCTCTGAGCCTCTCAAAAAAGCCCAAATTTCCCGTTCAAACAGATAGCAGGCCTGATAATCCTTTTACAACTTGGGGGGAAATCTTAGTTCCCTCCTCAACGAAGACTAGGCCTGACTCCCCAGGGGAACTTTCATAGCAACCCCAAGATCCCTGTGGCCACTGGAGAGGAAAACTGAGTTTACCCTCTCAAGTCTAAATGTGGCCCTCATGCCCTGCAACGACTCGAAAGGAATCACGAAGTTCCACTTACAACACGACAGGAGACCTGACTTCCATGAGGCAAAACTAACGAGTCACAGTGGTTCCCATCGTAACTCGAGAGACCTCCAAGCTTCAAGCCGCAATTCGAGAAAAACTATGAAATTCTGCACTCCACGTACAGGTCGCCCCATCCGCTAATTAAACTTTCTGGATGTTCCCGACGAACAATAGCCAATCAGACTTTCTCTGTTTCCAGTGAAAAAGAACTCGGGTGCAGCCTCCCTTTCAGTAGCGATCCCCAGGTCGGGTTGACAGGGTTCTGATCTTCCATCTGTGAGCCGCAGTCCACAGGTATCCTCGTTTGCCCTTGGCTGTGTGAGCAGCTGAAGGGAGTTTAGTCTCGGCAGGTGCCCAGCAGGCCTGTGGCTTCGGACCGCCAGAGGTGAGCATCTCAGCAGACAGAAAAAACCGTGCCAGAAGTGGAGTGGGATCCACCCTGAGGGTGGGCACTGATCGCCAAGAGATGCTCCTGTGGGACTTTAATGGGTCCTGCACACTCTTCTCACAGAGAGCGAGAGAGATGTCTATGGGCTCTGCTAGGCCCTCCGCTTCCTCTTGTGGTCCCGAAGGCTGGTTGTCACCATTTGGAGCACCTAGCTCTGAGATGATGACCACTGCCACCTGCACTGTGTTTCCCTTTGCCAACGTGTCCATGCGAAGTGTCAGGCCATCTCTGACCTACACGAGACAGGTGCATTTCCTCTCATTGGACCTGCATATGTTTCTTCTCTTTCCTTCCCGATCACTGATTTTCTCGAGGATATGGGGCCAAAAGGATGGTGGGTCTTTCTCTGGCTTTGTGCTCTGAAGAACACTTCTCCCTTTGTTGGTGTGGGTTTATCTTTCCATTTCTCCTGCCTGGTTTATTGTTGTGAGTTTGTTTGTTCCGGCAGAAGAACTCAGCATTTCCCTTGTGCCTGAGGAGTCCCAATTACCACAGCACTGCCTACCTGGAAACTTTGAGCACATTTGCCAAGAGGCTTCGTTTGGCAAATGACATCTTGAAAGGACCTACACTGTCCTTTCAGATACCCAAAGGCTCCTTCAAATGTCATAGAAACGAGAATTCTAAAGTTTGGTCTTCCAATATGTGGGAGTCAGAAACTCCCCTGGAGAAAGGAAAAGCTACCCACTCCAGGATTCTGCTCTAGAGAATTCCACGGACTGTAGAATTCATGGGGATGCCAAGATTCTAACAATACTGAGAGACTGCAACTTTCAACTTCAGTCAGAGGAAAATCCAGTTTCCTTTCATTTCAGTGATTGGCATTGATTGTGGCCTCAAAAGGATGGGAAGAAATGCAGAGAAAAGTAGACTCAATGTTGTCAGGAGGGGGAGAGAGGAACGGTGAGTGCTTGCCATGAATCTAGGCTTTGCTGGGAAGTGGGGGGAATAGAATGAGGGTGTCTGAATGTAGACAGTGGTGATGCTTACAGAGCATTGTGAAGGCCTCCATATTCCCAGATGGCTTCAAGGAAGGAAAATTTATTGATGCACACTTATGAGCAAAATATACATAAAGCCACAAAAAACATAAAAGATGAGAAGAAAGATGCCTAGGAGGCTGATGAAAATCAGTTCAGGGGAAGGGAATTCAGTCTCCCCTGGGTGGGGAGAGAGTGGACGGCGTCCACGGGGAACACACAGGGATGGAAGCTGCAGAGCCAACCGCACCCTTGGACCAGGTATTTGCCAAAAGGGCTCTGAGTCTATGTCCAGAACTGGGGCCTGTTCTCCCTGCAGGGGAGGGACAGAAATGGTGTGCGTCTGAGTCCTTGGCAGGAGCCAGGGCAGGCTGCCCCTGCCCAGGTGGTCACTCAGGTGCTGACTAGGGTTCTACCGCCAAAGCCCAAGCAGCTGCAAGTGCACGTGGAGGTGGAGTTTCTGGAAGGTGGGGTAGGACATCAGGGCCTGGGGCTGGGGATCCTGCAGGCACAGAGATCCAACGTGCTGAGGGTGCTGGCCAGTACCCGGCTTGCCCCGTGTCTTTGGGTGGGGACGTCTCAGGTCTCGATCTCCCCTCATTGGATCCCTGGGTCCTGCACCTGGAGCTCCCACCTCTGTAGGGACAGGTCTTGTTCGTGGAGGCTGGATGAGTTTGACGGCCAGAGCTAGAGCTTGGGGAAAAGAAGAGTTTGCCACAGGCCAGCCTTGCCATGTGCCTAAGTGGGCATGAAAGCTTCCTAGAGATGCGTTAAGAAGGCCCAGCATTGGTGTCTTCTCTGCAGACTCCAAGATGGGTGGTTTGAGTCCAGCCTTTGGTCCAGGCCCAGCCTCAGCTCTTGAGGACTCATCCCTGTGTGGCTCAGCACCGCCTCCCCACACTCACATGCAGCATCCCCAGCCGCCTCACCTCTGTGCTCTGCTGTGTTGGGTTCCAGGTCCTCCTGCTGCCTCCAAGGCAGGGCTTCTCAGTGCTCTGGTTTAGAGCTGGCTGTGCTGAGCTCAGTGGCAGCCTGAGACTGGATACCTGGGTGTGTGCTTGGTGGTGTCTGTGCAGCAGGCCTTGCCTGCTTCCTCTTCTTCGCCAGTTTGGCTGAGCCCTCCGTGGCCACGCTCACCTGGAGCCTGTACTGGGCTTCCTGGGCAGGGGGCTGGTGCTCTGAACCCTCCCTCAGGGTGGTGGAAAGGGTGTTCCCCTCAGGGGCCACTTCGGGTGGGACGCTCTACAATGACAGTGACCATCAGCAGCACTCCTTCGATATTTCTGAGTTGTGCCTGGCCAGGATGGCTGCTTCTTCTGCCCATCTGCCCTTCTGCTACCAGAAAGCGCAGAGACGAGTGTCTGCTCAGATACGCAATCGGGAGGACAGAGATACCCCTGAGGGAGTGAGGTCAGCCTGGGCAGCCAGCTCTGCCCGGATGCTTCCCATGCCACCAGCCTGCTCTCCCCTGTGGTGTGGACAAATGTGACCCACGAGATACTGACCAATATGCGGCTGGGCTTGCTTAAGGCAGACACACCCCGAGAAACCCCCATCAACACACAGGCAAAGACCTCAGGCTTCCCCATGTGGGACGGGAGAGGTGGCCGGACCCGGCCTGGGCCTCCCCTGTTACCTTTCTGTTCCTTAGGGCAAAGGGCCAGAGGCCTCTCCGGGGTCCCTGAGTCAGCGTCATCCACGTTCCCACATTCTCTGCCTGTGAGTTCGCCTGAGGCCCCGGCCTCTGGGCAGGGACAAACAACAGAACATCTTGAAAGCAAGTGATCTGGTTGGGGACTCCTCTCCACTGAGGAGGCCTGGATACCCGGGTTGCCGGTTCTGTTGGGTTCTGTTGCCAGGAAGTGACATCATTTCCTGGTTCATGGCCGAGGTCACTTCCACAAAGCTCCCCAAGGGAACCTCTGCGTTTCTGGCCGTTTCCCCACGCCCTTAGGCCACGTGCAAGCACAGTGACACACACAGCCTATCCCACAGCATTAGGGAGACCTGGGTGCAGCCAGGGCCTGAACTCTGAGGACAGAGCTGCTTTCAGCCCAGGCTCCTTCTCAGAAGTGAAGTGGCCCTGGGCAAAGCATGTGCCCTGCAGGTTTTCCCCACTCTCTCCATCTGCAGAGTGGGGGTCACTCTCCCATTTCCTGCCTAGGTCTGTCAGCCTACGAACAGCTCCAGTGCCTGTTCAAACATTGGGCCGCTATCACATGGAGCTTGGACACTGAGTCTTCCCAAAGGATGGATTCAACACAGGGCTGACCTAGCACAGAATGGGGCAGAATCGGGTCTGGATGGGCTTTGGGACCTGGGAAAAGGCAGTCCCCTTTCTGCCTACTTGTTGACCCCTGCATTTGGAGGACAGGAAAGTCATATTCAGACATCACCCCCTCTGATATTGACCTTCCCCATCCTCCTCAATTGCCCCACTTGGCCTCGAAGGCTGGGGGAGTCTGCCCCAACTGTGGCTCCCCTCATCCTTGTCCTTGAGTCTCATCATCTTGAGTAATTTTCCACCCTGGGGGAAAAGCACAGTCATTGTTTCCAAACACAAGAGAGATTCATGCAAATTCTATGAAATTGAATCATTTCCTCTCTCCATTGTTCAGTCTCTCTCCCTCGTTCCCTCTCTTTCTTGACCTTTCCAAATTCAGTCTGTCTCTTCGTCTCTGTGTCTCTCCTCTGGATGCTCGAATGCATGTGAATGCATGGACGCATGTATGTTGTTGAACTTGTTTGAGGCTTTAGGGTTTCGTGTCGAGTGAGTTAAAGGTTTGTCGTTGGATTTGGTGTTAGGGGAAGGGATAGGTCTGGGGTTTGTTCTGGGAGACGCGTAGGAACCCCTTCTCCGATATTCTGCTTGCTAATATTCTTTTTTTGTTCAGTTTGTTACCATTTTGATTTGTGAATGCTCAGCTTTTCTGATGCAAATCGGTTCAAGTGGATGGAAGCCCGTGGGTATCCTTTGGTTTACTGTTTCCTTGACTTGAAGGGACCCAATTTTCTTCCCCCCCACACACACACTTGTTGAGAAGTCCATGACATGAAGGAGCCTATGGCCCGTGCTTATTTCCAGGAGTTTCATCACTTCAGGCTTTGCGTTGACGTGTTTCACTGAATCTGACGTGTTCTGAGACCAAGAGCCAATGTGATTGTTCAGATGGAACCATCTCCAATTCCCACGGCCTTTCATTGCAGAGGCTCTTGTTCTCATTCGTATCACCTCCCCTCCTTTGGCATTGAGGAATTGACCGTAGAGGTGTGGATTTTTTTTTTTTCTGGACACTCAATTCCATTCCATGGATCTGGTCCTGCCTGTTTGATTTCTTCCCAGTACCATGCTGTCCTGATGATCCTAGTGTGATAGTCTAATTGGCTATCAAGCAGCCTGCTATGTCCATTTCAGGGCTTTGTGGCAGATTGCATTGACTCTTTTGACTCCTTTGTGTTTCCGTAGACATTTTGGAATTCATTGGTTATAATGCCCTGAGAACAGCCGTTGGTTTTTTTTTATTATTTTTATTGGAGGCTAATTATTTTTACAATATTATATTGGTTGATTTTGCCATACATTTACATGAATCCACCTCGGGTGTACCTGAGGTCCCTCTCCCGAACCCCCCTCCCACCTCCCTCCTTCCTTTATTTTCCCTCTGGGTCATACAAGCCCTGAACATCCTGTAACATGCCTCGACCCTGAACTGGTGATTCGTTTCACATATGATAATATACATGTTTCAATGCCATTCTACCAAACCATCCCATCCTCACCCTCTCCCACAGAATCCCTACGACTGTTTTATACATCTGTTTCTCTTTTGCTGTCTCGTATACGGGGTTATCATTTGCATCTTTCTAAATTCCATATATATGCGTTAGTATATTGTATTGCTGTTTTTCTTTCTGGCTTACTTCACTCTGTATAATAGGCTCCAATTTCATCCACCTCATCAGAACTGATTCAGATGCATTCCATTTGATGGCTGAGTAATACTCCATTGTGTATATGTACCAAAGCTTTATTATCCATTCGTCTGCAGATGGACATGTAGGTTGCTTCCATGTCCTGGCTATTGTAAACAGTGCTGCGATGAACATTGGAGTACATGTGTCTCTTTAAATTCTGGTTTCCTCGGTGTGTATGCCCAGGAGTGTGATTGCTGGATCATATGGCATTTCTATTTCCAGTTTTTTGAGGAATCTCCACACTGTTCTCCATAGTGGCTGTACTAGTTTGCATTTCCACCAACAGTGTAAGAAGGTTCCCTTTTTTCCACAACCTCTCTAGCATTTATTGCATGTAGACTTTTAGATAGCAGCCATTCTGACTGGTGTGAAATGGTATCTCATTGTGGTTTTGATTTGCATTTCTCTGATTATGAGAGATGTTGAGCATTTTTTCATGTGTTTGTTAGCCATCTTTATGAATTCTTTAGAGAAATGTCTGTTTAGTTCTTTGGCCCATTTTTTGAGTGGCTCATTTATTTTTCTGGAATTGAGCTGCAGGAGCTGCTTGTGTATTTGGAGATTAATCCTTTGTAAGATGTTTCATTTGCTATTATTTTCTCCCATTCTGAAGGCTGTCTTTTCACCTTGCTTATAGTTTCCTTTGCTGTGCAGAAGCTTTTGATTTTAAATAGGTCCCATTTGTTTATTTTTGCTTTTATTTCCAATATTCTGGGAGGTGGGTCTTGGAGGATCCTGCTGTGATTTATGTCAGAGAGTGTTTCGCCTACATTCTCCACTAGGAGTTTTATAGTTTTTGGTTTTATGTTTATCTCTCTGGTCTATTTTGAGTTTATTTTGGTATATGGTGTTAGGAAGTATTCTAGTTTTATTCTTTTACAAGTGGCTGACCTGTTTTCCCAGCACCACTTGTGAAAGAGACTGTCTTTTCTCCATTTTATATTCTTGCCTCCTTTGTCAAAGATAAGGTATCCATTGGTGCGTGGATTTATCTCTGGGCTTTCTATTTTGTTCCATTGATCTATGTTTCTGTATTTATGCCCGTACCATACTGTCTTGATGACTGTGGCTTTGTAGTAGAGCCTAAAGTCCGGCAGGCTAATTCCCCCAGTTACATTTTTCTTCCTCAAGATTGCTTTGGCTATTCGAGGTTTTTTGTATTTCCATACAAATTGTGAGATTATTTGTTCTAGTTCTATAAAAAATATCGTTGGTACCTGGACAGGGATTGCATTGAATGTATAAGTTACTTTAGATATTATACTCATTTTAACAATATTTATTCTTCCAATACACGAACATGGTATATTTCTCCATCTATTAGTGTACTCTTTGATTATGTTCACTAGTGTTTTATAGTTTTTTGTGTACAACTCTTTTGTTTCCTTAGGTAAATACATTCTTAAGTATTTAAATCTTTTCGTTGCAACAGAGAATGGAATAGTTTCCTTAATTTCTCATTCTATTTTCTCATTATTAGTGTAAAGGAATGCAAGTGATTTCTGTGTGTTGACTTTATATCCTGCAAGTTTACTGTATTCATTGATTAGCTCTAGTAGTTTTCTGGTAGATTCTTTAGGGTTTTCTGTGTAGAGGATCGCGTCATCAGCGAACAGTGAAAGTTTTACTTCTTCTTTTCCAATTTGTATTCCTTTTATGTCTTTTTCTGCTCTGATTGCTGTAGCCAAAACTTCCAGAACTATGTTGAATAGTAGTGGTGCGAATGGGCACCCTTGTCTTATTCCTGACATTAGGGGAAATGGTTTCAGTTTTTCACCGTTGAGGATAACGTTTGCTGTGGGTTTGTCATATATAGCTTTTATTATATTGAGATGTGTCCCTTCTATTCCCATTTTCTGGAGGGTTTTTATCATAAATGGATGCTGTATTTTGTCAAAGGCTTTCTCTGCATCTATTGAAATAATCATATGATTTTTAGTTTTCAGTTTGTTAATGTGGTGTATTACGTTGATTGATTTGTGGATATTGAAGAATCCTTGCATTACTGGGATAAGCCCACTTGGTCATGATGTATTATCTTCTTAATGTGCTGTTGGGTTCTGATTGCTAGAATTTTGTTAAGGATTTTTGCATCTATGTTCATCAGTGATATTGGCCTGTAGTTTTCTTTATTTGTGGGATCTTTACGAGGTTTTGGGATTAGGGTGATGGTGGCCTCATAGAATTAGTTTGGAAGTTTCCCTTTCTCAGCAATTTTCTGGAAGAGTTTGAGTAGAATAGGTGTTAGCTCTTCTCTCAATTTTTGGTAGAACTCAGCCGTGAAGCCGTCTCGACCAGGGCTTTTGTTTGCTGGAAGATTTTTTTTTTATTATAGCCTCTAGTTCCGAGCTTGTGATGGCTCTGTTCAGATTTTCTATTTCTTCCTGGTTCAGTTTTGTAAAGTTGTACTTTTCTTGGAATTTGTCAATTTCTTCCAGGGTATTCATTTTATTGCCATATAATTGCTGATAGCATTCTCTAATAATACTTTGTATTTGTGTAGCCGTTGGTATTTTGAGAGGAATAGCATACGACCTCTGGACTGCCCCAAGTTGGGGGTCGGGGGGAGGGGAAAGTGACATTTTCTTACCAGGAGAATTTCTTCTGATACTGGAGCACAGTTTATTTTCCATTGGATTGGTGGGCTTCACCTTCTTTCATCCATCTCTTGCAGTTCTCTTAGAAGAGGGGCCTCCCTCCTGGGTTAGATGGACCCCTAGCTATTGCCTTTCAGGAAATGTCACTGTCGATGGGGTTGATAATTGCCGTCTCCTTCTAAGCATTTGCTGTTAGTATTAGAAATGCAAATGATTTCTCTTCCCCTTCTTCACTGTCCATCTCTCTGAGCCTCCAGGGTGAACAGGCCTAGTCCAGGGTCCCACGGCTATTGGGGAGTGCAGCTAGACCGTCTTTCTCAGGCCTTCATTGTTGGGCATCATTCGGTATACTCTCCATGTCCCTTCCTTCACCTGGTTTGCCTGCAAACCTCTCCTTCAAGCTTGTGTTCATGTCGTTTGTGTATTAGGAGCCAAATTCTGCCTACGTTCCGTGTATGCAAACAGTTGTCTTCCCGCTTGGGATATGTTGTTTGTGTTTTTCAGACCGTCTTTCCCAGAGCCCAAATCTTGGATTTGACAAACTTCACTGTGTTCCCTGGTTACTCTTTGTGTAGTGCCTTTTGGTATTGTGTGTGAAAACTCAGAGCTCATGTCTAATGTCTGCTCCATTTCCTTCTGGATTTGTGAACCATTTTGCATGGAACGTATGTCTAGGAATCATTTGAAGTGCATTTGTTGAGAGGTGTTAATTTTCCATGGACATGCATGTCATCCCCTCTGGTTTCCAATGTGTCACTCCTAAACTCTTTTGGTGACCTTCTCGGAAAGATGGGTGTTTTTCAGCTTGCATTTCCACAGTTGAATGGATTCAGCAGCTCTAGAAGCAAGGACACTTTGTCCAGTGAAAGGGGGAGTCAGGTGCGGCCTCCCTTTCAGCACCGATCCCCAAGTCTGGTTGAGAGGGCTCTGATCTTCCACCATTGAGCCGGAAGCCACAGGCATCCTTGTGTGCCCTTGGACTTGTGAGCTGCTTAAGTGAGTTTCGTCTGCGCAGGCACCAAGCAAGCCTGCGGCTTTGGACCACCAGAGGTGAGCATCTCAGAAGACAGGATCAACCATGCAAGAAGTGGAATGGGATCCACCTTGAGGGTGGGCACTGATCGCCAAGAGATGTTCCAGTGGGACTTTGATGGGTCCTTATACATTCTTCTGGCAGAGAGCAAGACAGATGTCTATGGGCTCTGCTGGCCCTCCATTCCCTCTTGTGGTCCCGACGGCTGGTTGACACCAACCTGAGCACCTAGCTCTGAGATTATGAGAACCGCCACCTGCACTGTGTTTCCCTTTGCCCGCGTGTCCATCAGGCCATCTCTGAGCTACACTAGCCATGTGAATTGCCTCACATTGGACTTGCACATGTTTCTTCTGTTTCATTCCCGATCACTGATTTTCTCGAGCATGTGGGGGCTACAAGGATGGTGGATCTGGCCTTGTGTTCTGTGGAACACTTCTCCCTTTGTTGGTTTGGGTTTATCATTCCATTTCTCCTGCCTGGTTTATTGTTGTGAGTTTGTTTGTGCCAGCGGAAGAACTCAGCATTTCCCTTGTGCCTGAGGTGTCCCACTTACAACAGCATTGCCTACCTGCATATTCTGAGCACATTTGACGAGAGGGCTTCGTTTGGCAGATAACATCTTGAAAAGACCTACATTGTCCTTTCAGATACCCAAAGGCTACGTCAAATGACATAGGGACCAGAATTCTCCAGTTTCTTCTTCCAATATGTGGGGAGTCAGAACAATCCACTGAGAAGGGAAAAGCTACCGACTCCAGGATTCTGACCTAGAGAATTGCATGGATTGTAGAATTCATGGGGATGCCAAGACTCTAACAATGCCGAGAGACTATAACTTTCACCTTCAGTCAGAGCAAAATCCAGTTTCCTTTTATTTCAGTGATTGGCATTGATTGGGGACCTCAAAAGGATGGGAATAAATGCAGAGAGAAGTAGGCTTAATGTTGTCAGGCGGGGAGAGAAGAACGGGGAGTGCTTGCCATGAATCCAGGCTTTGCTGGGAAGTGGGGGGGATAGAATGAGGGTATCCAAATGTAGACAGTGGTGATGTTTACACAGCATTGTGAAGGCCTACATATTCCCAAATGGCATCAAGGAAGGAAAATTTATTGACACACAGTTGCGAGCAAAATATACAGAAAGCCATAAAAGACATAAAAGATGAAAAGAAAGATGCCTAGAAGCCTGATGAAAATGATCTCAGGGGAAGGGAAGTAAATCTCCCCTGGGTGGGGAGGGAGTGGAGGGCATCCACGGGGATGGATGGCTGCAGAGCCAACTGCACCCCTGGATAAGGTATTTGTCGAACGGGCTCTGGGCCTCTGTCCAGAGCATGGGCCTGTTCTCCCTGCAGGGGTGGGACAGGCATGTTGGGCGTCTGAGTCCTTGGCAGGAGACAAGGCAGGCTGCCCCTCTGCAGGTGGTCACTCAGGCCCTGACTCGGGTTCTGCTGCCAAAGCCCGAACAGGTGTAAGTTCATGTGGAGGTGGAGGTTCTGGAAAACGTGGTGGGACATCGGAGCCTGGGGCTCTGGTTCGTGCAGGCACAGAGTTCGGATGTGCTGATGGTGCTAGCCAGTACCCGGCTCGCCCCATTTCTTTTGGAGGGGACGTCTCAGGTCTCAATCTCCCCTCAGTGGATCCCTGGGCGCTGCACCTGGAGCTCCAACCTCTGTAGGGACTTGTTTTGGACGTGGAGGCTGACTGAGTTTGACGGTCAGAGCTAGAGCTGGTGGAGAAGAAGAGTTTGCCACAGGACAGCCTTGCCATGTGCCTAAGTGGGCACGAAAGGTTCCTAGAGATTCTATAAGAAGGCCTAGCATCGGAGTCTTCTCTGCAGTCTCCAAAATGTGTGGTGTGAGGCCAGCCATTGGTCCCGGACTAGCCCCAGCTCTGGGGGACACCTCCCTGTGTGGCTCAGCAGTACCTCCCCACACTCTCATGCAGCAGCCACAAACGCCTCATCTATTTGCTCTGCCCTCCTGGGTTCCAGGTCCTACTGCTACCTCCAAGGCAGGGCTTCTCAGAGCTCTGGGTCAGGGCAGGCTCTGCTGAGTTCCGTGGCAGCCTGAGACTGGGCCCCGGGGTGCGTGCTGGGTGGTGTCTGTGTAGCAGGCCTGACCTGCTCCGTCTTCATTGCCAGTTGGGCTGAGCCCTCCGTGGCCACGCTCACCTGGAGCCTGGACTCGGCCTCCTGGGCAGGGGCCTGGTGCTCTGAGCCCTCCCTCTGGAAGGTGGATGGGGTGTGCCCCTCAGGGGCCACCTCGGGTGGGATGCTTTGCAATGATAGAGACCATCAGCCAGCCCTGCTTTGATATTTGTGAGCTGAGACTGGCCAGTATGGCTGCTGCTTCTGCCCGTCTGCCCTTCTGCTCCCAGAAGGAGCAGCGACAAAGATATGCTGAGATACCCACCCAGGAGGACAGAGACACACCCAAGGGCGTGAGGTCAGCCTGGTCCACCAGCTCTGACTGGACGCTCCCCATGACAGGCAGCCTGCTCTCCGCTGGCGTGTGGACACAAGCAGTCAAAGGGCTCCAAACCCACATGCAGCTGGGCTTGCTTGAGTCAGACACAAGCCGAGAAAACCCCTTCCACACACAGGGAAAGGCCTCAGGCTTCCCCGGGTGGGATGGCAGAGGTGGCAGGACCCTGTATGCATACACTGAGCTAAAGCAGGATTTGGCTGTTAATACACAAATGACATGAACACAAAGGAGACTGAAGGAGAGGTCTGAAGGGACACCAGGCGAAGAAGGGGATGCGGAGAGTACACCAAATGATGCCCAGAACTGAGGGTCTGATCCACAGGGTCTAGGTGCACTCCCCGAGGCCCGTGGGACCCTGGACTAGGCCTGTTCTACCTGGAGGCTCAGAGAGGTGGACAGTGAGGAAGGGGAACAGAAATACTTGGCATTTCTAACATTCACAGCAAATGCTTAGAAGACGGCAATTATCAACCTCACCGACAGTTACATTCCCTAAAAGGCAATAGCTAGGAGTCCATCTAAACCAGGAGGGGAGCCCCTCTTCTCTGAGAACTGCAAGAGGTGGATAAAGAAGGTGAATCTCACAAATCAAATGGAAAATAGCTGTGCTCAAGGATCAGAAGAATTCCTCCTGGTAAGATGATATCAATTCCCACTCCCCGGACCCCCAACATGGGGCAATCCAGAGGATCCACTCTATTTCTCTCAAAATACCAATGGCTTTTCTCAGGGCATTATAACCAAAGAATTCCAAAATGTCTATGGAAACACAAAGGAGTCTAATCAATGCAATCTGCCGTAAAGCTCTGAAATGGACAGCAGGCTGACTGATAGCCAATTAGACTCTCAGACTAGGATCATCAGGACAGCATATTACTGGGAAGAAATCAAACACGCAGAACCAGATCCATGGAATGGATTTGAGGTTCCAGACGTAAACCCAAGCTTCTATGGTCAATTCCTCGACACCAAAGGAGGGGAGGTGATACGAATGGGAAAAAGAACCTCTGCAAGGAAAGGCCGTGGGAATTGGAGATGGTTCCATCTGAATAATCATATTGGCTTTTGGTCTCATAACACGTCAGATTCAGTGAAACACATCAATGCAAAGCCTGAAGTGATGAAACTCTTGGAAATAAGCACGGGCCATAGGCGCCTTAATGTCAGGGACTTCTCAACATGTGTGTGGGGGTGGAAGAAAATTGGGTCTCTTCAAGTCAAGGAAACAGTAAACCAAAGGACACCCACCAGCTTCCATCCACTTGAACAGCTTTGCAACAGAAAAGCTAAGAATTTGCTAATCAAAATGGTAAAAAACTGAACAGAAAAGAATATTAGCAAGCAGAATATCGGAGAAGGGGTTTCTACGTGAAAGATACTGAGAACTCACACCACTAAGTCTTCCAGAACAAACCCCAGATCTAGCCCTTCCCCTAACACCAATTCCAACCCCAAACCTTTAACTCACTCTACACGAAACACTAAGGCCTCACCCTAGGTCAACAGTTTACATGCTTACATACATTCACATGCATTCAAGCATCCACAGCAGAGAGGAAGACAGACTGAATTTGGAAAGGTCAAGAAAGAAACGGAACGCGGAAGAGAGACTGAACCAGGGAGAGAGGAAATGAGTCGATTTCACAGAATTTGCATGAATCTCTCTTGAGGTTGGAAACATTGACAGTGCGTATTCCCCCTGCAAGTGGTAAAATGACACAAGATGATGAGATTCAAAGACAAGGATGCGGAGAGCCACTGTTTGGGCAGACTCCCCCACTCCTCGAGGCTGAGTGGAACACTTGAGTAGGACAAGGAAGGTTGATATCAGAGGGGGCGATGTCTGAATATGACCTTCCGGTCCTCCCAAAGCGGGGGTCAAGAAATAGGCAGGAAGTGGACTGCCTTTTCCCAGGTCACAGAGCCCATCCAGGCCTGATTCTGCCCCATTCTGTGCTAGGTCAGCCCTGTGTGAAATCTGTCCTTTGGGAAGTCTCAGTGTCCAAGCTCCATGTGATAGAGGCCCAAAGTATGTACAGGAACTGGAGTTGTTCGTAGGCTGACAAACCTAGGCAGCAGATGGGAGAGTGTTCCACACTCTGAAGATCAAGAGACTGGGTTACTCTGAGGAGCACATGCCTTGCCCAGGGCCACATCATTTCTGAGAAGAAGGATCCTGGGCTGAAAACATCTGTGTCCTCAGAGCTCAGGCCCTGGCTGCACCCAGGTCTCCCCAATGCTGTGGGGTGGACTGAGTGGTTTCACTGTGCCTGAATGTGGTCTAAGGCCGTGGGGGAACAGCCAGAAACCCAGAGGTTCCCTTGGGGAGCGTTGTGGAAGGGACCTCGGCCACGAACCAGGAAATGATGTCACTTCCTGGCAACAGAACCCAACAGAACCCACAAACCGGGTATCCAGTCTTCCCCAGCGGAGAGGAGCCCCCAGCCAGATCGTTTGATGTCAAGATGTTCTGCTGCTTGTCCTTGCCGAGATGCTGCCGGCACCTCAGGCGAGCTCACAGGCAGACTGGGTGGGCACGCGGTTGACACTGGCTCAGCACCCCCCCCCCCCCCGCCGAGAGTCCTCTGGCCCTTTGCCCGAAGGAAGAGAAAGGTAACTGGGGAGCCCCAGGCCAGGTCCGGTCACCTCTCCTGTCCCACCCGGGGAAGCCTGAGGACTTTCGCTGTGTGTGGATGGGAGTTTTTCGGGGTGTGTCTGCCTCAAACAAGCCCAACCGCATGTGGGTCAGGAGACCATGGGTTGCTTGTGTCCACACCCCAGGGGAGAGAAGTCTGGGTGGCATGGGGAGTGTCCAGGCAGAGCCGCGTGCCCAGGCTGACCTCACACCCTCAGGGGTGTCTCTGTCCTCCCGGGTGGGTAGCTGAGCAGATCTTTGTCTTTGCTCTTTCTGTAAGCAGAAGGGCAGACAGGCAGAGGCAGCAGCCATCCTGGCCAGCCTCAGCCCAGAAATATCGAAGCAGGGCTGGCTGATGGTCACTATCATTGCAGAGCGTCCCACCCGAGTTGGCCGCTGAGGGGCACACCCCATCCACCTCCCAGAAGGAGGGCTAAGAGCACTAGCCCCCTGCCCGGGAGGACCAGTGCAGGCTCCAAGTGAGCGTGACCAAGGAGGGCTCAGCCCAACTGAAGATGAAGACGGAGCGGGCAAGGTCTGCTACCCAGACACCACCCAGCATGCACCCCGGGGCCCAGTCTCAGGCTGCCACAGAGCTCTGCAGAGCCGGCCCTGACCCAGAGCTCTGAGAAGCCCTGCACCTGAGGTAGCAGGAGGACCTGAAACCCAGAACGGCATAGCACAAATGTGAGGCAGCTGGGACTGCTGAACATGAGTGTAGGGATTCAGTGCTGAGCCACACAGGTAGGAGTCCCCCAGAGCTGGGGCTGGGCCTGGACCAAAGACTAGCCTCACACCACCCATCTTGGAGACTGCAGAGAAGACTCCGATGCTGGGCCTTCTTAGCGAATCTCTAGGAAACTTTCGTGCCCAGTTAGGCACATGGCAAGGCTGGACTGTGGCAAACTTTTCTTCTCCCCCAGCTCTAGCTCCGGCCGTCAAACTCAGCGAGCCTCCACCTCCAACACCTGTCCCTATGGAGGTGGGAGCTCCAGGTGCAGGACCCAGGAATCCACTGAGGGGAGTTCGAGACCTGAGATGTACCCTCCCAAAGACATGTGGCCAAACGGGTATTGGCAGGCACCCTCAGCACATCGGATCTCTGTGCCTGCACGACCCACAGCCCCAGGACCCAATGTCCCACCCCGTTTCCAGATCATCCATCTCAACGTGCACTTACACCTGCTCGGGCGTTGGTGGCAGAACCTGAGTCAGGGTCTGAGTGACCACCTGCACAAGTGCAGCCTGCCCTGGCTCCTGCCAAGGACTCAGACACCCATCATGACGGTCCCACCCCTGCAGGGAGAAAAGGACCCTGCTCTGGACAGAGATCCAGAGCTCGTTCAACAAACACCTCATCCAGGGGCACGCTTGGCTCTGCAGGCTCCATCCCTGTGTGTTCCCTGTGGATGCCGTCCACTCCCTCCCCACCCAGGGGAGACTGACTTCCTTTCCCCTGAGCTGATTTTCATCAGGCTCCTAGGCATCTTTCTTCTCATCTTTTATGTCTTTTATGGCTTTCTGTATATTTTGCTCACAAGTGTTTGCCAATAAATTTTCCTTCCTTGATGCCATTTGGGAATATATAGGCCTTCACAATGCTGTGTAAGCATCACCACTGTCTACATTCGGACACCCTCACTCTATCCCTCCACCCACTTCCCAGCAAAGCCTGGATTCATGGCAAGCACTGCCCATTCCTCTCTCCCCCGCCTGACAACATTGAGTCTACTTCTTTCTGGATTTCTTCCCATCCTTTCGGTGTCCCCAATCAATGCAATCACTGAAATGAAAGGAAACTGGATTTTCCTGTGACTGAAGGTGAACGTTATAGTCTCTCAGTATTGTTAGAGTCTTGACATGCCCATGAATTCTACAGTGCATGGAGTTCTCTAGGCCAGAATCCTGGAGTGGGTAGCTTTTCCCTTCTCCGGGGGATTGTTCTGAGAACCCACATATTGGAAGACCAAACTGGAGAATTCTGGTTTCTATGTCAATTGAAGGAGCCTTTGGGTATATGAAAGGACAGTGTAGGTCCTTTCAAGATGTCATCTGCCCATCGAAGCCCTCTCGATAACTGCTCAGAATCTCCAGGTAGGCAGTGCTGTTGTAAGTGGGACACCTCAGACACAAGGAAATGCTGAGTTCTTCTCCCGGCTCAAGCAAACTCACAACAATAAACCAGGCAGGAGAAATGGAAAGAAAAATCCACACCAACAAAGGGAAAACTCTTCCTCAGAACACAAGGCCAGAAAAAGACCCACCATCCTTGAGGTCTCCACATGCTCGAGAAAATGTATGATCGGGAAGGAAACAGAAGAAACATATGCAGGTCCAATGAGAGGCAATGGACATGGCTAGTGTAGCTCAGAGACAGCCTGACGCTTTGCGTGGACATGTGGTCAAAAGGAAACACAGTGCAAGTGGCAGTGGTCATCATCTAGAGCTAGGTGCTCATCATGGTGACAACCAGCCTTCGGGACCACAAGAGGGAGTGGAGGGCCTAACAGAGCCCATAGACATCTCTCTCGCTCTCTGGGAGAAGAGTGTGCCGGACCCATCAAAGTCCCATAGGAGCATCTATTGACGATCAGTGACCACCCTCAGGGTGGATCCCACTCCACTTCTGGCACAGTGGCTCCTGTCTTCTGAGATGCTTACCTCTGGCGGTCAGAAGCCACAGGCCTGCTGGGCGCCTGCTGAGACGAAACCCCCTTCAGCTGCTCACACAGCCAAGGGCACACAAGGATGCCAGTGGCCTGTGGCTCACAGATGGAAGATCTGCCCCCTGACAATCCGACCTGGGTATTTGTGCTGAAAGGGAGGCCGCACCCGACTCCCTTCATTGGAGTCAGCACCCCTTCTGCTAGAGCTGCTGAATCCATTCAACTGTGAAAACGCAAGCTGAAAAACACCCATCTTTCCGAGAAATTCTCCTAAAAAGTTTAGGAGTAATGCCTTTGGAACCCAGAGGGGATGACATGCATGTCCATGGAAACTTGACACCTCTCAACAAATGCACTTCAAATGATTCCTAGACATACGTTCCATGGGAAATGGTTCACAAAACCAGAAGGAAATGAAGCAGACATTAGACATGAGCTCTGTGTCTTCACACACAAAGCGTAACCAGGGAACACAGTGAACTTGTCTAACCAAGAATTGGACTCTGGGAAAAATGGTCTGTAAAACGCAAACGGCACATCCCAAGCTGGGAGACAACTGTTTGCATACACAGAGCTTAGGCAGATTTAGCTTCTAATACACAAGTGACATGAACACAAAGGAGCCTGAGGGAGAGGTCTGAAGGGACACCAGGCGAAGGAAGGGACCTGGATATTACACCGAATGATGCCCAGCACTGAGCACCTGAGAAACATGATCTAGCTGCACTCCCCGAGCCTCTGGGGACCCTGGACTAGGCCTGTTCTACCTGGAGGTTCAGAGAGATGGACAGTGAGGAAGGGGAAGAGAAATCCTTGGCATTTCTAACATTCACAGCAAACGCTTAGAAGGAGAAGGCAAGGATCAACCACACCAACAGTGACATTTCCTGAAAGGCAATAGCTTGGAGTCCATCTAACCCAGGAGGGAATCCCCTCTTCTCAGAGAACTGCAAGAGATGGATGAAAGAAGGTGAAGCCCACCAATCCAATGGAAAATAAGCTGTGCTCCCGGATCAGAAGAATTCCTCCGGGTAAGATGATGTCACTTCCCCCTCCCCCCAACCCCCACCGTGGGGCAATCCAGAGGTTGCATGCTATTTCTCTCAAAATACCAAAGGCTGTTCTCAGGGCATTATAACCAAAGAATTCCAAAATGTCTATGGAAACAGAAAGGAGTCAAAATAGTCAATGCAATCTGCCACTAAGCCCTGAAAAGTACAAAGCAGGCTGCCTGATAGCCAATTAGACTATCACACTAGGATCATCAGGACAGCATGGTACAAACATGCAGAATCAGATCCATGGAATGGAATTGAGGGTCCAGAAATAACCCCAAGCTTCTATAGTCACTTCATTGACGCCAAAGGAGGGGAGGCGATATGAATGGGAACAAGAGCCTCTGCAACGAAAAGCTGTGGGTATTGGTATGGTTGCATCTGAATAATCACATTGGCTTTTGGTCTCATAACACCTCAGATTCAGTGAATCACATCAATGCAAAGCCTGAAGTGATGAAACTCCTGGAAATAAGCACGGGCCATAGGTTCCTTAATGTCAGGGACTTCACGACATGTGTGTGGTGGCGGAAGTAAAATTGCGCCTCTTCAAGTCAAGGAAACAGGAAACCAAACAACATCAACTAGCTTCCATCCACTTGAATAGCTTTGAAACAGAAAAGCTTAGCATTCACAAATCAAAATGGTAACAAACTGAACACAAAGGAATATTTGCAAGCAGAATATAGAAGAAGGGTTTCCTAAGTAAAAAAGTCAAGAACTCACATGACTAAGTCTCACAAAACAAACCCCAGACCTATCCCTTCCCCTATACTCAACTCCATCTCCAAACCTTTACCTCACTGGAAAGGAAACCTTGAAGCCTCACTCTAGGTCAACAATATACATGCTTACATTCATTCACAGGCACGCGAGCATCCACAGCAGAGACACAGAAAGGAAGATACAGAATGAATTTGGAAAGTTCAAGAAAGACAGAAGGAGGGAGAGAGACTGAACAATGGAGAGAGGAAATGAGTCGATTCCACAAAATGTGCATGAATCTCTCTTGAGTTTTGAAACAATGACAATGCCTATTCCCCCTGCAAAGGGGAAAATGACCCAAGTTGATGAGGCTCAAAGACAAGGATGCGGGGAGCCACTTTTGGGGCAGCCTCCCCCACCCCTCGAAAATGAGTGGGACACTTGAGCAGGAGGATGAAAGTTGGTATCAGAGGGAGCGATGGCTGAATGTGACCTTCCGGTCCTCCCAATGAGGGGGTCAAGAAATAGGCAGGAAGGGGACTGCCTTTTCCCAGGTCCCAGAGACCATCCAGGCCTGATTCTGCCCCATTCTGTGCTAGGTCAGCCCTTGTTTGTGCCTGCGGAAGAACTCAGACTTTCCCTTATGCCTGCAGTTTCCCACTGAAACAGCACTGCCTACCTGGAGATTCTGAGCACATTTGCCAAGAGTCCTTCGTTTGGCAGATGACTTCTTGAAAGGACCTACACGGTCCTTTCAGATACCCAAAGGCTACTTCAAATGAAATAGAAACCAGAATAATCCAGTTTGGTCTTCCAACATATGGGGAGTCAGAACAATGGCCTGGAGAAGGGAAAAGCTACCCACTCCAGGATTCTGGCCTAGAGAATTCCATGGAGTGTAGAATTCATGGGAATGCCAAGACTCGAACGATACTGAGAGACTATAACTTTCACCTTCAGTCAGACCAAAATAAAGTTTCCTATCTTTTCAGTGATTGGCATTGATTGGGGACCCCGAAAGAATGGGAAGAAATGCAGAAAGAAATAGACTCAATGTTGTCAGGCGGAGGAGAGAGGAACGGGCAGTGCTTGCTATGAATCCAGGCTTTGCTGTGAAGTTCGGGAGGGGGGAGAATGAGGGTGTTCGAATGTAGACAGTGGTGATCCTTACACAGCATTGAAGGCCTCCATATTCCCAATGGCATCAAGGAAGGAAAATTTATTGACACACACTTGTGAGCAAAATATACACAAAGCCATAAAAGACATAAAAGATGAGAAGAAAGATTCCTAGAAGCCTGATGAAAATGATCTCAGGGGAAGGGAAGTAAATCTCCCCTGGGTGGGGAGGGAGTGGAGGGCATCCACGGGGATGGATGGCTGCAGAGCCAACTGCACCCCTGGATAAGGTATTTGCCGAACGGGCTCTGGGCCTCTGTCCAGAGCAGGGGCCTGTTCTCCCTGCAGGGTTTGGACAGTCATGGTGGGCATCTGAGTCCTTGGCAGGAGCCAGGATAGGCTCCCTCTGTGCAGGTGGTCAATCAGGCCCTGACTTTAGTCCTGCCGCCAAAGCCCAAGCAGGTGCAAGTGCCGGTGGAGGTAGAGGCTCTGGAAAGTGTGGTGCGACATCAGGGCCTGGGGCTGGGCGTCATGCATGCAGAGATCCAATGTGCTGAGGGTGCTGGCCAGTACATGCCTGGCCCCGTATCTTTGGGTGGGGACGTCTCAGGTCTCGATCTCCCCTCAGTGGATCCCTGGGTCCTGCACTTGGAGTTCCCACCTCTGTAGGGACAAGTTTTAGACATGGAGGCTGGCTGAGTTTGACGGCCAGAGCTAGAGCTGGAGGAGAAGAAAAGTTTGCCACAGGCCAGCCTTGCCATGTGCCTAATTGGGCGTGAAAGCTTCCTAGAGATTCGCTAAGAAGGCCCAGCATCGGAGTCTTCTCTGCAGTCTCCAAGATGGGTAGTTTGAGGCCAGCCTTTGGTCCAGGTCCAGCCCCAGCTCTGTAGGACTCCTCCCTGTGTGGCTCAGCACTGCCTCCCCACACTCACATGCAGAAGCCCAGCCGCCTCACCTCTGAGCTCTGCCGTGCTGGGCTCCAGATCCTACTGTTGCCTCTGAGGCAGGGCTTCTTGGAGCTCTGTGTCAGAGCCAGCTGTGCTGAGCTCCGTGACAGTCTTAGACTGGGCCCCGGTTTGTGTGCTGGGTGGTGTCTCACAGCAGGACTTGCCCGCCTCCTCTTCATTGCCAGCTGGGCTGAGCCCTCCGTGGCCATGCTCACCTGGAATCTGCACTGTGCCTCCTGGTCATGGGGTTGTGCTCTGAACCCTACCTCTGGGAGGTGCATGGGGTGTGCCCCTCAGAGGCCACCTCGGGTGGGACGCTATGCAATGATAGTGACCATCAGCCAGCCCTGCTTCGATATTTCTGAGCTGAGCCTGGCCAGGATGTCTAATGTTTCTGCCCGTCTGCCCTTCTGCTCCCAGAAAGAACAGAGATGAATGCCTGCTCAGATACTCACCAGGGAGGATGGAGACCCCCCGCCAAGGGCTTGAGGTCAGCCTGGGCACACGGCTCTGCCTGGACGCTCACCATGCCACCAAGCGTGCTCTCCCCTGGGGTGTGGACACAAGCGGTCCATGGGCTCCTGACCCACCTGTGGCTGGGCTTGCTTGAGGCAGACACAGCCTGAGAAACCCCTATCCACACACAATGAAAGGCTCCAGGCTTCCACGGGTGGGACGGGAGAGGTGGGCGGACCCGGTCTGGGCTTCCTCTGTTACCTTTCTGTTCCTTCGGGCAAAGGGCCAGAGGACTCTCGGAGGGGCCCTGGGCCAGCGTCGATGGCCTTCCCACACTCTCTGCCTGTGAGCTCGCCTGAGGACCCGTCTTCTGGGCAGGGGCAAACAGCAGAACATCTTGACAGCAAGCGATCTGGCTGGGGGCTCCGCTCCGCTGGGGAGGCCTAGATACACGGGTTGTGGGTTCTGTTGTGTTCTGTTGCCAGAAATTACATCATTTCCTGGTTCGTGGCTGAGGTCCCTTCCACAAAGCTCCACAAGGGAACCCCTGGTTTTCTGGCTGTTTCCCCACGCCCTTAGGCCATGTATAGGCACAGTGACACACACAGCCCACCCCACAGCATTGGGGAGACTTGGGTGCAGCCAGGGCCTGAGCTCTGAGGACACAGCTGCTTTCAGCCCAGGTTCCCTCTTCTCAGAAGTGATGTGGTCCTGGGCAAGACATGTGCCCCCCTTGGTTTCCCCAGTCTCTCCATCTGCAGAGTGGGGGTCACTCTTCCATCTCCTCCCTAGGTCTGTCATCCTACAAACAGCTCCAGTGCCTGTTCAGACTTTCAGCTGCTATCACATGGAACTAAGACACTGAGACTTCCCAAAGGACGGATTCAGCACAGGGCTGACCTAGCACAGAATGGGGCAGAATCAGGCCTGGATGGGCTCTGGGACCTGGGAAATGTCAGTCCCCTTTCTGCCTATTTCTTGACCCCTGCATTGGGAGAACCGGAAAATCATATTCACACATCGCGACCTCTGATATCAACCTTCCTCGTCCTATTCAAGTGTCCCACTCAGCCTCGAGGCCTGGGGGCGGCTGCCCCAACAGTGGCTCCCCGAATCCTTGTCTTTGAGACTCATCAACTTGTGTCATTTTCCCCCTTGCAGGGGGAATAGGCACTGTCATTGTTTCCATCCTCAAGAGAGATTCATGCAAGTTCTGTGAAATTGACTCATTTCCTCTCTCTATTGTTCAGTCTCTCTCCCTCGTTCCGTCTCTTTCTTGATCTTTCCAAATTCATTCTGCATCTTCCTTTCTGTGTCTCTCCTGTGGATGCTTGCATGTCTGTGAATGCATGTAAACATGTATAGTGTTGACCTAGGGTGAGGCTTTATGGTTTCGTGTCGAATGAGATAATGGTATCGGGTTGGAGTTGGTGTTAGGGGAAGGGATAGGTCTGGGTTTTTTTCTGGGAGACTTAGTTGTGTGAGTTCTCAGTCTCTTTAACGTAGGAACCCCTTCTCCGATATTCTGTTTGCAAATATCCTTTTGTGTTCAGTTTGTTACCATTTTTATTTGTGAATGCTTAGGTTTTCTGTTGCAAAGCTGTTCAAGTGGATGGAAACTCGTGGGTGTCCTTTCGTTTCCTGTTTCCTTGACTTGAAGAGACCCTACTTTGCTTTTCCACCCACATATGTTGAGAAGTCCCTGACATTAAAAGCCTATGTCCTGTGCTTATTTCCAGGAGTTTCTTCACTTCAGGATTTGCTTTGATGTGTTTCACTGAATCTGACGTGTTCTGAGACCAAAAGCCAACGTGATTTTTCAGGTGGAACCTTCTGCAATTCCCACGGTCTTTCGTTGCACAGACTCTTGTTCCCATTCTTATCGCCTCCCCTCCTTTGGCATCGAGGAATTGACCGTAGAAGCTTGGGTTTATGTCTGGACCCTCAATTCCATTCCATGGATCTGGTTCTGCATGTTTGATTTCTTCCCTGTACCATGCTGTCCTGATGATCCTAGTGTGATAATCTAATTGGCTATCAGCAGCCTGCTATATACATTTCAGGTTTTTGCGGCCGATTGCATTGACTCTTTTGACACCGTAGTGTTTCCATAGACATTTAGGAATTCTTTGGTTTTTATGCCCTGAGAGCAGCCGTTTTTATTTTGAGAGGAATAGCGTGGAACCTCTGGATTGCCCCACGGTGTGGGTCCGGGGGAGGGGGAAGTAACATCATCTTATCATGAGTAATTCTTCTGATCCATGAGCACAGCTTATTTTCCATTGGATTGGTGGGCTTCACTTTCTTTCATCCATCTCTTGCCGTTCTCTGAGAAGAGGGGCACCCCTCCTGGGTTAGATGGATTCTTAGCTATTGCCTTTCAGGGAATTTACTGTCAGTGGGGTTGATACTTGCCTTCTCCTTCTAAGCGTTTGCTGTGAGTGTTAGAAATGCCGAGGATTTCTCTTCCCCTTCCTCACTGTCCATCTCTCTGAGCCTCCAGGTGGAAGAGGCCTAGTCCAGGGTCCCACAGGGCTTGGGGAGTGCAGCTAGACCGTGTTTCTCAGGACCTCAGTGCTGGGTATCATTCGGTATACTCTCTGTGTCCCTTCCTTCGCCTGGTGTCCCTTCAGACCTCTCCTTCAGGCTAGTTTGTGTTCACGTCGTTTGCATATTAGGGGGCAAATCTTGCCTAAACTCTGTGTATGCAAAGAGTTGTCTCCCAGCGTGGGAAGTGTCTTATGCGTTTTTCAGACGGTCTTTCCCAGAGACCTAATCTTGGATTTGACAAAGTTCACTGTGTTCTTTGGTTACTCTTTGTGTGGTGCCTTTCTGTATTGTGTGTAAAGACTCAGAGTTCATGTCTAATGTATGCTCCATTTACTTCTAGATTTATGAACCGTTTTGCATGGTACATATGTCTAGGAATCATTTGAAGTGCATTTGTTGAGAGGTGTCAATTTTCATTGACATGCATGTCATCCCCTCTGGTTTCCAAATGCGTTGCTCGTAAACCCTTTTAGAGACCTTGTCGGAAAGATGGGTGTTTTTTAGCATGAATTTCCACAGTTGAATGGATTCAGCAGCTCTAGCATCAGGGAGGCTGTGTCCAGTGAAAGGGGAGTCGGGTGCGTCCTCCCTTTCAACACTGGTCCCCAGTTCAGGTTGACAGGGCTTTGGTCTTCCATCTGTGAGCCAGAGGCCACAGGCATTCTTGTGTGTCCTTGTCTGTGTGAGCAGCTGAAGTGAGGTTTTACTCCACAGGCGCCCAGCAGGTCTGCAGCTTTGGATCGCTACAGGTGAACATCTAAGAGGACAGGAGCAACCGTGCCAGAAGTGGAATTCACCTTGAGGGTTGACATTGATCATTAAGTGATGCTACTGTGGGACTTTGATTGGTCCGGCAATCTCTTCTGCCAGAGAGTGAGAGAGATGTCTATGGGCTCTGCTAGGCCCTCCGCTCCCTCTTTGGGTCCCGAAGGCTGGTTGTCATCATCCTGTACACCTAGCTGTGAGATGATGACCACCACCACCTGCACTGTGTTTCCCTTTGCCCATGTGACCATGCGAAGAGTCAGGACATCTCTGAGCTACACTAGCCATGTGCATTGCCTCTCATTGGACCTGCACATGTTTCTTCTTTTTAATTCCTGATCAATGATTTTCTCAAGCATGTGGGGGCCACAAGGATGGTGGGCCTTTCTCTGGCCTTGTGTTCTGAGGAACACTTGTTCCTTTGTTGGTGTGGGCATATCTTTCCATTTCTCCTGCCTGGTTTATTCTTGTGAGTTTGTTTGTGCTGGCGGAAGAACTCAGACTTTCCCTTGTGCCTGAGATGATCCACTTACAACAGCACTGCCTACCTGGAGATTCTGAGCACATTAGCCGAGAGGGCTTCATTTGGAAAATAACATTATAAAAGGACCTACAAGTCCTTTCAGATCCCCAAAGGCTACTTCACACTTTGGTCTTCCAATATGTGGGGAGTCAGAACAATCCTCTGGAGAAGGGAAAAGCTACCCACCCAAGATTCTGGCCTAGAGAATTCCATGGACTGTAGAATTCATAGGGATGCCAAGACTCTAACAATACTTAGAGACTATAACTTTCGCCTTCAATAAGAGCAAAATCCAGTTTCCTATCATTTCAGTGAATAGCGTTGATTGGGAACCCCGAAAGGATGGGAAGAAATGCAGAAAGAAGTGGACTCAATGTTGAGAGGCGGGGGAGAGAGGAATGGGGAATGATTGCCATGAATCCAGGCTTTGCTGCGAAGTGGGGGGGGGGATAGAATGAGGGTGTCTGAATGTAGACAGCGGTGACGCTTACACAGCATTGTAAAGGCCTCCATATTCCCAAGGAAGGAAAATTTATTGACACACACTTGGGAGCAAAATATAGAGAAAGCCATAAAATACATAAAAGATGAGAAGAAAGATGCCTAGGAGCCTGATGAAAATGAGCTCTGGGGAAGGAAAGTCAATCTCCCCTGGGTGTGGAAGGAGTAGACGGCGTCCACGGGGAACACACAGGGATGGAGGCTGCAGAGCCAACTGCGACCCTGGATGATGTGGTTGCCAAAGTGTTCTGGGCTTCTATCCAGAGCAGGGTCCTGTTCTCCCTTCAAGTGTTGAATAGTCATGGTGGGCGTCTGAGTCCTTGGTAGGAGGCAGGGCAGGCTGCCGCTCCAAAGTTGGTCACTCAGGCCCTGACTCGGGTTCTGCTGACAAAGCCTGAGCAGGTGCAAGTGCAAATGGAGGTGGAGTTTCTCGAAGGCGGGGTGGGACATCTTGGCCTGGCGCTGGGTGTTGTGCAGGCACCGAGATTTGATGTGTTGAGGGTGGTGGCCAATACCCGGCTGGCCCCGTGTCATTGGGAGGGGACGTCTCAGGTCTCGATCTCCCCTCAGTGGATCCGTGTGTCCTGCACCAGGAGCTCCCACCTCCGTAGGAACAGGTCTTAGACATGGAGGCTGGCTGAGTTTGACGGCCAGAGCTAGAGCTGTGGGAGAAGAAAAGTTTGCCACAGGCCAGCCTTGCCATGTGCCTAAGTGGGCACGAAAGCTTCCTAGAGATTTGTTAAGAAGGCCCAGCATCAGAGTCTTCTCTGCAGTCTCCAAGATGGGTGGTGTGAGGCTAGACTTCGTTCCAGGCCCAGCCCCAGCTCTGGGGGACACCTCCCTGTGTGGCTCAGCACCACCTCCCCACACTCACAGGAAGTAGCCCCAGCCAACTCACCTCTGTGCTCTTCCGTGCTGGGCTCCAGGTCTTCCTGCTGCCGCCGAGGCAGGGCTTCTCGGAGTTCTGCATCAGAGCCGGCTGTGCTGAGCTCCGTGGCAGCATGAGACTGGGTCCCAGGGTGTGTGCTGGGTGGAGTCTGGACAGCAGACCTTGCCCACTTCCTCTTCATAGCCAGTTGGGCTGAGCCCTCTGTGGCCACCCTCACCTGGAGCCTGCACTGGGCCTCCCGAGCAGGGGGCTGGTGCTCTGAACCCTCCCTTTGGGAGGTGGATGGGGTGTGCCCCTCAGAGGTCACCTCGGGTAGGACGGTCTGCAATGTCAGTGACCATCAGCCAGACCTGCTTCGATATTTCTGAGGTTAGCTTGGCAAGGATGGCTGCTGCTTCTGCCTGCCTGCCCTTCTACTCCAAGAAAGACCAGAGACACGAGTGTCTGCTCAGATACCCACCCGGGAGGATGGAGAATCCCCTGAGGGCATGAGGTCAGCCTGGGCATCTGGCTCTGCCCGGACACTCCCCATGCCACACAGCCTGCTCTCCCCTGGGGTGTGGACACAAGAAGTACATGGGCTCCTGACTGAAATGCGGCTGGGCTTGCCTGAGGCAGACACACGCCAAGAAACCCCCATCTACACACAGGGAAAGGCCTCAGGCTTCCCCATATGGGACGGGAGATGTGGCCTGACCTGGCCTGGGTCTCCCCTGTTACCTTTCTTTTTCTTCAGCAAAAGGCCAGAGGCCTCTCGGCGGGGGCCCTGAGCCAGTGTCGACCGCGTTCCCACGCATTCTGCCTGTTAGCTAGCTTGAGACCCCGTCCTCTCGGCAGGGGCAAACAGCAGAATATCTTCACAGCTAGCGATCTGGCCAGGGTCTCCTCTCTACTGGCCAGGCCTGGATACACAGGTTGCGGGTTCTGTTGGGTTCTGTTGCCAGGAAGTGACATCATTTCCTGGTTCGTGGCTGAGGTCCCTTCCACAAAGCTCCCAAACGGAACTTCTGGTTTTCTGGCTGTTTCCCCATGCCCTTAGGCCACGTGCAGGCACAGTGACACCCACAGAGCCCATCCTACAGCCTTGGGGAGACCTGGGTGCAGCCAGGGCCTGAGTTCTGAGGACACAGCTCCTTTCAGAACAGGCTCCTTCTTCTCAGAAGTGTTGTGGCCCTGGGCAAGCCATGTGCGCCACAGGGTTTCCCGTCTCTCCATCTGCAGAGTGGGTCACAATGTCCCGTCTCCTGACTAGGTCTGTCAGCCTACGAGCAGCTCCAGTGCCTCTTCAAAATTTGGGCCGCTTTCACTTGGAGCTTGGACACAGACTTTCCAAAGGATGGATTCCACATAGGGCTGACCTGGCACACAATGGGCAGAATCAGGCCTGGATTTGCTCTGGGACATGGGAAAAGGCAGTCCCCTTCCTGCCTGTTTATGGCCCCTGATTTGGGAGGACCGGAAGGTCATATTCACATATCCACCCCTCTGATATCAACCTTCCCTGTCCTACTCAAATGTCCCACTAAGCCTCAAGGGTTGGGGGAGTCTGCCCCAACAGTGGCTCCCCGCAATCTTGTCTTTGAGTCTCATCATCGTGGGTCATTTTCCCCCTGGCAGGGGAATATTCACTGTTACTGTTTCCAACCTCAAGAGAGATTCATGCAAATTCTGTGAAATCGACTCATTTCCTCTCTGCATTGTTCAGTCTCTCTCCCTTGTTTCCTCTCTTTCTTGACCTTTCCAAATTCAGTCTGTCTCTTCCACTCTGTGTCTCTCCTGTGGATGCTCGCATGCATGTGAAGGCATGTAGGCATGTATATTTTTGGCCTAGGCTGAGGCTTTAAGGTTTCATTTTGAGTGAGGTAAAGGTTTGGGGTTGGAGTTGGTGTTAGGGGAAGGGTTACGTCTGGGGTTTGTTCTGGGAGACTTAGTGGTGTGAGTTCTCCTTCTCTTGCATAATAACCCCTTCTCCGATATTCTGCTTGCAAATATGCTTGTGTGCTCACTTTGTTACCATTTTGATTTGTGAATGCTTAGCTTTTCTGTTGCAAAGCTGTTCAAGTGGATGGAAGCTGGAGGGTGTCCCTTGGTTTCCTGTTTCCTTGAATTGAAGAGACCCAATTTTGCTTTCCCCCCACACACACACATGTTGAGAAATCCCTGACAAGGAGGACCCTATGGCCCCTGCTTAGTTCCAGGAGTTTCATCACTTCAGGCTTTGCGTTGATGTGTTTCACTAAATCTGACGTGTTCTGAGACCAAAAGCCAATGTGATTGCTTAGACGGAACCATCTCCATTTCCCACGTCCTTTCGTTGCAGAGGCTCTTGTTCCCATTCTTATCGCCTCCCCTCCTTTGGCGTCAATGAATTGACCACAGAAGCTTGGGTTTAGTTCTGGACCCTCAATTCCATTCCACGGATCTGGTTCTGCCTGTTTCGTTTCTTCCCAGTACCATGCTGTCCTGTTATCCTGGTGTGATAATCAAATTGGCTATCAGGCAGCCTGCTATGTCCATTTCAGGGCTTTGCAGCAGATTGCATTGACCCTTTTGTCTCCTTTGTGTTTCCATAGACATTTTGGAATTCTTTGGTTATAATGCCCTGAGAGCAGCAGTTGGTATTTTGAGAGGAATAGCGTGGAACCTCTGGATTGACCCACGGTGGGGATAAGGGGGATGGGGAACTGACATCATCTTACCAGGAGGAATTCTTCTGCTCCGAGAGCACAGCTTATTTTCCATTGGATTTGTGGGCTTCACTTTCTTTCAACCATCTCTTGCAGTTCTCTGAGACGAGGGACTTCCTTCCTCGGTTCGATGGACTCCTAGCTATTGTCTTTCTGGATATGTCACTGTCGGTGGGGTTGTTCCTTGACTTCTCCTTCAAAGCATTTGCTCTGAGTATTAGAAATGCCAAAGATTTCTCTTCCCCTTCCTCACTGTCCATCTCTCTGAGCCTCCAGGTAGAAGAGGCCTAGTTCAGGGACCCATGGGGCTCGGGGAGTGCAGCTAGACCGTGTTTCTAAGGCCCTCAGTGCTGGGCATCATTCAGTGTACTCTCCGTGTCCCTACCTTCGCTTGGTGTCCGTTCAGACCTCTCCTTCAGGCTCGTTTCTGTTCATGTCGTTTGTGTATTAGGAGCCAAATCCTGCCAAAGCTCTGTGTCTGTACACTGTTGTCTCCCAGCTTGGGATGTGTCATTTGCTTTTTTCAGAAGGTCTTTCCCAGAGTCCAAATCTTGGATTTTATTTTTTTTTAAATTTATTTTATTGGAGGCAAATTACCTTACATTAGTATATTGGTTGGTTTCACCATATATTGAGAAGAATCTGCTCTGGGTGTACATGTGTTCTCTTTCTTGAAAGCCCCTCCCACTTCCCTCTTCCCCATATCCTCCCTCCAGGTCATCCCTATGCAACAACCCCAAGCATCCTGTATCATGTGTCGAATCTGGACTGGTGATTCATTTCACATATGATAATATATGTGCTGCAATGTCGTTCTCTCCAATCATCCCACCTCACCATCTCCCATAGAGTCCCAAAGACTGTTTTATATACCTATGTCGCTTTTCCAGTGTCGTATACAGGGTAAATGTTACCATCTTTCTAAATTCCATATATATGTGTTAGTATACTGTGTTGGTGTTTTTCTTTCTGGCTTACTTCATTCTGTATAATAGGCTCCAATTTCATCCACCTCATTAAAACTGATTCAAGTGCATTCTTTTTGATGGCTGAAAAATATTCCATTGTGTATATATACCAAAGCTTTCTTATCCATTCATTTGCAGATGGACATCCAGGTTGCTTCCATGTCCTGGCTATTATAAACAGTGCAGCAATGAAAATTAGAGTACATGTGTTTCTTTCAATTCTGGTTTCCTCCATGTGTATGCCCAGGAGTGCAATTGCTGGATCATATGGTAGTTTTATTTCCAGTTTTTTGAGGAATCTCCACACTGTTCTCCATAGTGGCTGTACTAGTTTGCATTCCCACCAACAGTGTAATAGGGTTCCCTTTTCTCCACACCCTCACCAGCATTTATTGCATGTAGACTTTTGGATAGCAGCCATTCTGACTGGTGTGAAATGGTATCTCATTGTGGTTTTGATTTGCATTTCTCTGATTATGAGAGATGTTGAGCATTTTTTCATGTGTTTGTTAGCCATCTTTATGTCTTTGAACAAATATTAAAAGCAGCAAGGGAAAAACAACAAATAACACACAAGTTGATCCCCATAAGGATAACCGCTGATCTCTCAGCAGAAACCCTTCAAGCCAGGAGGGAATGGTAACACATATTAAAGTGATGAAAGAAAGTAACTTACAGCCAAGATTACTATACCCAGCAAGGGTCTCGTTCGAATATGAAGGAGAAATTAGAAGCTTTACAGACAAGCAAAAGCTGAGAGAATTCAGAATCACCAAACCAGCTCTCCAACAAATACTAAAGGATCTTCTCTAGACAGGAAACAAAGAAAGGGTATACGAACTAGAATCCAAAGCAATAAAGAAAATGGCAACGGGATCATACTTATCAACAATCACCTTAAACACAAATGGGTTGAATGCCCCAAACAAAAGACAAAGGTTGGCTGAATGGATACAAAAACAAGACCCCCATATATGTTGTCTACAAGAGACCCACCTCAAATCGAGGGACACATACAGACTGAAAGTGAAGGGCTGGAGGAAGATATTCCACACAAATAGAGACCAAAAGAAAGCAGGACTTGCAATATTCACATCAGATAAAATAGATTTTAAAACAAAGACTGTGAAAAGAGACAAAGAAGGAAACTACATAATGATCAAAGGATCAATCCAAGAAGGAGATATAACAATTATAAATATTTATGCACCCAACATAGGAGCACCACAATATGTAAGACAATTACTAACAAGTATGAAAGGGGAAATTAACAATAACACAATAATAGTGGGAGACTTTAATACCCCACTTACATCTATGGATAGATCAACTAAACAGAAAATTAACAAGGAAACACAAACTTTAAATGATACAATAGACCAGTTAGACCTAATAGGTCTCTATAGGACATTTCACCCCAAAACAATGAATTTCATCTTTTTCTCAAGCACACACGGAAACTTTTCCAGGACAGATCACATCCTGGACCATAAATCTAGCCTTGGTAAATTCAAAAAAATTGAAATCATTCCAAGCATCTTTTCTGACCACAATGCAGTAAGATTAGATCTCAATTACCGGAGAAAAACTGTTAAAAATGCCAACATATGGAGGCTGAAAAACACGCTGCTGAATAATGAACAAATAATAGAAGAAATCAGATTTGGAAAACTCAGCAGTGGCCACAGGACTGGAA
The DNA here is from genome assembly GCF_049115385.1 of Moschus berezovskii. Classification (NCBI taxonomy): domain Eukaryota; kingdom Metazoa; phylum Chordata; class Mammalia; order Artiodactyla; family Moschidae; genus Moschus; species Moschus berezovskii. The sequence goes on along the minus strand of NC_142485.1, from coordinate 46,832,810 downwards.
GAGGTCAGTCTTCATTCCAATCCCAAAGAAAGGCAATGCCAAAGAATGCTCAAACTACCGCACAATTGCACTCATCTCACACGCTAGTAAAGTCATGCTCAAAATTCTCCAAGCCAGGCTTCAGCAGTATGTAAACCGTGAACTCCCAGATGTTCAAGCAGGTTTTAGAAAAGGCAGAGGCACCAGAGATCAAATTGCCAACATCCGCTGGATCATGGAGAAAGCAAGAGTTCCAGAAAAACATCTATTTCTGCTTCATTGACTATGCCAAAGCCTTTGACTGTGTGGATCACAATAAACTGTGGAACATTCTGAAAGAGATGGGAATCCCAGACCACCTGACCTGCCTCTTGAGAAACCTGTATGCAGGTCAGGAAGCAACAGTTAGAACCGGTCATGGAACAACAGACTGGTTCCAAATAGGAAAAGGTGTACGTCAAGGTTGTATATTGTCACCTTGCTTATTTAACTTATATGCAGAGTACATCATGAGGAACGCTGGGCTGGAAGAAGCACAAGCTGGAATCAAGATTGCTGGGAGAAATATCAATAACCTTAGATATGCAGATGACACTACCCTTATGGCAGAAAGTGAAGAGGAACTCAAAAGCCTCTTGATGAAAGTGAAAGAGGAGAGTGAAAAGGTTGGCTTGAAGCTCAACATTCAGAAAACAAAGATCATGGCATCTGGTCCCATCACTTCATGGGAAATAGATGGAAAAACAATGGAAACAGTGTCAGACTTCGTTTTTTTGGGCTCCAAAATCACTGCAGATGCTGATTGCAGCCATGAAATTAAAAGACGCTTGCTCCTTGGCAGGAAAGTTATGACCAACCTTGATAGTATATTAAAAAGCAGAGACATTACTTTGCCGAACAAGGTCCGTCTAGTCAAGGCAATGGTTTTTCCCGTGGTCATGTATGGATGTGAGAGTTGGACTGTGAAGAAAGCTGATCGCCGAAGAATCGATGCTTTTGAACTGTGGTGTTGGAGAAGACTCTTGAGAGTCCCTTATACTGCAAGGAGATCCAACCAGTCCATTCTAAAGGAGATCAATCCTGGATGTTCATTGGAGGGACTGATGCTAAAGCTGAAACTCGAATACTTTGGCCACCTCATGCGACGAGTTGACTCACTGGAAAAGACTCTGATGCTGGGAAAGGTTGGGGGCGGGAGGAGAAGGGGACGACGGAGAATGAGATGGCTGGATGGCATCACCGACTCTGTGGACATGAGTTTGAGTGTACTCCGGGAGTTGGTGTTGGACAGGGAGGCCTGGCGTGCTGTGATTCATGGGGTCGCGGAGAGTCGGACACGACTGAGCGACTGAACTGAACTGAACTGAACTGAATAGAAGAAATCAAAAGAGAAATCAAAATATGCATAGAAATGAATGAAAATGAGAACACAACAACTCCAAACCTCTGGGATACTACAAAAGCAGTGCTAAGGGGGAAGTTCACAGTAATAGAGGAGAGGCACACGTCAAGAAACAAGAAAAAAGTCAACTAAATAACCTAACTCTACATCTAAAGCAACTAGAAAAGGAAGAAATGAAGAACCCCAGGGTTAGTACAAGAAAAGAAATCGTAAAAATTAGGGCAGAGATAAATGCAAAAGAAACAAAAGAGACCATAGCAAAAATCAACAAAGCCCAAAGCTGGTTCTTTGAGAAGGTAAATAAAATTGACAAACCACTAGCCAGACTCATCAAGAAACAAAGGAGGAAGAACCAAATCAATAAAATTAGAAATGAAAATGAAGAGATCACAACCGACAACACAAAAATACAAAGGATTATTAGAGGATAGTATTAGCAATTATATGGCAATAAAATGAATAACCTGTAAGTAACGGACAAATTCCTAGAAAAGTACACCTTGCCAAAACTGAACCAGGAAGAAATAGCAAATCTGAACAGACCCATCACAAGCACGGATCTAGAGGAAGTAATCGGAGATCTTCCAGCAAACAAAAGCCCAGGTCCAGACCGCTTCACAGCTGAATTCTACCAAAAATTTAGAGAAGACCTAACACCTATTCTACTCAAACTCTTCCAGAAAATTTCTGAGGAAGGGAAACTTCCAAACTCAATCTATGAGGCCACCATCACCCTAATCCCAAAACCTCGTAAAGATCCCACAAATAAAGAAAACTACAGGTCAATATCACTCATGAACATATATGCAAAAATCCTTAACAAAATTCTAACAATCAGAATCAAACAACACATTAAGAAGATCATACATCATGACCAAGTGGGCTTTATCCCAGGAATCCAAGGATTCTTCAATATCCTCAAATCAATCAACGTAATACACCACATTAGCAAAATGAAAAATAAAAATCATATGATTATCTCAATAGATGCAGAGAAAGCCTTTGACAAAATACAACATCCATTTATGATAAAAACCCTCCAGAAAGTGGAAATAGAATGGACATATCTCAGCATAATAAAAGCTATGTATGACAAACGCACAGCAAACATTATCTTCAACGGTGAAAAATTGAAAGCATTTCCCCTAAAGTCAGGAACAAGACAAGGGTGCCCAATCTCACCACTACTATTCAATATAGTTCTGGAAGTTTTGGCTACAGCAATCAGAGCAGAAAAAGACATAAAAGGAATACAAACTGGAAAAGAAGAAGTAAAACTTTCACTGTTCGCTGATGACATGATCCTCTACACAGAAAACCCTAAAGACTCTACCGGAAAACTACTAGAGCTAATCAATGAATACAGTAATGTTGCAGGATATAAAATCAACACACAGAAATCCATTGCATTCCTATACACTAATAATGAGAAAATAGAAAGATAAATTAAGGAAACTATTCCATTCACTGTTGTAACGAAAAGAATTAAATACTTAGGTATATATCTACCTAAGGATACAAAAGACTTGTACATAGAAAACTATAAAACACTAGTGAAAGTAACCAAAGAGGACACTAATAGATGGAGAAATATACCGTGTTCGTGGATTGGAAGAATAAATATTGTGAAAATAAGTATAATATCCAAAGTAATTTATACTTTCAATGCAATCCCTATCAAGCTACCAATGATATTTTTCACAGAACTAGAACAAATAATCTCACAATTTGTATGGAAATACAAAACACCTTGAATAGCCAAAGCAATCTTGAAGAAGAAGAATGGAACTGGAGGAATTAGCCTGCTGGACTTCAGGCTCTACTACAAAGCCACAGTCATCAAGACAGTATGGTACTGGCATAAAGACAGAAACATTGATCAATGGAATAAAATAGAAAGGCCAGAGATAAATCCACGCACCTATGGACACCTTATCTTTGACAAAGGAGGCAAGAATATAAAATGGAGAAAAGACAGTCTCTTTAACAAGTGGTGCTGGGAAAACAGGTCAGCCACTTGTAAAAGAATTAAACTAAAACACTGTTTAACACCACACAACAAAATAAACTCAAAATAGATTAGAGAGCTAAATGTAAGACCAGATTCTATAAAACTCTTAGAGGAGAACGTAGGCAAAACACTCTCCGACATAAATCACAGCAGGATCCTCCATGACCCACCTCCCAGAATATTGGAAATAAAAGCAAAAATAAACAAATGGGACTTAAATAAAATCAACAGTTTCTGTACAGCAAAGGAAAGTATAAGCAAGGTGAAAAGACAGCCTTCAAAATGGGAGAAAATAATAGCAAATGAAGCAACTGATAAAGGATTAATCTCCAAAATATACAAGCATCTCCTGCAGCTCAATTCCAGAAAAATAAGTGAACCAATCAAAAAATGGGCCAAATCTTGGATTTTAAAAATTTCACTGTGTTCCCCGGTTACTTTTGTGTAGTGCCTTTCTGTACTGTGTGTGAAAACTAAGAGCTCATGTCTAATGTCTGCTCCATTTCCTTCTGGTTTGTGAACCGTTTGGAATGGAATATATGTCTAGGAATCATTTGAAGTGGAATTATTGAGAGGTGTCAAGTTTTCATGGACATGCATGTCATCCCCTCTGGTTTCCAAATGCCTTGTTCCTAAACTCTTTTGGAGACCTTCTCGGAAAGATGGGTGTTTTTCAGCTTGCATTTCCACAGATTATTGGACTCAGCAGCTCTAGCAGAAGGGACGCTGTGTCCAGTGAAAGGGGAGTCTGGTGCGGCATCCCTTTCAGCACCGATCCCCATTTCCAGTTGACAGGGCACTGATCTTCCATCTGTGAGCCAGAGGTCACAGGCATCCTTGTGTGCCCTTGTCTGTGTGAGCAGCTGAAGGGAGTTTCGTCTCCACAGGCACCCAGCTTGCCTGCAGCTTCAGAACGACAGAGGTGAGCATCTCAAAGGAGTGGAACAACCGTGCCAGAAGTGGAGTGGGATCCACACTGAGGTTGGGCACTTACCGTCAAGAGATGCTTCTGTGGGACTTTGATGGGTCTGGGACACTCTTCTGCTAGAGAGTGAGAGAGATGTCTGCGGGCTCTGCTAGGCCCTCCGCTCCCTCTTTGGGTCCCAAAGGCTGGTTATCACCATCCTGAGCACCTAGCTCTGAGATGATGACCACCGCCACCTGCACTGTGTTTCCCTTTGCCCGTGTATACATGCGAAGCGTCAGGCTGTCTCTGAGCTACACTAGCCATGTGCATTGCTCTCATTGGACTTGTGCATGTTTCTTCTGTTTCCTTCCCAATTACTGATTTTCTTGAGCATGTGGGGGCCACAAGGATGGTAGGTCTTTCTCTGGCCTTGTGTTCTGAGGAACACTTGTCCCTTTGTTGGTGTGGGTTTATCTTTCCATTTCTCCTGCCTGGTTTATTGCTGTGAGTTTGTTTGTGCCGGCGGAAGAACTCAGCCTTCCTCTTGTGCCTGAGGTGTCCCACTTACAACAGCAATGCCTACCTGGAGATTCTGAACACATTTGCTGAGAGGGCTTCGTTTGGCCGATGACATTTTGAAAGGACCTACACGGTCCTTTCAGATACCCAAAGTATCTGTCAAATGACATAGAAACCAGAATTCTCCAGTTTGGTCTTCCAGTATGTGGGGAGTCAGCACAATCCCCTGGAGAAGGGAAAAGCTACCAACTCACGGATTCTGGCCTAGAGAATTCCATGGATGGTAGAATTCATGGGGATGCCAAGACTAACACTACTGAGAGACTATAACGTTCACCTTCAGTCAGAGCAAAATCCAGGTTCCTCTCATTTTAGTGATTGGCATGGATTGTTGAACCCCCAAAAATGGGAAGAAATGCAGAGGGAAGAAGACTCAATGTTGTCAGGCGGGGGAGAGTGGAACGGGGACTGCTTGCAATGAATACAGGCTTTGCTGGAATTGGGGGGGGGATAGAATGAGGGTATCCAAATGTAGACAGTGTTGATGCTTACACAGCATTGTGAAGGCCTTCATATTCCCACTGGCATCAAGGAAGAAAACTTTATTGACACACACTTACGAGCAAAATATACAGAAAGCTATCAGTCAGTTCAGTTCAGTTCAGTCGCTCAGTCGTGTCCGACTCCCCGTGACCTCATGAATCACAGCACGCCAGGCCTCCCTATCCATCAGCAACTCCCGGAGTACATTCAAACTCATGTCCACAGAGTCGGTGATGCCATCCAGCCATCTCATTCTCGGTCGTCCCCTTCTCCTCCAGCCCCCAAACTTTCCCAGGATCAGAGTTTTTTCCAGTGACTCAACTCGTCGCATGAGGTGGCCAAAGTATTGCAGTTTCAGCTTTAGCAGCAGTCCTTCCAATGAACACCCAGGATCGATCTCCCTTAGAATGGACTGGTTGGATCTCCGTGCGGTACAAGGGACTCTCAAGAGTCTTCTCCAACACCACAGTTCAAAAGCATCAATTCTTCGGCGATCAGCTTTCTTCACAGTCCAATTCTCACTTCCATACATGACCATGAAAAAAACCATAGCCTTGACTAGATGAACCTTTGCTGGCAAAGTAATGTCTCTGCTTTTCAATATACTATCATGGTTGGTCATAACTTTCCTTCAAAGTAGTAAGCGTCTTTTAATTTCATGGCTGCAATCAGCATCTGCAATGATTTTGGAGCCCAAAAAAATAAAGTCTGACACTGTTTCCACTGTTTTTCCATCTATTTCTCATGAAGTGATGGGACCAGATGCCATGATCTTTGTTTTCTGAATGTTGAGCTTCAAGCCAACCTTTTCACTCTCCTCTTTCACTTTCATCAAGAGGTTTTTGAGTTCCTCTTCACTTTCTGCCATAAGGGTAGTGTCATCTGCATTTCTGAGATTACTGATATTTCTCCCAGCAATCTTGATTCCAGCTTGTGCTTCTTCCAGGCCAACATTCCTCATGATGTACTCTGCATATAATTTAAATAAACAAGGTGACAATATACAGCCTTGACGTACTCCTTTTCCTATTTGGAACCAGTCGGTTGTTCCATGTTCAGTTCTGACTGTTGCTTCCTGACCTGCATACAGGTTTCTCAAGAGGCAGGTCAGTTGGTCTGGTATTCCCATCTCTTTCAAAATTTTCCACAGTTTATTATGATCCACATAGTCAAAGGCTTTGGCATAGTCAATGAAGCAGAAATAGATGTTTTTCTGGAACTCTCTTGCTTTCTCCATAATCCAGCGGATGCTGGCAATTTGATCTCTGGTGCCTCTGCCTTTTCTAAAACCCGCTTGAACATCTGGGAGTTCACGGATCACATATTGTTGAAGCCTGACTTGGAGAATTTTGAGCATGACTTTAGTAGCGAGTGAAATGAGTGCAATTGTGCGGTAGTTTGAGCATTCTTTGGCATTGCCTTTCTTTGGGATTGGAATGAAGACTGAACTTTTCCAGTCCTGTGGCCACTGCTGAGTTTTCCAAATGTTCTGGCATATTGAGTGCAACACTTTCACAGCATCATCTTTCAAGACTTGAAAGAGCTCAACTGGAATTCCATCAACACCACTAGCTTTGTTCGTAGTGATGCTTTCTAAGGCCCAATTGACTTCACATTCCAAGATGTCTGGCTCTAGGTCAGTGATCACGTTATCGTGACTATCTTGCTCGTGAAGATCTTTTTTGTACAGTTCTGTGTATTCCTGCCACCTCTTCTTAATATCTTCTGCTTCTGTTAGGTCCCTACCATTTCTGTCCTTTATCGAGCCCATCTTTGCATGAAATGTTCCCTTGGAATCTCTAATTTTCTTGAAGAGATCTCTTGTTTTTCCTATTCTGTTGTTTTCCTCTATTTCTTTGCATTAATCACTAGGAAGGCTTTCTTATCTCTCCTTGCTATTCTTTGGAACTCTGCATTCAGATGCTTATATCTTTCCTTTTCTCCTTTGCTTTTTGCTTCTCTTCTTTTCACAGCTATTTGTAACGCCTCCTCAGACAGCCATTTGGCTTTTTTGTATTTCTTTTCCATGGGGATGCTCTTGGTCCCTGTCTCCTGTACAATGTCATGAACCTCCGTCCAGAATTCATCAGACACTCTATCTATCAGATCTAGCCCTTAAATCTATTTCTCACTTCCACTGTATAATCATAAGGGATTTGATTTAAGTCTAACCTGAATGGTCTAGTGGTTTTCCCTACTTTCTTCAATTTAAGTTTGAATTTGGCAATAAGGAGTTCATGATCTAAGCCACAGTCAGGTCCTGGTCTTGTTTTTGCTAACTGTATAGAGATTCTCTGTCTTTGGCTGCAAAGAATATAATCAATCTGATTTCGGTGTTGACCATCTGCTGATGTCCACGTGTAGAGTCTTCTCTTGTGTTGTTGGAAGAGGGTGTTTGCTATGACCAGTGCGTTCTCTTGACAAAACTCTATTAGCCTTGGCCCTGCTTCATTCCATGCTCCAAGGCCAAGTTTGCCTGTTACTCCAGGTTTTTCTTGACTTCCTACTTTTGCATTCCAGTCCCCTAGAATGAAAAGGACATCTTTTTTGTGTGTTAGTTCTAAAAGGTCTTGTAGGTCTTCACAGAACCGTTCAACTTCAGCTTGTTCAGCGTTATTGGTTGGGGCATAGGCCTGGATTACTGTAATATTGAATGGTTTGCCTTAGAAACGAACAGAAATCATTCTGTCTTTTTTAAGATTGCATCCAAGTACTGCATTTCGGACGAGGAGCAAAATGCCTAGGACTCTGATGAAAATCAGCTCAGGGTAAGGAATGTAAATCTCCCTGGGTGGGGAGGGAGTGGACGGCGTCCATGGGGAACACACAGGGATGGAGCCTGCAGAGCCAAACGCGCCCCTGGATAATGTGGTTGCCAAAGGGCTCTGGGCTTCTGTTCAGAGCAGGGGCCTGTTCTCCCTGCAAGGTTGCGACAGTCATGGTGGGCGTCTCAGTCCTTCGTAGGAGGCAGGTCAGGCTGCCACTGCGAAAGTAGTAACTCAGGCCCTGACTCGGGTTCTGCCACCAAAGCCTGAGCAGATACAAGTGCACATGGAGGTGAAGTTTCTGGAAGGTGGGGTGGGACATCGGTGCCTAGGGTTGGCGGTCGTACAGGCACAGATTTCGGATGTGCTGAGGGTGCTGGCCAGTACCCGTCTGGCCCCATGACATTGGGAGGGGACGTCTCAGGTCTCTATCTCCCCTCAGTGGATTCCTGGGTCCTGCTCCTTGAGCTCCCACCTCCTTAGGGACAGGTCTTGGACGTGGAGGCTGGCTGAGTTTGATGTCCAGAGCTAGAGCTGTGGGAGAAGAAAAATTTGCCACAGGCCAGCCTTGCCATGTGCCTAAGTGGGCACGAAAGCTTCCTAGAGATTCGCTAAGAAGTCACAGCATCAGAGTCTTCTCTGAAGTCTCCAAGATGGGTGTTGTGAGAACAGCCTTTGATCCAGGCCCAGCCCCAGCTCTGTGGGACTCCTCCCTGTGTGGCTCAGCACCGAGTCCCCACGCTCACAGGCAATAGCCCCAGGCAACTCACCTCCGTGCTCTGCCATACTGAGTTCCAGGTCTTCCTGCTGCATCCGAGGCAGGGTATCTCGGAGCTCTGGGTCACAGCCGGCTGTGCTGAGCTCCATGGCAGCCTGAGAGTGGACCCCGGGGTGTGTGCTGGGTGGCGTCTGGGCAGCAAGTCTTGCCCGCCTCCTCCTAATCACCAGGTGGGCTGAGCCCTCCGTGACCACGCTCACCTGGAGCCTGCACTGGACCTCCCAGGCAGGGGCCTGGTGCTCTGAGCCCTCCCTCTGGGAGTTGGATGTGGTGTGCCCCTCGGACGATCTGCAATTACAGTAACCATCAGCCAGCCCCGCTTCAATATTTCTGAGCTGAGCCTGGCCAGGATGGCTGCTGTTTTTGCCCGCCTGCCCTTCTACTCCCAGAAAGACCAGAGAGACATGTGTCTCAGATACCCACCCGGGAAGTCGGAGACCCCCATAAGGGCATGAGGTCAGCCTGGGCAGCCAGCTCTGCCCGGACTCTGCCCATGCCACCCAGCCTTCTCTCACCTGGGGTGTGGACACAAGCATCCCACGGGCTCCTGACCCACATGCGGCTGGGCGTGCTTGAGGCAGACACACCCCAAGAAACCCCCATCCACACACAGGGAAAGGCCTCAGGCTTCCCCGGGTGGGATGGGAGAGGTGGCTGGACCCAGCCTGGGCCTCCCCTGTTACCTTTCTGTCCCTTCGGGCAAAAGGCCAGAGGCCTCACGGGGGGCCCCTGAGCCAGCATTGACTGCATTCCCACACATGCGGCCTGTGAGCTCGCCTGAGGCCCCGGCCTCTGGGCAGGGGCAAACAGCAAAACATCTTGACAGCAAGCGATCTGGCCAGGGGCTCCTCTCCGCTGGCCAGGCCTGGATACACGGGTTGCGGGTTCTGTTGGGTTCTGTTGCCAGGAAATGACATCATTTCCTGGTTCGTGGCTGAGGTCCCTTCCACAAAGCTCCCCAAGGGAACCTCTGTGTTTCTGGCTGTTCCCCCACTACCTTAGGCCACGTGCAGGCACATTGACACCCACACAGCCCACCCCACAGCCTTGGGGAGACCTGGGTGCAGCCAGGGCCTGAGCTCTGAGGACACAGCTGCTTTCAGCCCAAGCTTCTTCTTCTCAGAAGTGATGTGGCCCTGGGCAAGCCATGTGCCCTGCAGGGTTTCCTGTCTCTCCATCTGCAGAGTGGGGCTCACTCTCCCATTTCCTGCCTAGGTCTGTCAACCTACGAACAGCTCCAGTGCCTGTTCAAACTTTGGGCCGCTTTCACATGTAGCTAGGACACTTAGACTTCCCAAAGGATGGATTCAACACAGGGCTGACATAACACAGAAAAGGGAAGAATCAGGCCTGGATGGGCTATGTTACCTGGGAAAAGGCAGTTCCCTTCCTGCCTATTTCTTGACCTCCGGATTGGGAGGACCAGAAAGTCATATTCAGACATCTCCCCCTCTGATATCAACCTTCCTCGTCCTGCTCAAGTGTCCCTCTCAGCCTCGAGGGGAGGGGAGGCCTCCCCCACAGTGGCTCCCTGCATCCTTGTCTTTGAGTCCCATCATCATGGGTCATTTTACCACTTGCAAGAGAATAGGAACAGTCATTTTTTCCAAATTCAAGAGAGATTCATTCAAATTCTGTGAAATCGACTCATTTCCTCTCTGCATTGTTCAGTCTCTCTCCCTCGTTTCCTCTCTTTCTTAACCTTTCCAAATTCAGTCTGTCTCTTCCACTCTGTGTCTCTCCTGTGGATGCTCGCATGCATGTGAAGGCATGTACGCATGTATATTTTTGGCCTAGGCTGAGGCTTTAGGGTTTCATTTTGAGTGAGGAAAGTTTTGGGGTTGGAGTTGGTGTTAGGGGAAGGGTTACGTCTGGGGTTTGTTCTGGGAGACTTAGTGGTGTGAGTTCTCCTTCTCTTACATAATAACCCCTTCTCCGATATTCTGCTTGCAAATATGCTTGTGTGTTCACTTTGTTACCATTTTGATTTGTGAATGCTTAGCTTTTCTGTTGCAAAGCTGTTCAAGTGGATGGAAGCTGGTGGGTGTCCCTTGGTTTCCTGTTTCCTTGAATTGAAGAGACCCAATTTTGCTTTCCCCCCCCACACACACATGTTGAGAAATCCCTGACAAGGAGGACCCTATGGCCCCTGCTTAGTTCCAGGAGTTTCATCACTTCAGGCTTTGCGTTGGTATATTTCACTTAATCTGACGTGTTCTGAGACCAAAAGCCAATGCGATTGTTTAGATGGAACCATCTCCATTTCCCACGTCCTTTCGTTGCAGAGGCTCTTGTTCCCATTCTTATCGCCTCCCCTCCTTTGGCGTCAATGAATTGACCACAGAAGCTTGGGTTTAGTTCTGGACCCTCAATTCCATTCCACGGATCTGGTTCTGCCTGTTTCGTTTCTTCCCAGTACCATGCTGTCCTGTTATCCTGGTGTGATAATCAAATTGGCTATCAGGCAGCCTGCTATGTCCATTTCAGGGCTTTGCTGCAGATTGCATTGACCCTTTTGTCTCCTTTGTGTTTCCATAGACATTTTGGAATTCTTTGGTTATAATGCCCTGAGAGCCGCAGTTGGTATTTTGAGAGGAATAGCGTGGAACCTCTGTAATGCCCCACTGTGGGGATCGGGGGGATGGGGAACTGACATCATCTTACCAGGAGGAATTCTTCTTCTCCGTGAGCACAGCTTATTTTCCATTGGATTTGTGGGCTTCACCTTCTTTCATCCATTTCTTGCAGTTCTCTGAGAAGAGGGACTTCCCTCCTGGGTTAGATGGACTCCTAGCTACTGCCTTTCATGGAATGTCACTGTCGGTGGGGTTGATCCTTGCCTTGTCCTTCTAAGCGTTTGCAGTGAGTGTTAGAAATGCCAAGAATTTCTCTTCCCCATCCTCACTGTCCATCTCTCTGAGCTTCTTTGTAGAACCGGCCAAGTCCAGGGTCCCACGAGTCTCAGGGAGTGCAGCTAGACCGTGTTTCTCAGGCCCTCAATGCTGGGCATCACTCGGTGTACTCTCTGTGTCCTTTCCTTCGCCTGGTGTCCCTTCACAGTCCTCTCCTTCAGGCTCATTTGTGTTCATGTAATTTGTGTATTAGGAGCCAAATCCTGCCTAAGTTCTGTGTCTGTAAACAGTTGTCTCCCAGCTTGGGAGGTGTTGTTTGTGTTTTACAGACCGTATTTCCCAGAGTTCAAATCTTGGTTAGACAACGTTCACTGTGTTCCCTGGTTACTCTTTCTGTAGTGCCTTACTGTATTGTGTGTGGAGACTAAGAGCTTATGTCTAATGTCTGCACCATTTCCTTCTGGATTTGTGAACCGTTTTGCATGGAACGTATGTCTAGGAATCATTTGAAGTGCATTTGTTGAGAGGTGTCAAGTTTCCATGGACATGCATGTCATCCCCTCCGGTTTCTAAATGCGTTGCTCATAAACTCTTTTGTAGACCTTCTTGGAAAGATGGGGGTTTTTCAGCTTGCATTTCTGCATATGAATGGATTCAGCAGCTCTAGCAGCAGAGACGCTGTGTCCAGTGAAAAGGAAGTCGGGTGCGGCCTCCCTTTCAGCACCGATCCGCAGGTCGGGTTGACAGGGTGCTGATCTTCCATCTTTGAGCCAGAGGCCACAAGCATCCTTGAGTGTCCTTGGCTGTGTGAGTAGTTGAAGTGAGTTTTGACTCCACAGGCGCCCAGCAGGCCTGTGGTTTTGGACCGCTAGAGGTGAGCATTTCAGAGGAGAGGAACAACCGTGCCAGAAGTGGAGTGGGATCCACCCTGAGGGTAGGCACTTATCGTCAAGAGATGCTCCTGTGGGACTTTGATGGTTTTGTCACACTCTTCTGCCAGAGAGCGAGAGAAATGTCTATGGGCTCTGCTAGGCCCTCCACTCCCTCTCATGGTCCTGAAGCTTGGTTTTCACCATCCTGAGCACCTAGCTCTGAGATGATGACCAGCACCACTTGCACTGTGTTTCCCTTTGCCCGCATGTCCATGCGAAGCGTCAGGCTGTCTCTGAGCTACACTAGCCATGTGCATTGCCTCTCATTGGACCTGCACATGTTTCTTCTGTTTCCTTCCCGATCACTGATTTTCTTGAGCATGTTGGGGCCACAAGAATGCTGGGTCTTTCTCTGGCCTTGTGTTCTGAGGAACACTTGTCCCTTTGTTGGTGTGGGTTTATCTTTCCATTTCTCCTGCCTGGTTTATTGCTGTGAGTTTGTTTGTGACGGCGGAAGAACTCAGCCTTTCTCTTGTGCCTGAGGTGTCTCACTTGCAACAGCAATGCTACCTGGAGATTCTGAACACATTTGCCGAGAGGGTTTCGTTTGGTAGATGACATCTTGAAAGGATCTACCTGGTCCTATCAGATACCCAAAGGATCCTTCAAATGACATAGAAACCAGAATTCTCCAGTTTGGTCTTCCAATATGTGGGTAATCAGCACAATCCCCTGGAGAAAGGAAAAGCTACCGACTCCAGGATTCTGACGTAGAGAATTCCATGGACTGTAGAATTCACGGGAATGCCAAGACTAACAATACTGAGAGACTATAACATTCACCTTTAGTCAGAGCAAAATCCAGTTTCCTCTCATTTATTGATTGGCATTGACTGGGGACCCCGAAAGGATGGGAAGAAATGCAGAGAGAAGACGACTCAATGTTGTCAGGCGGAGTAGAGTTGGATGGGGACTGCTTGCCATGAATCGAGGCTTTTTTTTTTTTTTGAAGTGAGGGTGGATCGAATGAGGGTGTCCCAATGTAGACAGTGGTGATGCTTACACAGCATTGTGAAGGCCTCCATATTCCCAACTGGCATCAACGAAGGAAGCTTTATTGACACACACTTAGGAGCAAAATATAGAGAAAGCTATAAAAGAAAATAAAGAGGAGGAGAAAAATACCTAGGACCCTGATGAAAATCAGCTCAGGTTAAGGAAAGTCAGTCTCCCCTGGGTGGGGAGGGAGTGGACAGCATCCATGGAGAACATACAGGGATGGAGGCTGCAGCGTCAACCGTTCCCCTGGATGATTTGGTTGCCGAAGGGCTCTGGGTCTCTGTCCAGAGCAGGGACCTGTTCTCCCTGTGGGGTGGGACAGTCATGGTGGGCGTCTGAGTCCTTTGCAGGAGCCAGGGCAGGCTGTCTCTGCACATGTGGTCACTCAGGCCTTGACTGTGGTTCTGCTGCCAAAGCCTGAGTAGGAGCAAGTGCACATGGAGTTGGAGTTTCTGGAAGGCCGGGTGGGACATCGGGGCCTGGGGCTGGGGGTCATTCTAGCACAGAAATCCGATGTGCTGAGGGTGCTGGCCAGTACCCGGCTGGCCCCGTGTCATTGGGAGGGGACGTCTCAGGTCTCGGTCTCCCTTCACTGGATCCCTGGGTCCTGCACTTGGACCTCTCTCCTCCTCCTTAGTGACAGGTCTTGGACTTGGACGCTGGCTGAGTTTAACGGCCAGAGTTAGAGCTGGGTGAGAAGAAGAGTTTGCCACAGGCCAGCCTTGCCATGTGCCTAAGTGGGCCAGAAAGCTTCCTAGAGATTCGTTAAGAAGGCCCACCATCGGAGTCTTCTCTGAAGTCACCAAGATTGGTGGTGTGAGGCCAGCCTTTGGCCCAGGCCCAGCCCCAGCTCTGGGAGACTCCTCTCTCTGTGGCTCAGCACCACCTCCCCACACTCACATGGAGCAGCCCCAGCCGCCTCACCTCTGTGCTCTGCCCTGCTGGGCTCCAGGTCCTCCAGGTGCCTCTGAGGCAGGGCTTCTCAGAGCTCGGGGTCAGAGCCAGCTGTGCTGAGTTCCATGGCAGCCTGAGACTGTGCCCCGGGTTGTGTGGTGGGTGGTGTCTGAGCAGCAGGCCTTGCCCTCTTCCTCTTCAAGGCCATTTGGGCTGAGCCCTCCGAGGCCACTCTCACATGGAGCCTGTACTTAGCCGCCAGGGCAGGGGGCTGGTGCGCTGAGCCCTCCCTCTGGGAGGTGGATAGGGTGTGCCCCTCAGGGGCACCTCAGTTGGGACGATCTGCAATGATAGTGACCATCAGCCAGCCCTGCTTCGATATTTCTGAGCTGTGCCTGGCCAGGATGGCTGCTGCTTCTGCCTGCCTGCCCTTCTGCTCCAAGAAAGACCAGAGACACAAGTGTCTGCTCAGATACCCACCCGGAAGGACGGAGAACCTCATGAGGGTGTGCGGCCAGCATGGGCAGCTGGCACTGCCCGGACTCTCCTCATGCCACCCAGCCTGCTCTCCCCTGGGGTGTGGCCACAAGCAGCCCATGGACTCCTGACCCTCATGTGGCTGGGCTTGCTTGAGTTCGACACACCTGGAGAAACCCCCATCCACACACAGCGAAAGGCCTCAGTCTTCCCCGCGTGGGACGGGAGATGTGGCTGGACCTGGTCTGGGGCTCCCGTGGTACCTTTCTGTCCCTTCGGGCAAAGGGCCAGAGGCCTTTCGAGGAGGGGGGTGCCTGAGCCAGCGTCGACTGCATTCCCACACACTCTGCCTGTGAGCTCTCCTGAGGCCCCGGCATCTTAGCAGGGGCAAGCAGCAGAACATTTTGACAGCAATTGATCTGGCTTGGGGCTCCTTTCTGCTGGGGAGGCCTGGATACATGGGTTGCGGGTTCTGTTGGGTTCTGTTGCCAGGAAGTGACATCATTTCCTGGGTTCGTGGCTGAGGTCCCTTCCACAAGCTCCAAAGGGGAACCTCTGGTTTCTGGCTGTTCCCCAACGCCCTTAGTCCACGTGCAGGCAAAGTGACACCTACACACCCCATCCAACAGCCTTGGGGAGAACTTGGTGCAGCCAGAGCCTGAGCTCTGAGGACAGAGCTGCTTTCAACCCAGGCTCCTTCTTCTCAGGAGTGATGTGGCCCTGGGCAAGACATGTGCCCCGCAGGGTTTCCCCAGTCTCTCCGTGTGCAGAGTCGGGGTCCCTCTCCCTTCTCCTGCCTAGGTCTGTCAGCCTACGAAGAGCTCCAGTGCCTGTTCAAACTTTGGGCCTCCATCAAAAGGAGCTTGGACACAGACTTTCCAAAGGAAGGATTCCACACAGGGCTGACCTAGCACAGAATGGGGCAGAATCAGGCCTGGATGGGCTCTGGGACCTGGGCGAAGGCAGTCCCCTTCCTGCCTATTTCTTGACCCCAGCATTTGGAGGATCGGAAGATCATATTCAGACATCGCCCCTTCTGGTATCAACCTTCCTCGTCCTACTCAAGTGTCCCACTCCACCTCAAGGGGTTGGGGAGGCTGTTCCAACAGTGGCTCCCCACTTCCTTGTCTTTGAGTCTAATCATCGAGGGGGAATAGGCACTGTCATTGTTTCCATCCTCAAGAGAGATTCATGCAAATTCTGTGAAATTGACTCATTTCCTCTCTCCATTGTTCAGTCTCTGTCCCTCGTTCCGTCTCTTTTATGACCTGTCCAAATTCAGTCTGTCTCTTCTTCTCTGTGTCTCTCCTGTGGATGCTCACAAACTGTGAATGCATGTACACATGTATAATATTGACCTAGGGTGAGGCTATAGTTTTTCCTTTCGAGTGAGGTAATGATTTGGGACTGGAGTTTGTGTGAGGGGAAGGGATTCGTCTGCGGTTAATTCTGGGAGACTTAGTGGTGGGATTTCTCACTCTCTTTTATGAAGGAACCCCTTCGCCAATATTCTGCTTCCAAATATTCTTTTGTGTTCAGTTTGTTACCATTTTGATTTGTGAATGCTTAGCTTCTCTGTTGCATAGCTGTTCAAATGGATGCAAGCCCGTTGGTGTCCTTTGGTTTCCTGTTTCCTTGACTTGAAGACACCCAATTTTGCTTCATCCCCCATACATATTGAGAAGTCCCTGACATTAAGGAGCCAATGTCCCTTGTTTATTTCCAGGATTTTCATCTCTTCAGTTTTGCGTTGATGTGTTTCACTGAATCTGAGGTGTTATGAGACCAAAAGTCAATGTGATTTTTCAGATGGAAACATTTCCAATTCCCATTGTCTTTTGTTGCAGAGGCTCTTGTTCCCATTCGTATTGTGTACCCTCCTTTGGCATCAAGGAATTGACCATAGAAGCTTGGGTTTATTTCTGGACCCTCAGTTCCATTCCATGGATCTGGTTCTGCGTGTTTCATTTCTTCCCAGTACCATGCTGTCCTGATGATCTTAGTGTGATAGTCTAACTGGCTATCAGGCAGCCTGTGACGTCCATTTCACTACTTTGCGGCAGATTGCATTGACTCCTTTGACTCCTAATATTTCCATAGATATTTTGGAATTCTTTGGTTATATTACCCTGAGAAGAGCTGTTGGTATTTTGAGAGGAATAGCGTGGAACCTCTGGATTGCCCCATGGTGGGGGTCGGGGGGAGGGGGAACCAACATCATCTTACCAGGAGGAATTCTTTTGATCCGTGAGCACAGCTTATTTTCAATTGGATTGGTGGGCTTCACCTTCTTTCATCCATCTCTTGCAGTTCTCTGAGAACAGGGGCTTCCCTCCTGGGTTAGATGGACTCCTAGTTAATGCCTTTCAGGGAATTTCACCGTCGGTGGGGTTGATACTTGCCTTCTCCTTCTAAGTGTTTGCTGTGAGTGATAGAAATCCCAAGGATTTCTCTTCCCCTTCCTCACTGTACATCTCTCAGAGCCTCCAGGTAGAACAGGCCTAGTCCAGGGTAACATGCGTCTCAGGAAGCGCAGCTAGATCGTATTTCTCAGGCCCTCAGTGCTGGGCATCATTCGGTGTACTCTCCGTGTCCCTTCCTTCACCTGGTGTCCCTTCAGACTCCTCCTTCAGGCTCGTTTGTGATCATGTGTTTTGTGTATTAAGAGCCAAATCCTACCTAAGTTCTGTGTATGCAAACAGTTGTCTCCCAACGTGGGATGTCTCGTTTGCATTTTTCAGAAGGTCTTTCCCAGAGTCCAAATCTTGGATTTGACAAAGTTCACTGTTCCCTGGTTACTCTTTGTGTAGTGCCATTCTGTATTGTGTTTGAAGACTCAGAGCTCATGTCTAATGTCTACTCCATTTCCTTCTGGATTTGTGATCCGTTTTGCATGGAATGTATGTCTTGGAATCATTTGTAGTGCATCTGTTGAGAGGTGTCAAGTTTCCATGGACATGCATGTCATCAACTCTGGTTTGCAAACGTGTTGTTCCTAAACCCATTTGGAGAACTTCTCGGAAAGATGCGGGGTTTTTTTAGCCTGCATTTCCACAGTTGAATGGATGCAGCAGCTCTAGCAGCAGGGATAGTCTAATTGCTTAACATCTTAAGAGAAATCCCACATTCCCTCTTCAAACTCGAAATAATACTCAGCAGCCTATATGCAACACAAAGAGTTCTCCGAGATACCCGACCAACCTCGAGAGGAGCAGCGAGGTTCCTGCCACAACTCAAGAAGAGACCAGTTTTCCACTCGTCATGTCGAGGTGAGGATCGATTCCCCTTCTTCGTCTGGAAATTAATCCCGATGTTCCTGTTGAATGTGAAGAGGAGGCCTATGTCCACTTGAAACTCGAGAGGACCCTGGGGAGTCGTGTCACAATTCAAAAAGAAACGGATTATCCCATCCGCTCAAATAAGGACTGATTCCAGTGTGCTGATTCAAAGAGAACTCCCGGGATCAAGTAACAACAATAAGGGAGGCCTGATTTCGCAGGTGCATCATGGAGGAAAAGCCCCAGGACAGAAATTGAACTCAACAGGAGGCCTCCCACCCCTTGGACAACTCGAAAAGATAGCGGAGTTTCAAGCCTCAACAAGAGACATGGCATGACTCCCCTGTTGAAACTTCATAGGAAGACTGAGACCCATGTCAGAACTGGAGAGACACCCTGAGGTTAGCGCCTCAACTCCAGATCAGACCCTGTTCCCCTGCACTGACTCGAAAGACATCCCAAAGGCTTCTCACAGCTCAGAAGGATTCCGGACTTCTCAGAGACAACTTGAGATGTTCCGTGAGGCCTCTTTTGCAACTCGAGGGATCTGAAAGTTTCCTGCCCCCAACCTAGAAACACTCTGGCATTACCCCTTTCAATGTGAATTGAAGCCCGATTCCTCTGCATTGACTCGAGAACAATCACGGCCTTCCCCTTGCAAATTGACTTCCTTGAGGCAACACGAGTGTCTCCCTGAGTTCCTGGCGTAACTCGAAAGGAAATCCAAACTTCCCTTCGCAACTCGCCAAAAACCATGAGAAGCCCCAGGCAACTTCACATGCTAAGTCACTTCAGTCGTGTCCGACTCTGTGTGACCCCATAGAAGAAGCCCATCAGGCTCCCCCGTCCCTGGGATTCTACAGGTAAGAACACTGGAGTGGGTTGCCATTTCCTTCTCCAATGTGTGAAAGTGAAAAGTGAAATTGAAGTCGCTCAGTCGTGTCCGACCCTTAGCGACCACACGGACTGCAGCCTACCAGGCTCCTCCATCCATGGGATTTTCTAAGCAAGAGTACTGGAGTGGCTTGCCATTGCCTTCATATGAGACCCTTTTTCTCCTGCAGCGCCTGGAGAACAATCCCGAGTTGACTATCAAGATAACATAGGAGGCTTGAATCCCTATTTACAATTCAAGTGGCTCACAGAATACCCATCTTCAGTCGAGTGAAACCCTGAGTTTCCATCCACTGTTCAAGAAGAGCTCTGTATTCCCCATCTCCTCACGATATGATCGTTAAAACCCTGTTTCAAATTTAGAGGAATCATTTCTTTCTCTCCCACCACAAGATAAGGCCTCTGTCTCCTATTGAAACTCGAGGGCACTCCCGAGGGTCCTGATGCAAGGATAAAGGACTCTGTGTTCCACCTCCAATCAAAGTAGGTCCTGATGATCTAGCAAGGCTCCAATGGAAAACCGATGATCCCCTCACAATGTGATGTGAATCCTGACACCCATGCTGAGCCTATAATAAAAGCCCTAATGAACAGCCTGATCACGAGAAGAGTACTGGTTCCCATTTTACAACTCGAAAGGAAAGCAGAATTCCATGCCTCAAATTGAGACGAAACCTGACTCCCCAGCATAACCTTCATAGCAACCCCGAGATCCCTGTTGCCACTGGAGAGGAAAACACAGTTGACCGACTCAACGCAAGATGGGGCCCTATTGCTCTACTGTGCTCGAGGAAAATCCCGAGGTTCCTCTTTCAACACGAGAGGAATCCTGACTTCCCTGGGGCAACACGAGCGAGTTCATAAGGTCCCCGTCACAATTTGAGAAGAATACCAAGCTTCCCGCCGCAACTCGAGAAAAACAACCTGATTCTCCATGCAATGCGTGATGAGGAACATTTCTACTGCAGAGTCTCAAGAGAAATCCCAAATTCCCACTTGAAATTTGAATAGGTACTTGACACCCTTTATACAACTCAAAACTTCCCCGACATAGTCATCCCCACTGAAGAGGAGCACACAGTTTATGTACACAACGCTAGATGAGGCCCTATTTCTCTGCCACACCTCGAGAGAAATCCCGAGGTTCCCCTTCCAACACAAAATGAGACCTGACTTTCCTGGAATGACACGAGCGAGTTCCTGAATTCCCCGTCGCAGCTCAAGAGGAACCTAAAGTTTCCCGCCACAACTTGAGAAAAATCACAAGATTCTGCCCTCAAGGCGAGATGTTCAAATTTTCCGTTGCCGACTCTCAGGAGAAATCCCACATTCCCGCTTAAAACTCGACAGGTTACTTAACATCCTTTAGGCGACTCAAAAGTGACACTGACATAACCATTCCAGAAAATTAGAGATATCAAGGGAACATTTCATGCAAAGATGGGTTCGATAAGGACATAAATGGTATGGACCTAAGAGAAGCAGAAGATATTAGGAAGAGGTGGAAAGAATACACAGAGGAACTGTACAAAAATGATCTTCAGGACAAAGATAATCACGATGGCGTGATCACTCACTTGGAACCAGACATCTTGAAATGTGAAGTCAAGTGGGCCTTAGAGAGCATCACTATGAACAAAGCTAGTGGAGGTGATGGAATTCCAATTGAGCTATTTCAAATCCTGAAAGGTGATGCTGTGAAAGTGCTTCACTCAATATGCCAGCAAATTTGGAAAACTCAACAGTCGCCACAGGACTGGAAAAGGTCAGTCTTCATGCCAATCCCAAAGAAAGGCAATGCCAAGGAATGCCCAAACTACCGCACAATCGCAATCATCTCACACGCTACTAAAGTCATGCTCAAAATTCTCCAAGCCAGGCTTCAGCAATATATGAACCGTGAACTCCCAGATGTTCAAGCAGGTTTTAGAAAAGGCAGAGGCACCAGAGATCAAATTGCCAACATCCACTGGATCATGGAGAAAGCAAGAGAATTCCAGAAAAACATCTATTTCTGCTTCATTGACTATGCCAAAGCCTTTGACGGTGTGGATCACAATATACTGTGGAACATTCTGAAAGAGATGAGAATATCAGACCACCTGATCTGCCTCTTGAGGAACCTTTATGCAGGTCAGGAAGCAACAGTTAGAACTGGACATGGGACAACAGACTGGTTCCAAATAGGAAAAGGAGTACGTCAAGGTTGTATATTGTCACCCTGCTTATTTAATTTATATGCAGAGGACCTCATGAGGAACGCTGGACTGGAAGAAGCACAAGCTGGAATCAAGATTGATGGGAGAAATATCAATAACCTCAGATATGCAGATGACTCCACTCTTATGGCAGAAAGTAAAGAGGAATTCAAAGGCCTCTTGATGAAAATGAAAG
Source organism: Moschus berezovskii (assembly GCF_049115385.1). Lineage (NCBI taxonomy): Eukaryota > Metazoa > Chordata > Mammalia > Artiodactyla > Moschidae > Moschus > Moschus berezovskii. Next base: position 46,811,186 of record NC_142485.1, on the reverse strand, counting down.
AGGAGTGTGAAAATTTGGCTTGAAGCTCAACATTCAGAAAACGAAGATCATGTCATCTGGTCCCATCACTTCATGGGAAATAGATGAGGAATCCTTGGAAACCGTCAGACTTTCATTTTTGGGGGGCTCCAAGAAAACTGCAGATGGTGATTGCAGCCAGGAAATTAAAAGACGTTTACTCCTTGGAAGGAAATTTATAACCAACCTAGATAGTATATTAAAAAGCAGAGACATTACTTTGGCAACCAAGTTCCGTCTAGTCAAGGTTATGATTTTTTCCCGTGGTCATGTATGGATGTGAGAGTTGGACTGTGAAGAAAGCTGATCACCGCAGAATTGATGCTTTTGAACTGTGGTGCTGGAGAAGACTCTTGAGAGTCCCTTGGACTTCAGGGAGATCCATCCAGTCCATTCTAAAGGAAATCAATCCTGGGTGTTCATTGGAAGGACTGATGCTAAAGCCGAAACTCCAATACTTTAGCCACCTCATGTGACGAGTTGACTCACTGGAAAAGAGTCTGATGCTGGGAGGGATTGGGGGTGGGAGGAGACGTAGACGACGGAGAATGAGATGGCTGGATGGCATCACTGACTGGATGGATATGAGACTGAATGAACTGTGGGAAAGGGTGATGGACAGAGAGGACTGGCGTGCTGTGAATCATGGGGTCGCAAAGAGTGGGAGAGGACTGAGCGATTGAACTGAACTGAACCGAGAGGAACACCGAATTTCCTGCCACAACTGACAAAGTGTCCTGTTTTCCAGTCCTCTTTTCCAGATGAAAGTCTATTCCCCCGCTTTGTCTGGAATGGAATCCGGACGTTCCCGTCGCACAGTACGAGGAGACCGGTAACACCGTGAAAGTCGGGAGAATTCCGGGTTTCAAAACACAGTTGGAAAAGTTACCAATGTCCCCACCCACTCGAGATATCGTCTGATTCCACTGCACAGATTCAAATATATCCTTGAATATCAACTCACAAGACGAGTGGAGACCTGTCTCCTGAGGATTTTCAACAAAATCTCCAGGTAAAATTTAACTCAATTGTGGCCTAACACTCCTTTTACAACTCGAGAAGAAAGTGGAGTACCATGTCTGAACACGAGACAAGGCCTGACTCCCCAAGACAATTTTGAGAGTAACCATTTCGCTACTGGAGAGGAATTCTGAGTTAAACGGACTCAAATCTAGATGCAGACCTACTTCTCTGCAATGACTCCAAAGGAATCCTGAGGTTCCCCTTGCAAATGGAAAGGCGTTCTGACTTCCCAGAAAAAACACAGGCGGCTCCCTGATATATCCATCGTCACTCGAGATGATCACCACATTTCCCGCTGCAACTCGAGAATAACCTCGAAATTCCTCTTTCAAAGCAAGATGATGCCCCCCTTTTTTTTTCCTACAGCACGTAGACAAAAGTCCCAAGTTCCTTCTCCAAATTCGATTAGGCTTGAGTTCCTTGATGCCACTTAAGGGTCTCCCAGAGCTACCAGTCCCAATGAGAGAAGAAAACCGATTTTCCCCATCATAATTTAAGAAAAGGCCAGTGATCACACCTCAGCTGAAGATAATGAGCGTTCCACCTTCAACTGAAGAGGAATCCCAATTTCACCTCGTACCACAGGACGAGTCCTGTCACATCTATTTACACTTGAGGGCAACACTGTAGATACTGCAGCATGTTCAAAGGACTCCGAGTTCACACTCAACTAGAGATGAGTCGTGTTGTGTTTGCAGCAGCTCCAGTGGAACACAGAGTATCAACTCGCAACATGATCGGAGGCATGAATTCCCTGCTGAGACTCTCGAAAAAGCGCAAATTTCCCGCTAAAACAGAAAGCAGACCTGATAGTCCTTTTACAACTCGGGGGTAAATTAGAGCTCCCTCCTCAACAAAGACTAGGCTTGATTCCCCAGTGCAACCATCAGAGCAACACCATGATCCATGTGGTCACTTGAAAGGAATACTGAATTTACCCACTCAAGTCTAAATGTGGCCCTCATGCCCTGCATTGACTCCAACGGAATCGCAAAGTTCCACTTTCAACAGGAAAGGAGACCTGACTTCCCTGAGGCAAAACTAGCAAATCCAAGTGGTTCCCCTCATAATGCGAGAATACTTCCAAGCTTCAAGCCGCAACTCCAGATAAACCATGAAATTCTCCACTCCACGTGACAGGACGCCCTTTTCTGCTGCAGCGTCTTAAGAGAAGTCCCACATTCCCTCTTCAAACTCGAAAGGATACTCGGCACACTATAGGCAACTGACGAGTTTCCCCGAGATACCCGGCTAAACTCAAGAGGAGCACCGAGGTTCCTGCCACAGCTCAAGAAGAGACCCGTTTTCCACTCGTCATCTCAAGGTGAGGATCGATTGCCCTGCTTCATAGGGAAATTAATCCCGATGTTTCTGTCAAATCTGAAGAGGAGGCCTATGTCCTCTTAAAACTCGAGAGGACCCGGGGAGTCATGCCACAATTCAAAAAGACACCAATTTAACCATCCTCTCAATATAAGGACTGATTCCACAGTCCCAATTCAAAGGGAACTCCCAGGATCAAGTAACACCACTCAGGGAGGTCTGATTTCCCAGGTGCATCATAGAGAAAAAGCCCCAGGACAGAAAATCAACTCAACAGGAGGCCGACCACCCCTTTTACAACTCGAAAATTTAGTGGAGTTCCATGCCTCATCAAGAGACTTGGCATGACTCCCCTTTTGAAACTTCGTAGGAACACTGTGATCCATGTAAGAACTGGAGAGGCACACTGAGGTTAGCGCCTCAACTCCAGTTCAGACCGTATTCCCCTGCACTGTCTCGAAAGGCATCCCAAAGGCTCTCCACACTACAAAAGGTTTCTGGACTTCCCAGAGACAACTTGAGAGGATCCGTGAGGCCCCTTTTGCAACTCGAGGGATCCGAAAGATTCCTGCCCAAATTCGAGAGACACTTTGGGATTACCACTTTCAATGTGAATTGAAGCCCGATTCCTCTGCATTGACTCGAGATCAATCACGAACTTCCCCTCACAACTTTTCTTCCCTGAGGCAATATGAGTGTCTCCCTGAGTTCCTTGGCATAACTCGAAATGAAAGCCATACTTCCCTTTGCCATCACCATATACCACGAGAAGCCCCAGGCAACGTCACTTGAGGCCCTTTTTTCCTACAGTGCCTGGAGAGCAATCCCGAGTTCTCTCTCAAGATACCACAGGAGACTTGAATCCTTATTTACAATTGAAGGGTTCCCAGAATATCCGTCTTCAATTGAGAGAAAAGCCCAGTTTCCGTGCACAGTTCTAGAAGAGCTCTGTATTCCCCACGTCCTCACGATATGAGAATTCAAACCCTGCTTCAACTCTAGATGTATCCTTTCTTCTTCTCCCACCACAAGAGGAGGCCTCTGTCTTCTATTGAAACTCAAGTGCCCTCCCGCGGAAGCTGCTGAGGACTCTGAGTTCCACCTCTAATCAACGTAAGTCCTGATGATCTAGCAAAGCTCCAATGGAACACCAACTATCCCCTCACAACATGATGAGAAACTTGACACCCATGCTCAGCAGAGAGAAAAAGCCCTAATGAACCTCCTGATCAAGACACGAAGAATGATTCCCCTTTTACAACTAGAAAGGAAAGCAGAATTCCATGCTTCAAATCGAGATGAAGCCTGACTCCCCAGTAGAACCTTCATAGCAGCCCCGAGATCCCTGTCACCACTGGAAAAGAACACAGAGTTGATAGACTCAACGTTAGATGCAGCCCTATTCCTCTGCTGCACCTCGAGAGAAATCCCGAGGTTCCCCTTTCAACATGAAAGGAGACCTGACTTCCCTGGGGCAACACGAGCGATTTCATATGGTCCCCGTCACAACTGGAGAAGAACCCCAAGCTTACCGCTGCAACTAGAGATAAGCCATCAGATTTTTCCCTCAATGCGAGATGAGAAATTTTTCCGCTGCAGGGTCTCAAGAGAAATCCTACATTCCCGCTTGAAATTCGAACAAGTACTTGACACCCTTTATGCGAATCAAAACTTCCCCGACAGAGCTGTCCCCACTGAAGAAGAGCACACAGTTTAGGTACACAACGCTAGATGCGGCCCTATTTCTCTGCCGCACCTCGAGGGGAATCCCGAGGTTCCCCTCAACACGAAAGGAGACCTGACTTCCCTGAAGCAACACCATCGAGTTCCAGAGGTCCCCGTCGCAAATCGAGAGGGAGCCCAAGCTTCTTGCCACAACTAGACAATAACCATAAAAATCTGCCCTCATGGAGAGATGAGGAATATTTCCACTGCAGAGTCTCAAGAGAAATCCCACATTCCCGCTTGAAATTCGAACGGGTAGTTGATACCCTTTATGCGACCCAAAAACTTCCCGGACATAGCCGTCCACATTGAACCGGAGCACACAATTTACGTACACAACACTAGATGCGGCCCTTTTCCTCCCACGTGCCTCGAGAGGAATACTAAGGTTCCCCTTTCAACAGCAAATGAGCACTAACTTCCCTGGGACAACGCGAACGAGTTCCTGAGTTCCCCGTCGCAACTCGCAGGGAACCCCTAGCTTTCCGCCGCAACTCAAGAAAAACGACAACGTTCCCCCATCAATGTGAGATGAGGAAATTTTCTGCTTCAGAATATCAAGAGAAATCCCAAATTCCCGCTTGAAATTCGAAAGGGTACTTGACACAATTTACGAAACTCAAAAAGTTCCCTAACATAGCCGTCCCCACTGGAGAGGAGTACACAATTAACGGACTCAACATGCGATGAGGGCCTATTCCCATTTAACGGCTCAAGAGTAACCCCGAAATTCCCCTTCCAACCCAAAAGGGGACAAGACTTCCCTGAAGCAACACGAGCGAGTTCCTGAGGTCCACGGCGCAACTCGAGAGGGAACCCAAGCTTCCCGCCTCAACTGGAGAAAAACCAAGATTCTGCCCTCAAGGCAAGATGAGGAATATTTCCGTAGCAGATTCACAAGAGAAATCCACATTCCCACTTGAAACTCGACAGGTTACTGAACATCGTTTATGGGACTCAAATATTAAACCGACATACACAGCCCCAGTCGAGAGGAACACCGAGTTTTGTGCCACATTGACAAATTGTCCCGTTTTCCAGTCATCTTTTCCAGATGAGAGTAGATTCCTCTGCTTTCTCTGGAATGGAATCCGGACCTTCAGGTCGCACTGTACGAGGAGGTGGGTACCGCCTTGAAACTCAGGAGGATCCCCAGGTTTTCAAAACACAAATGGAAAAGGTACGGATGTCAAAACCCACTTGAGATATTGTCTGATTCTACTGCACAGATTCAAATGTATCCTCGAGTATCAACTCATAAGATGAGTGGAGACCTGACTCCCCGAGCATACTCGATACAATCTCCAGGTACAAATTCAACTCTAATGTGGCCTAACACCCATTTTACAACTCGAGAAGAAGGTGCAGTTCGATGTCTGAACAATAGACGAGGCCTGATTCCCCAGGTGAATTTTGAGAGCAACCCCGAGATACTTGTTGCCACTGGCAAAGAACACACAGTTGAACGAATCAACACTAAATGCCGCCCTATTCCTCTGCTGCGCCTCAAGAGGAATCCGGAGGTTCACCTTCCAACACAATAGGAAACCTGACTTCCCTGGGGCAACACGAGGGATTTCCTGAGGTCCCCGTCACAACTCGAGAAGAACCCAATGCTTCCCGCCGCACTCGTGAAACACCAAAAAATTATGCCCTCAATGAGAGATGAGGAAATTTTCCGCTGCAGAATCTCAAGAGAAATCCCACATTCCTGCTTGAAATTCGAACGGGTCTTGAAACCCTTTATGCGACTCAAAAAATTCCCCAACATAACCATCCACATTGATGTGGAGCACACAATTTTCCTACACAACACTAGATAACGAGCCTATTCTTCTCCCGCGCCTCTACATGAATCCTGAGGTTCCCCTTCCAACAGCAAAGAGACCCAACTTCCCTGGGACAAAGCGAGTGAGTTCCTGACGTTCCCATAGCAACTCGAGAGGAACCCAAAGCTTTCCGCCTCAACTCGTGAAAAACGACAAAGTTCCCCCATCTATGCGACATGAGGAAATTTTCTGCTGCGGAATCTCAAGAGAAATCCCACATTTCCAGTTGAAACTCGAAGAGGTATTTGACACCCTTTATGTGACTCAAAAATCTCCCTTACATAGCCGTCCCCACTGGAGAGGAGTACACAATTTATGGACTCAACTCAAGATGAGGCCTTAAGCCCATTTAATGGCTCGAGAGTAATCCCAAAGTTCCCCTTCCAACACAAAAGGGGACCAGACTTCCCTGAAGAAACACAAGAGAGTTCCTGAGCTCCCCAGCGCAACTCGAGAGGGACCCCAAGCTTCTTGCCGCATCTCAAGAAAAACCTCAAGATTCTGCCCTCAAGGCGAGATGAGGAACATTTCCGTTGCAGCTTCGCAAGAGAAATTCCACATTCCCACTTGAAACTTGACAGGTTACTGAACATCCTTTATGCGACTCAAAAATTAAACCAACATACACAGCCCCAATCCAGCGGAACACCGAGTTTCCTGCCACAGTGACAAATTACCCCATTTTCCAGTCCTCTTTTCCAGATGAAAGAGTCGATTCCTCTGCTTTCTCTGGAATGGAATCCGGATGTTCTTGTCGCACAGTACGAGGAGGCGGGTACCAATTTGAAACTCGGGAGGAACCCCAGGTTTTCAACACACAAATGGAAAAGGTACGGATGTCACCACCCACTGGAAATATTGTCTGATTCTACTGCACAGATTCAAATATAGCCTTGAGTATCAACTCAGAAGACGAGTGGAGACCTGACTCCCTGAGCATACTCGATACAATCTTCAGTTACTAAATCAACTCTCATTGGGCCTAACACCCGTTTTACAACTCGAGAAGAAAGCGCAGTTCCATGTCTGAACAAGAGACGAGGGATGAATCTCCTGGAAAATTTTGAGAGCAACCGCGTTTAGGAGCCCGACAGTGACCACAAGAGAGAATGGTTAAGGAAGCAGAGATGTGCCTGCAAACAAGACTCTCTGCTTGGGCAGAGCATGCTTGCAAACAGGATGTTCTTCCAGGAAGCCTGCACACAATATCCAAGGTTAATGTTCCACTCGCATACGAGGGAACATGCCCTCCTTAAAAAAAAGGAAGAGGCTGGAGTTCTGGGCAGGCTTTGCAGTAAACATGATGTTGTCACTTCCTCCCTTTCTTCCTCCCGTCCTTGAAATTTGCTTGGCTTTTTGTCCTTATTTGGTAGAAGAATGCATTGCTTAGATTTTGGTATGTGCCCAGCTACTGGGGTATAAAATTAAACTGCAAGGGGGCTTGTGCAGAATTTTACCTCAGGCCGGAGTTGTGTCTTTGTCTGTCTTTTGTGTGTCTTGTCTTTGTGTCATTTAGCCCACAACATCTGGCCCCCAACGTGGGGCCCAAGCGAAACCGAAAGGGTGAGTACCCCCTCGGGCATTGTAGGTCCAAGGCAGGTGAACTTTCGGGAAAATTATTGGGAATTCCCCATCAGCAAAGGCACAATACATGGAGCTAGTCAAAGGACTTCTCCACTCCATCGAGGTAAAGGCATCTAGTCATCGTTTATCGGAGTTATTTCACCTTGTGGAGCAGCACTGTTATTGGTTTAAGTGCCAACCTAAAGTACAATTAAACTTAAAGGAATGGAAATTAATACAGAAAGAATTACGGCAACAGCATCAGAAGGGGAACATAATTCTTTTGAAATTGTGGACTCTATGTAGTGCTATCACTCAAGCACTTGCATTGCTTTCCACCGATAGTGAAACTAAATCTACAAAATCTGAGGTAATTTATGAGGAAGTCCTATTGAGAAACAAACAAAAAAAAAATCAAATGGTGCCGCTTTAAATGACGCTTCCGTGGCCACTGCTTTGTATTCCAGGGATGGGGAATCAGACATCAAATCTGATAGTGCTAGTGATTTCTCCTCGTCGTCCGAAGGGAACGACGATGTTGATAAAGTGACCCGAAATTTTCAACAATGGTGGAAAACACAGAATGAAGGAACAAAGAGGGTTCCTACTCCTACAGCCCCTCCCTATGCTTCTCTTTCTCCGGTATCGCATAGTTCTCCAGATGTAGGCCAAGAGGGGCCCTCTTTCTCATTTCCCGAGTCCATGTTTTATGATGATGATATCCATGTGCCCTCTGGTGGTTTTACAGATCCTCCACAGTTATTTCCAATTCAATGGCAAGCAGCTCCCAACAATGTGATTAATGTTCAATATTCGCCTTTTAAATATAAATTTTTCAAGGATCTTAAAGCTGCTGTTGCTCAATATGGTCCCCAATACCCTTTTGTATTAGCTATGTTAGATTCTGTAGAGAAGACAAAATTGATTCTTCCCTTCGATTTGGAGTCCATAGCCCAGGCTCTGCTTAAAGGATCCCAGTGGTTGCAATTAAAGAGTTGGTGAGAAGAAAAAGCCCAAACACAGGCTCAAATTAATGAGGGACATAACCCTCCTGGTCCTTTAGAAGATAAATTGATGGGAGAACGACAATTTCGAGCATCAGGCTCAATATTCTGACCAGGATTTACAACAGGTGCGCCAAGTATTTCTTAGGGCTTGGCGCCATATTGTACCTACTGGCCACGCTCAGCCGTCTTTCACAAAAACTTTACAAGGACCCAATGAACCTTATACTGATTTTCTTGCTAGATTGTGGGTGTCTGTTGAGGGGCTGTTGGATGTGATGAAATTTCAGAGATACTTTTACAAACACTTGCTTTCGAAAATGCAAACCCTGAAGGTAAACCTATTTTTGGTCCTTTAACGGGACAGGGGGCTTCTATAGCTAAATATATTAGAGCTTGTTCGGAAGTGGGAGGAATTGAACATAGTGCTACTGTTTTTGCTCCTGCCTTGGCTCAAGCTATGAAGCCCTCTAAGGGCAAAAATTGTTACCATTGTGGGAAACCTGGACATATGAAAACGGATAGCAAATAATAAAGGCAAAACAAGGATATACAAAACAAAATAAGCCCCATGGGCTTTGCCGCCAATGTGGTAAAGGGCTTCATTGGACCAATGAATGCCTCTCTAAAGTTAATAAATATGGCAATCCTATTGGTAACCCACATTCGGAAACTACTTAGCATGCCTCAGTCCCTGGGTCCCAAGATCAATGCCGGGGATGCAATTAACCATGCCTCCTGCTCCTCATGTAACTCCTTTGCTTCCCAACAACCCTTAGAGATGACCACTACAACAGGAAAAACCAAACCTCTAATGGTGTCAGATTTATTCTCTGCAACTTCAAGAAGAGCTGCTGCTGATTTGCCTCTCGCTGAAAATTTTCTTTTGTCTCCGGGCTGTGGCATTTATAAATTAAGAACAAACGTATTTGGCCTATTGTCTAAAGGCAATTTTGGCTTAATATTGGGCCGCAATAGTGCCGCTCTAAGAGGCCTAACCATAAATCCTTGAGTAATAGACTCTGATTTTGTTGGAGAAATTTTAATTTTGGTCTCTACTTCTGTTACAATTTCACCATTGGCTGGAGAACGTATAGCACAAGTACTTCTTTTATCTTATCTACTATTTTCTGCTCTTCCTTATGAAAGGTCAGGAGGTTTTAGAAGTACTGGGCAACATATATTTTGGGAGATGCTCATCAAGGATTCTCATCCTGTCCTTTCCATGACCATAAAAGGAAAGAATTTTGAAGGGCTAATAGACACCGGGGCAGATGTTTCAGTCATATCCTCCCAACAACGGCCCCAAGACTGGAGCAAAGAAAAGAGTCCTCTAATGTTGACCGGAATAGGCTCCATTGCAGATGTTTGAAAAAGTACTCGTCCTTTACAATGCCAGTTCCATAATGGAAAAACAGTTTTTGTCACTTTTTATATTGTTAGTATACCTATTAATATATGGGGAAGAGATATTCTCTCTCCCATGAGAGCCTCTGTAAGCACTCCGTCGGGAAACTAATAGCCACTGCTCAAACTCCTCGAGCACTCTAATTAAAATGGATAATTAATACTCCTAAATGCGTTGAGCAGTGGCCATTACCAAAAATGATGCTCGAGGCCTTAGAGTAATTAATAACAAACAACTTCAACTTGGCCATACAGAGCCTTCTACTTCCTCTTGGAATTCTCCTGTATTTGTTATAAAAAAAGAAATCTGAAAAATGGAAAATGTTGGCTGATTAAAGAGAAGTTAATAAATGTATTGAACCCATGGGAGCCTTACAGTTGGGCCTTCCTTCTCCTGCTCTTTTTCCACAAAATTGGTCTTTAATGGTATTAGATCTTAAAGATTTTTTTTTCTTTTACTCTTCCCTTACAATTACAAGATAGAGATAAATTTGCTTTCACGGTTCCTGTTCTTAATCACGCTCAGCCCGTTAAGCACTACCATTGGACAGTCTTGCCACAGGGAATGATATATAGTCCTACCTTATATCAAGAGTTTGTAACTCGCTCCTTACCATCTATCTGTCAAGAATATCCTAATTATATTCTCTATCATCATATGGATGATCACTTATTGGCAGTTCCCTGTATCGCTGAACGTGATAAACTCTTCTGAAAAGTACAGGAGGCTTTGAAATAATATAACTTGCTGATAGCGCCAGAGAAAATTCAAAAGGATTTTCCCATTTCTTATTTAAGGACCATATTAGAACAACACCAAATTTGGCCTCAAAATTTGCAAATAAAAAGATACCATTTAAAAACTTTAAATGACTTCCAGAAATTATGAGGAGATATTAATTGGCTTCACTCGGTACTTGGGATTCCTACTTATCAATTACAACACTTATTTTCTACTTTAAAAGGAGACACAGCTTTAGATAGTCCCCGAATCTTAACCCCCTTGGCTTTGCAAGAGCTTCAGTTTGTTGAACAAAGATTAAATGATGGTTTTTTATCATATATTTCTGCATCTCAAACTATTGCATTCATAATATTTCATACCCCTCATTCTCCATCTGGTGCAATTGCTCAAGGAAAAGGATTAATAAAATGTTTTTTTTTTTACCTAATAGTTTCTCTAAAAAATTAACTATATATATATGGATAAGTTAGCCTTTCTTATACAAAAGGGTCACAATCGTATTTTACAATTATCAGAAAAAAAACCACACCAAATTTTCATTCAATTAACAAATGCTCAGATATCTTTATGTTTACAATTTAGTAAAAATTGGCAAATCTCTCTTGCTTCATTTCCTGGTTCATTTTCGAATCTTTATCCGTCATCTAAATTGATTGATTTTCTTCGAGCCAACGCCATGAAATTTCCGATTTCAGATGATCCAGTTAAAAGAGCCACTGTTTTTACTGATGCAAATAAAAACACCGCTGGACATTTTACTTTTGAACGTTCTAAAGTTCTTCCCCATTCATTATCCTCTGCACAGCCTGATGAGTTGTGGGCTATTTATTTAGTTTTGCAAGATTTTCCTCAACTTCATGTTAACATTGTTTCAAATTCTCGATAGGCTGTTCTCTCTTGTCTTCAACTTCTTCAAGTTTCCCTACCTATAACTCTTAAGACAGATATTGATAAATTGTTTTATCAGGTGCAGCAATTGCTTCTACAACATTCAAAATCAATTTTCTTTACTCACATCCATGGTCATTCCGCCCTTCCTGGACCCTTGTCCTTCGGAAATGCTGCAATTCATGCATTACTTTATCATATAAAAGTAGCAAAACAAGAGCATCATCTGCCACACACTAACTCTAAAGGATTAAAAATATCTTATGATATTGCTCAAAAACAAGCTGAAAATATTGTTCGCTCATGTCCCAAATGTGCGCCTTTTACTTTACCATTTACCCAACCAGGTGTCAACATAAGAAGACTACAAGCAAATCAGATATGGCAAATGGATCTAATTTTTATTTCATCTTTTGGGCAACAAAAATGTGTCCATCATACTATAGACACATGCACACATTTCCAATGGGCTACTGCATTACATTCTGAAAAAGATGACGCTACTATTACTCATTTATTATCTTGTTTTGCAATTATGGGAATACCAATTGAATTAAAAACTGATAATGCACCTGCTTACCAATCGGCTAAATTAGCTCACTTTTTATCCCAATATCATATAACTCATACTTTTGACATCCCTTATAATAGTCAAGGACAAGCTACCATTGAAAGAGCTAATCGTACTTTATGTAAATATATTGAAAAAATAAAAAAAGGGGAACAGGAGAGATTTATGAAACCAAAAGTTATCTTGAATAAAACCTTACTTACTTTAAATTTTTTGAATATTTGACGCAAAGAAATTCTATCAGCAGCAGAATTGCATTTTCGAAGAAAAGATGAGGATAAGAAGATCTTGAATATACTCCTTTGGTATAAAGATAAAAAGATTGGGTTCCAGCATCACTGATATATTTAGGACGAGGTTATGCTTTCATATCTGTTGATAATTTTAGGTTTTGGACACCAACTCGGTTGATCAAGATTCATCACGGATGACCACTTTGTGCGAAAATTTGAAGAGCTTTCTGCACAGCGGAGCTTTACTTTCCCTCCCCTATCTGCGTCCCTTCCAACATGGGGGCAACTGAAGAAGCTTACACAGGAGGCTAAAAAAACCCTCGTTAATGCTGGTCAACCTCTCAATCCTACTAATTGGCTGTTGGCTATGATGGCTGTGGTTACCTGTCAGGTAATGTATGCGCAAGCGATAGAATATACTTATTGGGTTTATGTTCCTAATCCTCCTCTTGTGAGAGCTGTCTCTTGGGGTGAACCTGAAGTATAGGTATGCACCAATGAAACTGCATTCTTCCCGCCACCCGCGTGTGGAGAAATTGTGCATTTGTATCACCATAATAATCAATATAACATAAATAATGTTACTGTTGCAGTGGAGGGCCTCCCCTTGTGCATTAGAGGACATCCCTTTTGCCTTTCTACAAAAAAGCACAATCATCACTCTTATAATACCTTGGGGCGTATAATATAATAATTATCATCCTGCTGTCTTTACTGTGCTTGTTTCCACCAGGGGATTCAAAACCTCTAAGACACCAGTGAGTTATCATTCTGATACCTTTATACCATTATGCCCTTCTAAATTTTTTATTTCTTCTCTAGAATCCTTGGAATGAGAAAGTTGCCAAGGTCATTGGCGTTTCAAAGTCATGAACTATTCTGGATTTGTTATTGTAGATAAGAGCCCTGATCATAGCCAAATTTTGGAAAAATGGTCTAACAAAACTCTCAAATGGCATCGAATTATTGGTACTTTAATGAGTAACGGTAATGAAACCGTAAAATGGCAGCAGTTTGCACTCATTCCCCCTCAGTTGCAATTGTTATGGTATCCCCACTTCCAAGGGAATATTTGGAAATTGTGGGCAGTTTCCGGGAATCTCACTATATGGTCGGAAAACTATACTTTGGATACAAGTGACAGTTCAGGTCCCTTACATGTTAACTTGCATATTAATAAATCTTATTCTGCTACGGCTTGTTTAAAATACACCTTTGCATTGTTGTATGGGAATTGGACTTGAAATGCAACTGAGGGATCTATATCGTGTAATCATTGTAATTTAACACAATGTGTAAATCAATCATGGTGGAAAAATTTTGACATACAAAATCGCAATTCTAAGTTTTCTATGGTGGTTGTTAAAACTCAAACCGAAGTATGGCTACCTGTAAGTTTGACAAGACCTTGGTCAGACTCTTTAGCTTTATCTCATTTGGTGACTGCTGTACAGACTTTGCTTCATTGATCCCGACGCATGCTTGGAGTAATCATAGCTTCAGTTCTTGCAGTGGCTTCAGTTACTACAACCGCTGCCATGGCTGGGCTTGCTTTGCATCAAGGAATCCAAACAGCAGACTTTGTGAGGGAATGGCATAAAGACGCTTATTTATTATGGCAACAACAACGAGATTTGGATACCCAACTTGCAAATTATGTGCACAATCTTCAACATACTGTTTCTTGGCTTGGGGATCAATTAACTGTCTTATCCACAAGAAGTGTGTTGAAATGTGATTGGAACTGCTCTCAATTATGTATAACACCTGTGCCTTTCAACATGAGTGAGGGTTGGGAAAAGGTGAAACGGTCTTTAACAGGGCATCATAACCTAACCAGGGAAATTATGGAATTAGAGCAACAAATTTTGTATACATTTAGCAAAACGCTACCTGATATTACTGGGTCCAATCTGTTAAAGGATTTGCAGGAAGTTATGAAAAATTTGAATCTTTTTGGGCATGTATCTACTCTAATTGGAACTTCTTTGGGAATACTTTGTTCATAATACTATTATGCTGTGTTATTATTCTAGTCTTCCGGTGCTGGTGGAGAAGGCAACAACTAAAAAAGGACAGACAATGCATTATTGCCGCCTTACAGCTTGCTACTGCCTCTCAGAAAGAAGGGGGAAATGTAGGAGCCCGACAGTGACCACGAGAAAGAATGGTTAAGGAAGCCTGCAAACAAGACTCTCTGCTTGGGCAGAGCATGTTTGAAACAGGATGTTCTGCCAGGAAGCCTGCACACAATATCCAAGGTTAATGGTCCGCTTGCATACGAGGGAACATGCGCTCCTTAAAAATAAGGAAGAGGTTGGAGTTCTCGGCGGGCTTCGTAATAAATATGATGTTGTCACTTCCTCCCTTTCTTCCTCCCGTCCTTGAAATGTGCTTGGCTTTTTGTCCTTATTTGGTAGAAGAATGCATTGCTTAGATTTTGATATGTGTCCAGCTACCGGGGTATAAAAATAAACCTCAAGGGGGCTTGAGCAAAATTTTTCCTCCGGCCGGAGTTGTGTCTTTGTCTGTCTTTTGTGTGTCTTGTCTTTGTGTCATTTCACCCGCAACAACAGCAAGATCCCTGTCGCAATTGGAGAATAACAAACCGTTGAGCGACTCAACGCTAGATGTGGCCCTATTCCTCTGCTGCTCCTTGTAGAGGAATCCCGAGGTTCCCCTTCCAACACGATAGGGGACTTGATTTCCTTAGTGCAACACGAGCGAGTTCCTGAGGTCCCCGTCGCAACTCAAGAAGAACCCCAAGATTCCCGCTGCAACTCGAGAAACACCACAAAATTATCCCCTCAATGCGAGATGAGGAATATTTCCGCTACAGAGTCTCAAGAGAAATCCCACATTCCCATTTGAAACTCGAACGGGTACTTGACACCCATTATGCGACCCATAAACTTCCCCAACATAGCCGTCCACATTGAAGAGGAGAACAAAATTTACGTACACAACACTAGATGTGGCTCTATTCCTCTAACGTGACTCGAGAATAATCCCGATGTTTCCCTTCCAACACGAAAGGAGACCTAACTTCCCTGGCACAACGCAAATGAGTTCCTGAGATCCCCGACGCAACTCGAGAGAAACCCCAAGCTTTCTGCCGCAATTCGAGAAAAATGACAACGTTCCCCCATCAATGAGAGATGAGGAACAATAATGCTGCAGAATCTCAAGAGAAATCCCACATTCCCTCGTGAAACTCAAACGGGTACTTGACACCCTTTATGCGCCTCTAAAAGTTCACTAACATAGCCGTCCCCACTGGAGAGGAGCACACAATTTATGGATTCAACTCGAGATGAGGTCCTATTCCCATTTAATGGCTCGAGAGAGTAATCGAGAATTTCCCCTTCCAACACAAAGGGGACCTGACCTCCCTGAAGCAACACGAGCGAGTTCCTGACGTCCCTGGCTCGACTCGAGGGGGAGCCCAAGCGTCTCGCCACATCTCAAGAAAAACCACAGCATTCTGCCCTCAAGGCGAGATGAGGAACATTTCCTTTGAGATTCGCAAGTGAAATTCCACATTAATTCTTGAATCTCAATAGGTTACTTAGCATCCTTTATGCGACTCAAAAATTAAACTGATATATACAGTACCAATTTAGAGGAACCCCGAGTTTCCTGCCACACTGACAAATTGCCCCGTTTTCCAGTCCTCTTTTCCAGATGAGAGTTGATTCCTCTGCTTTCTGAGGAATGGAATCCGGACGATCCAGTCGCAAAGTACGAGGAAGCGTGTACCACGCTGAAACTCGGGAGGATCCCCAGGTTTTCAAAACACAAATGGAAAATATACAGATGTCACCAGCCACTCGAGATATTGTCTGATTCTCCTGAACAGATTCACATGTGCCCTTGATTATCAACTCACAAGACGAGTGGAGACCTGACACGCCGAGCATACAATTTCCAGGTACACATTCAACTCTAACGTGCCCTAACACCCGTTTTACAACTCGAGAAAAAGCGCAGTCACATGTCTGAACAAAAGACGAGGCCTGACTCCCCAGGTGAATTTTGAAAGCAACTGCGAGATCCCTGTCACCTCTGTCAAGGAACACACAGTTGTCTGACCTAAAGCTAGATGAGGCCCTATTCCTCTGCTGCGCCTCGAGAGGAATCCCGGGGTTCCCTTTCCGACAGGATAGGAGACCTGACTTCTGTGGGGGAACACGAGCGAGTTCCTGAGGTCACAACTCGAGAAGAACCCCAAGCTTCCTGCCACAAATCGAGAAACACCACAAAATTTACACTCAATGCGAGATGAAGATCTTTTCCGCTGCAGAATCTCAAGAGAAATCCCACATTCTGCTTGAAACTCGAACGGGTACTAGACACACTTTATGCCACCCAGAAACTTCCCCAACATAGCTGTCCACATTGAAGTGGAGCACACAATTACATACGCAACAGTACATGCCGTTCTATTCCTCTCCGGCGCCTCGTGAGGAATCCTGAGGTTCCCCTTCCAACAGTAAAGGACAGCTAACTTCCCTGGGACAACGCGAGCGAGATACTAAGGTCCCCGTCGCAACTCGAGAGGAACCCCAAGCTTTCTGACGCCACTCGAGGAAAGCGAGAAATACCCCATCAATTGGAGATGAGGAACATTTCTGCTGCAGAATCTGAAGAGAAATTACACATTCCCGCTTGAAATTCGAACGGGTACTTGACACCGTTTATGCGACTCAAAAAGTTCCCTAACATAGATGACCCCACTGGAGAGGAGCACACAGTTTATGGATTCAACTCGAGATGAGGTCCTATTCCCATTTAAGGGCCCCAGAGTAATCCTGAAGTTCCCCTTCCAACAAAAAGGAGACCTCTCATCCCTGAAGCAACAGGAGTGAGTTCCAGACATCCATGGCCCAACGCGAGTTGGAACCCAAGCTTCCCGCGGCAACTCGAGAAAAACCACAAGATTCTGCCCTCAAGGCGAGATGAAGAACATTTCCGTTACAGATTCGCAACAGAAATTCCACATTTCCGCTTGAAACTCGACAGGTTACTACTTAACATCCTTTATGCGACTCAAAAATTAAACCGACATGCACAGCCCAATCGAGAGGAACACCGAGTTACCTGCCACACTGACAACTTCTCCTGTTTTTCAGTCCTCATTTCTAGATGAGAGTCGATTCCTCTGCTTTCTCTGGAATGGAATTCAGATGTTCCAGTCACAGAGTACGAGGAGGCATGTACCACGTTGAAACTCAGGAGGATCCCCAGGTTTTCAAAACAGAAATGGAAAAGTTATGTATGTCAACACCCACTCGAGATATTGTCTGATTCTACTGCACAGATTCAAATATATCCTCGAGTATCAGTTCACAGGATGAGTGGACACCTGACTCTCAGAGCATACACGATAAAATCTCCAGGTAAAAATTCAAATCTAATGTGACCTAACACCCGTTTTACTACTCGAGAAGAAAGCGCAGTTCGATATCTTAACATGAGATGAGGCCTGACATCCCAGGTGAATTTTGAGACCAACTCCGAGATCCCTGTCGTCACAAACAAGGAACACACAGTTGACCGACTCAACACTAGATGCGGCCCTATTCCCCTGCTGCGCCTCGAGAGGAATCCCGAGGTTCCCCTTCCAACATGACAGGAGACCTGACTTACCTGGGGCAACACGAGCGAGTTCCTGAGGTCCCCGTCGCAACTCGAGGTCATCCCCAAACTTTCTGCTGCAACTCGAGAAAAATGAAAATGTTCCCCCATCAATACGAGATGAGGAACATTTCTTCTGCAGAATCTCAAGAGAAATCCCACATTACCGCTTGAAATTTGAACGGGTACATGACACCATTTATGTGACTCAAAAAGTTCCCTAACAAAGCCGTCCACACTGGAGAGGAGCACACAATTTAGGGACTCAACTCGAGATGAGGCCCTATTCCCATTTAATGGCTCGAGAGTAATTCCGAAGTTCCCCTTTCACCAAGATAGGCGACCTGACTTCCCTGGGGCAACAGGAGCGAGTTCCTGAGATCCCAGTCGCAACGTGAGAAGAACCCCAAGCTTCCTGCCAGAAATCGAGAAACACGACAAAATTATCCCATCAATGGGAGATGAGGAATTTTCCACTGCAGAGTCTCAAGAGAAATCCCACATTAACGCTTGAAACTCGAACGCGTACTGAACACCCTTTATGCGACTCAAGACTTTCCCTGACATAGCTCTCCCCACTTGAGAGGAGAACACAATTTATGCACTCAGCGTTAGATGAGGGCCTATTCCCATTCCATGCCTCAAGGGGACTTCCACTGCTCCCCTAACAAAACGAAGGTAATCCTGACTTCCCAGGGACTACACGAGTGAATTCCTGATGTACCTGTCCAACTCGAGAAGGACTCCAAGCTTCCCGCCGCAACTCGAGAAAAACCACAAGATTCTGCACTCAAGGTGTGATGACGAATATTTCCCCTGCAGAGTCTCAAGAGAAATGCCAAATTGACGCATGAAACTCGAAGGCGTATTGAATACCCTTTATGCGACTCAAGACATTCCCTGACATAACTCTCCCCACTGGAGAGGAGAGAACACTTTATGTACTCAACTTAAGATGAAACCCTATTCCCATTCCACCCATAGAGAGTAATCCCGATATTCCTCTAACAAAACGAAAGGAGACCTGACTTACCAGGGACTACACGAGCGAGTTCCTGAGGAATCTATGGCAACTCGAGAAGGACCCGAAGCTTACCGCCACAACTCGTTAAAAACCACAAGATTCTGCAATCAAGGTGAGATGAGGAAAATATCCCCTGCATAGTCTCAAGAGAAATCCCACATTCCAGCTTAAAACTCGAATGGATAATTGACACCCTTTATGCGACTCATGACATTCCCTGATATAGCTGTCACCACTTGAGAGGAGAACACACTTTATGGACTTAACTTTAGATGATTCCCTATTCCCATTCCACGCCTCGAGAGTAAACCCGATGTTCCCCTACCAAAACGAAAGGTGACCTGACTTCCAAGGGACTACACGAGCGAGTTCCTGAGGTCTTGTTGCAACTCGAGAAAGACCCCAAGCTTCCCGCCGCAACTCGACAAAAACCACAAGATTCATCACTCAAGGTGAGATGAGGAAAATTTCCCCTGCAGAGTCTCAAGGGAAATCCCACATTCCCTCTTGAAACTTGAACGGGTAATTCACACCCTTTATACGACTTAAGACATTCCCTGACATAACTGTCCCGACATCAGAGGAGAACACAATTTATGGACTCAACTATAGATGAGGCCATATTACTACTCATCGCCTCAACAGTAATCCCGAAGTTCCCCTACCAAAAGGAAAGGAGACATGACATCCCAGAGACTACAAGCGCGAGTTCCTGAGTTCCCTGTCACAACTCGAGATGGACCCCAAGCTTTCCGCCTCAACTCGAGAAAAACCACAAAATTCAGCACTCAATGTGAGATGAGGAAACTTTCCCCTGCATAGTATCAAGAGAAATTCCACATTTCCACTTGAAATGCGAACTGGTACTTGACACCCTTTATGCGAATCAAGAAATTTCCTGACATAGCTGTCCCCACTTGAGAGGAGAACACAATTAATGGACTCAACTTTAGATGAGGCCCTAGTCACATTCCACGCCTAGAGAGTAAAGCCGATGTTCCCGTACCAAAAGGAAAGGAGACCTGACTTCCCTGGTACTACAAGAGTGAGTTCCTGAGGTCCCTATCGCAACTCAGAAATACCGGAAGTTTCGAGATGCAACTCGAGAAAAACCACAAGTTTTGCACTGAAGGTAGATGAGGAAAATTTCCCCTGAAGAGTTTCAAGGGAAATCCCACATTCCCCCTTGAAACGCGAACGGGTACTTGACACCCTTTTTGCGAATAAGACATTCCCTGACATAGCTGTCCCCACTTGAGAGGAGAACACAATTTATGGACTCAAATTAAATGAGGCCCTATTCCTACACCACGCCTCGAGAGTAATCCCGATGTTCCCCTACCAAAATGACCGTAGATCTGACTTCCCAGGGACTACACAAGAGAGTTCCTGAGGTCCCTATGGCAACTCGAGAAGGACTCCAAATTTACCTCCACAACTCGTGAAATAGCACAAGATTCTGCACTCAAGGTGAGATGACGAAAATTTCCCCTGCAGAGTCTCAAGAGAAATCCCACATTCCCACTTGAAACTCGAAAGGGTACTTGACTCCCTTTATACCACTCAAGACATTCCCTGACATAGCTGTCCCCACTTGAGAGGAGAACAAAATTTATGCACTCAACTTTAGATATGGCCCTATACCCATTCCACACCTCGAGAGTAATCCCGATGTTCCCCTGATAAAAACAAAATGAGACCTGGCTTCACAGCACTAAACGAGCGAGTTCCTTAGGTCCCTGTCAGAACTCGAGGAGGACCCCAATCTTCCCGCTGCAACTCGAGAAAAACCACAGGATTCTGCACTCAAGGTGAGATGAAGAAAATTTCCCCTGCAGAGTCTCAAGAGAAATCCCGCATTCCAGCTTGAAACTCGAAAGGGTACTTGACACCGTTTATGCGACTCAAGACATTCCCTGGCATAGCTCTCCCCACTTGAGAGGAGAGCACAATTTATGGACTCAACTTTAGAGGAATCCCTATTAACATTCCTCGCCTCGAGAGTAATCCCTATGTTCCCCTACAATAAAGAAAGGAGACCTGACTTCCCAGGGACTACACTAGCGAGTTCCTGATTTCCCTGTCGCAACTCGAGAACGACCCCAAGCTTCCCGCCGCTACTCGAAAAAAACCACAAGATTGTGCACTCAAGGTGAGATGAGGAAAATTTCCTCTGCAGAGTCTCAAGAGAAACCCCACATTTTCGCTTGAAACTTGAACGGGTACAGAAACCCTTTATGCGACTCAAGACAGTCCCTGACAAGCTGTCACCACTTGACAGGAGAACAGACTTTAGCTTTCAAATTTAGATGAGGCCCTATTCCCAATCCACGCCTCAAGAGTAATCCTGATGTTCCCGTACCAAAACGAAAGGAGACCTGACTTCCCAGGGACTACACTAGCGATTAACTTAGGTCGCTGTTGCCACTGGAGAAGGACCCCAAGCTTCCCGCCGCAACTCAAGAGAAACGAGAAGATCCTGCACTCAAGGTGTGATGAGGAAAATATCCCCTGCAGAGACTCAAGAAAAATCGCACATTCCCGCTTGAAACTCGAACGGGTACTTCACACCCTTTTTGCGACTCAAGACATTCCCTGACATATTTGTCCCCACTTGAGAGGAGCACACAATTAATGGAGTCACCTTTAGGTGAGGCCCTATTCCCATTGCAGGCCTCGAGAGTTATCCTGATGTTCCCCTACCAAAAAGGAATGAGATTGACTTCCAAGGGACTACATGAGCGAGTTCCTGAGGTCCCTGTAGCATCTCGAGAAGGACATCAAACTTCCCGCCGCAACTCGAGAAAAAGCACAAGATTCTGCACTCAAGGTGAGATGAAGAAACTTTCACCTGCAGTGTCTCAAGGGAAATCCCACATTCCCGCTTGTAACTCGAACGGGTACATCACACCCTTTATACGACTCAATACATTCCCTTACATAGCTCTCCCGTCTTCAGAGGAGAACACAATTTATGGACAAAACTTTAGATGAGGCCCTATTGCCATTCCACGCCTCAAGAAAAATCCTGATGTTCCCATACCAAAACGAAAGGAGACCTGACTACCCAAGGAATACAGGAGAGATTTCCTGAGGTCCCTGTCCCAACTCGAGAAGGACCCCATGCTTCCCGCCGCAACTCGAGAAAAACCACTAAATTCTGCACTCAGTGTGAGAAGAGGAAAATTTCCACTGCAGAGTCTCAAGAAAAATCCCACATTCCCGCTTGTAACTCGAACGGGTACATCACACCCTTTATGCGACTCAAGACATTCACTGAAATAGCTCTCCCCAATTGAAAGGAGAACACAATTAATGGACTCAAATTTAGAGGAGGCCCTATTCCCATTCCATCCCTCAAGAGTAATTCCGATGTTCCGATAGCTAAACGAAAGGAGACCTGACTTCCCAGGAATTACTTGAGCGAGTTCCTGAGGTCCCTGTCGCAACTCGAGAAGCACCCCAAGGTTCCTGCCGCAACTCGAGAAAAACAACCTAATTCTTCACTCAAGGTGAGATGAGGAAAATTTCCCCTGCAGATTCTCAAGAGAAATCCCACATTCCCACTTGAAACTCGAATGGGTACTTCACATTCTTTATGCGACTAAAGACATTCACTGACATAGGTGTCCAAACTTGAGAGGAGAACACAATTTATGGATTCATCTTTAGATGGGGCCCTATACAGATTCCACGCCTCGAGAGTAATCCCCATCTTCCCCTACCAAAACGAAAGGAGACTTGACTTCCCAGCACTACACGAGTGACTTGCTGTGGTCCCTGTCGCAACTCGAGAAAGACCCCAAACTCCCCGCTGCAACTCGAGAAAAACCACAAGATTCTGCACTCAAGGTGAGATAGGAAAATTTCACCTGCAGAATCTCAAGAGAAATCCCACATTCCCGCATGAAACTCGAACGGGTACTTCACACCCTTTAGGCGACTCAAGACATTCCCTGACACAGCTCTCCCCACTTGGGAGGAGAACACAATTTATGGACTCAACTTTAGATGAGGCCCTATTCGCATTCCATGCCTCGAGAGTAATCTCGGTGACCCCTAGCAAAACGAAAGGAGACCTGACTTCCCAGGTATTACTTGAGCGAGTTCCTGAGGTCCCTGTCGCATTTCGAGAACGACCCCAAGCTTCCCGCCGCAACTCGAGAAAAACCACAAGATTCTGCACTCAAGGTGAGATGATGAATATTTCACCGACAGATTCTCAAGTGAAATCCCACATTCACGCTTGAAATTCGAACACGTACTGAACACCCTTTATGCGACTCAAGACTTTTCCTGACATAGCTCTCCCCACTTAGAAGGAGAACACAATTTATGGACTCAACGTTAGATAAGGGCCTATTTCCATTCAATGCCTCGAGTGTAATCCCGCTGCTCCCCTACCAAAACAAAAGTAATCCTGAGTTTCCAGGGACTACACGAACGAATTGCTGCTGTCTCTGTTGCAACTCGAGAAGGACCCTAAGCTTCCTGCTGCAACTCGAGAAAAACCACAAGATTCTGCACTCAAGGTGAGATGAGGAAAATTTCCCCGGGAAAGTCTCAAGAGAAATCCCACATTCCCGCATGAAACTCGAACGGGTACTTGACACCTTTATGCGACTCAAGACTTTCCCTGACATAGTTGTTGCCACTTTAAAGGAGAAAACTATTTATGGCCTCAAATTTAGATGTGACCCTATTCCCATTCCATGCTTCGAGAGAAATCGCGATGTTCCCCTACCAAAATGAAAGGAAACCTGACTTCCCAGGGACTACACTAGCGAGTAAATGTGTTCACTGTCGCAATTCAACAAGGACCCCAATCTTCTCGCAGCAACTCGAGAAAAATCACGATTCTGCACTCAAGGTGAGATGACGAATATTTCCCCTGCAGATACTCAAGAGAAACCCCAAATTCCCGCTTGTAACCTGAACGCAAACTTCACACCCTTTATGCGATTCAAGACATTCCCTGACATAGCTGTCCCACTTGAGAGGCAAACACAATTTATGGACTCAACTTTAGATGAGGCCCTATTCACATTCCATGCCTAGAGAGTAATTCCGATGTTCCCCTACCAAAACGAAAGGAGACCTGACTTCCCAGGGACTACACGAGCGAGTTCCTGAAGTCCTTGTCGCAACTCGAGAAGGACCCAAAGCTTCCTGCCACAACTCGATAAAAACCACAAGATAGTGGACTCAAGGTGAGATGAGGAAAATTTCCCCTGCTGAGTCTGAGGGGAATTCCCACATTCCCTCTTGAAACTCAAACGGGTAGTTCATACCCTTTAGATGACTCAAGAAATACCCTGACATAGCTGTCCCGACTTCAGAGGAGAACGCAATTTATGGACTCAACTTTAGATGAGGCCCTATTCACATTTCATGCCTAGAGAGTAATTCCGATGTTCCCCTACCAAAACGAAAGGAGACCTGACTTCCCGGGGACTACACGAGCGAGCTCCTGAGGTCCCCATCGCAACTTGAGTAGGACCCCTTGCTTCCCGCCGCAACCAGAGAAAAACCACTAAATTCTACACTCAGGGTGAGATGAGGAAAATTTCCCCTTCAGAGTCTCAAGAAAAATCCCACATTCCAACTTGTAACTCGAACGGGTATATCACCCCCTTTATGTGACTCAAGACATTCACTGAAATAGCTCTCCCCAATTGAAAGAACACAATTTGTGGACTCAAATTTAGAGGAGGCCCTATTTCCATTCCATCCCTTGAGAGTAATGCCAATGTTCCGCTACCTAAAATAATGGAGACCTGACTTCCCAGGTATTACTTGAGCGAGTTCCTGAGGTCCCTGTCGCCACTCAAGAAGCACCCCCAAGATTCCTGCAGCAACTCGAGAAAAACAACCTAATTCTGCACTCAAGGTGAGATGAGGAAAATTGCCCCCGCAGATTATCAAGAGAAATCCCACATTCTCGATTGAAACTCGAACGGGTAATTACAACCTTTAGAAGACCCAAGACAATCCCTCACATCAGTTCAG
Organism: Moschus berezovskii; assembly: GCF_049115385.1. Lineage (NCBI taxonomy): Eukaryota > Metazoa > Chordata > Mammalia > Artiodactyla > Moschidae > Moschus > Moschus berezovskii. Next base: position 46,786,187 of record NC_142485.1, on the reverse strand, counting down.
TTCAGTCAGTTCAGTCATGTCCGACTCTCCGCGACCCCATGAATCACAGCACGCCAGGCCTCGCTGTCCATCACCAACTCCCGGAGTACACTCAAACTCATGTGCACAGAGTCGGTGATGCCATCCAGCCATCTCATTCTCCGTCGTCCCCTTCTCCTCCCGACCCCAACTTTCCTAGCATCAGAGTCTTTTCCAGTGAGTCAACTCGTCGCATGAGGTGGCCAAAGTATTGGAGTTTCAGCTTTAGCATCAGTCCCTTCAATGAACATCCAGGATTGATCTCCTTTAGAATGGACTGGTTGGATCTCCTTGCAGTATAAGGGACTCTCAAGAGTCTTCTCCAACACCACACTTAAAAAGCATCGATTCTTCGGCGATCAGCTTTCTTCACAGTCCAACTCTCACATCCATACATGACCACGGGAAAAACCATTGCCTTGACTAGACGGACCTTGGTTGGCAAAGTAATGTCTCTGCTTTTTAATATACTATCAAGGTTGGTCATAACTTTCCTTCCAAGGAGCAAGCGTCTTTTAATTTCATGGCTGCAATCAGCATCTGCAGTGATTTTGGAGCCCAAAAAATAAAGTCTGACACTGTTTCCACTGTTTTTCCATCTATTTCCCATGAAGTGATGGGACCAGATGCCATGATCTTTGTTTTCTGAATGTTGAGCTTCAAGCCAACCTTTTCACTCTCCTCTTTCACTTTCATCAAGAGGCTTTTGAGTTCCTCTTCACTTTCTGCCATAAGGGTAGTGTCATCTGCATATCTGAGGTTATTGATATTTCTCCCAGCAAACTTGATTCCAGCTTGTGCTTCTTCCATCCCAGCGTTCCTCATGATGTACTCTGCATATAAGTTAAATAAGCAAGGTAACAATATACAGCCTTGACGTACACCTTTTCCTATTTGGAACCAGTCTGTTGTTCCATGTCCGGTTCTAACTGTTGCTTCCTGACCTGCATACAGGTTTCTCAAGAGGCAGTTCAGGTGGTCTGGGATTCCCATCTCTTTCAGAATGTTCCACAGTTTATTGTGATCCACACAGTTAAAGGCTTTGGCATAGTCAATGAAGCAGAAATAGATGTTTTTCTGAAACTCTCTTGCTTTCTCCATGATCCAGCGGATGTTGGCAATTTGATCTCTGGTGCCTCTGCCTTTTCTAAAACCTGCTTGAACATCTGGGAGTTCACGGTTTACATACTGCTGAAGCCTGGCTTGGAGAATTTTGAGCATGACTTTACTAGCGTGTGAGATGAGTGCAATTGTGTGGTAGTTGGAGCATTCTTTGGCATTGCCTTTCTTTGGGATTGGAATGAAGACTGACCTCTTCCAGTCCTGTGGCCACTGCTGAGTTTTCCAAATCTGCTGGCATATTGAGTGCAGCACTTTCACAGCATCATCTTTCAAGACTCGAAATAGCTCAACTGGAATTCCATCACCTCCACTAGCTTTGTTTGTAGTGATGCTTTCTAAGGCCCACTTGACTTCACATTCCAAGATGTCTGGCTCTAGGTCAGTGATCACATTATCGTGACTATCTTGGTCGTGAAGATCTTTTTTGTACAGTTCTTCTGTGTATTCCTGCCACCTCTTCTTAATATCTTCTGCTTCTGTTAGGTCCATACCATTTCTGTCCTTTATCGAGCCCATCTTTGCATGAAATTTTCCCTTGGAATCTCTAATTTTCTTGAAGAAGTCTCTTGTTTTTCCTATTCTGTTGTTTTCCTCTATTTCTTTGCATTGATCACTGAGGAAGGCTTTCTTATCTCTCCTTGCTATTCTTTGGAACTCTGCATTCAGATGCTTATATCTTTCCTTTTCTCCTTTGCTTTTCACCTCTCTTCTTTTCACAGCTATTTGTAAGGCCTCCTCAGACAGCCATTTCGCTCTTTTGCATTTCTTTTCCATGGGAAAGGTCTTGGTCCCTGTCTCCTGTACAATGTCACGAACCTCCGTCCAGAGTTCATCAGGCACTCTATCTATCAGATCTAGTCCCTTAAATCTATTTCTCACTTCCACTATATAACCATAAGGGATTTGATTGAGGTCATATCTGAATGGTCTAGTGGTTTTCCCTACTTTCTTCATTTTAAATCTGAACTTCAAAATAAGGAGTTCATGATCTGAGCCACAGTCAGCTCCTGGTCTTGTTTTCGCTAAATGTATACAGCTTCTCCATCTTTGGTTGCAAAGAATATAATCAATCTGATTTCGGTGTTGACCATCTGGTGATGTCCATGTGTAGAGTCTTCTCTTGTGTTGTTGGAAGAGGGTGTTTGTTATGACCAGTGCATTCTCTTGACAAAACTCTATTAGCATTTGCCCTGCTTCATTCCGTGCTCCAAGGCCAAATTTGCCAGTTACTCCAGGTTTTTCTTGACTTCCTACTTTTGCATTCCAGTCCCCTAGAATGAAAAGGACATCTTTTTTGGGTGTTAGTTCTAAAAGGTCTTGTAGGTCTTCATAGAACCGATTAACTTCAGCTTCTTCAGCATTACTGGTTGGGGCATAGGCCTGGATTACTGTAATATTGAATGTTTTGCCTTGGAATCAAACAGAATTCATCCTGTCATTTTTAAGATTGCATCCAAGTACTGAATTTCGGACTCTTTTGTTGACCATGATGGCTACTCCATTTCTTCTAAGGGATTCCTGCCCACAGTGTTAGATATAATGGTCATCCGAGTTAAATTCACCCATTCCAGTCCATTTTAATTCACTGATTCCTAGAATGTCTATGTTCACTCTTGCCATCTCCTGTTTGACCACTTCCAATTGGCCTTGATTCATGGACCTAACATTCCAGGTTCCTATGCAATATTGCTCTTTACAGCACCGGACCTTGTTTCTATCATTGGTCACATCCACAACTGGGTATTGGTTTTGCTTTTGCTCCATCCGTTTATTCCTTCTAGAGTTATTTCTCCACTGAGCTCCAGTAGCATACTGGGCACCTACCGACCTGGGGAATTCCTCATTCAGTATCCTATCATTTTGCCCTTTGTTGCTGTTCATGGGGTTCTCAAGGCAAGTATACTGAAGTGGTTTGCCATTCCCTTCTCCAGGGGACCACATTTGGCTGTGGTCCATGTGATCAGATCAGCTAGTTTCCTGTGATTATGATTTCAGTTTGTCTGCCCTCTGGTGCCCCCTAGCAATACCTACCATCTTATTTGGGTTTCTCTTATCTTGGTCGTGGGAAATCTCTTCACAGCCGCTCCAGCAAAGTGCAGCCGCTGTACCTTACCTTGGACGAGGGGTATCTCCTCAAGGCCGCTCCTCCTGACCTTGAACGCGGAGTAGCTCCTCTCGGCCCTCCTGCGCCCGCGCAGCCACCGCCTGTTGGACGTGGGGTAGCTCCTCTCGGCCGCCGGCCCTGGCCTCAGGCGTGGGGTAGCTCCTCACGGCCGCACCTCTTTGCGTGGCTTTCCCCATTTGAGAGGAGATTCCAGTTTATGGAATCAACTTTCAATGAGTCCCTTTTCCCATTTGACGCCCCGAGAGTAATCCCCTTTTTCCCCTGCCAAAACGAAAGGAGACCTGACTACCCAGGGAATACAGGAGCGATTTCCTTAGCTCCATGTCGCAACTCGAGAAGGACACCAAGCTTCCTGCCGCAACTCGAGGAAAACCAGAAGATTCTGCACTCAAGGTGAGATGAGGAAAATTTCCCCTAAATAGTCTCAAGAGAAATCCCACATTCCAGCTTAAAACTCGAACGGATAATTGACACCGTTTATGCGACTCAAGACATTCCCTGACATAGCTGTCCCCACTTGAGAGGAGAACACAATTTATGGACTTAACTTTAGATGATTCCCTATTCCCATTCCATGCCTCGAGAGTAAACCCGATGTTCCCCTACCAAAACGAAAGGTGACGTGACATCCAAGGGACTACACGAGCGAGTTCCTGAGGTCCTGTCGCAACTCGAGAAAGACCCCAAGCTTCCCGCTGCAACTCGACAAAAACCACAAGATTCGTCACTCAAGGTGAGATGAGGAAAATTTCCGCTGTACAGTCTCAAGAGAAATCCCACATTTCCGCGTGAAACTCGAACACATACTTCACACCCTTTATGCGACTCAAGACATTCCCTGACATAGCTCTCCACACTTGAGAGGAGAAAATAGTTTATGGACTCAACTTAAGATGAAGCCCTATTCTCATTCCACGACTCGAGAGTAATCCCAATGTTCCATTACCAAAATGAAAGGAGACCTGACTTACCAGGGACTACACGAGGGAGTTACGGAGGACCCTGTCGCAACTCGAGAAGGACCCCAAGCTTCCTGCCGCAACTCGAGTAAAGCAAAAAATTCTGCACTCAAGGTGAGATGAGGAAAATTTCCCCTGCAGAGTCTGAAGAGAAATCCCACATTCCTGCTTGAAACGCGAACGGGTACTCGACATCCTTTATGCAACTCAAGACATTCCCTGATATAGCTGTCCACACTTGAGAGGAGAACACAATTTATGGACTCAACTTTAGATGATGCCCTATTCCCACTCATCGCCTCAAGAGCAATCCCGATGTTGCCTGACCTAAATGAAAGGAGACCTGATATCCCTGGGACTACAGGCGGGAGTTCCTGACGTCCTTGTCGAAACTCAAGAAGGAACGCAAGCTTCCTGCCGCAACTCGAGGAAAACCACAAGATTCTGCACTCAAGGTGAGATGAGGAAAATTTCCCCTGCAGAGTCTCAAGAGAAATTTCACATTCCCGCTTGAAACTCGAACGTGAACCTCACACCCTTTATGAGACTCAAAACATTCCCTGAGATAGCTCTGAACACTTGAGAGGAGAACACAATTTATGGACTCAACTTTAGATGAAGCCCTATTCCCATCCACGCCTCTAGAGTAATCCCAATGTTCCCCTACCAAAACGAAAGGAGATCTGACTTCCCAGGGACTACACGAGCGAGTTCCTAAGGTCCCTGTTGCAACTCGAGAAAGACCCCAAAGTTCCCGCCGCAATTCTAGAAAAACCACAAGATTGTACACTCAAGGTGAGATGAGGAAAATTTCCCCTGCCGAGTCTCAAGAGAAATCCCACATTCACCCTTGAAACTCGGACGCGTACTTCACACTAATTATGAGATTCAAGACATTCCCTGACATAACTCTCACCACTTGAGAGGAGAACATACTTTATGGACTCAACATTCGATGAGGCCCTATTCCCATTCCACGCCTCGAGAGTAATCCCGACGTTCATCTACCAAAACGAAAGGAGACCTGACTTCCCAGGGATTACAAGAGAGAGGTCCTGACGTCCCTGTCGCAACTCGAGAAGGACCCCAATCTTCCCGCTGCAACTCGAGAAAAACCAGAAGATTCTGCGCTCACGGTGAAATTAGGAAAATTTCCCCTGCAGAGTCTCAAGAGAAACCCCACATTCCCCCATGAAACGTGAACGGGTACTTGAGACCCTTCATGCTACTCAAGATAAAACCTGCCATAGCTGTCCCCATTTGGAGGAGAACACAATTTCTGGACTAAACTGTAGATGAGGCCCTATTCCCATTCCACGCTTCAAGAGTATTCCCTATGTTCCCCTACCAAAACGACAGGAGAACTGACTTCCCAGGGACTACACGAGCTAGTTCCTGAGGTCCCTATCGCAACTCGAGAAGGACCCCACGCTTCCCGCCGCAACACGAGAAAAACCACAAGATTCTTCACTCAAGGTGAGATGAGGGAACTTAGCCCTGCAGAGTCCCAAGAGAAATCTCACATTCCCGCTTGATAGGCGAAAGGGTACTTGACACCCTTTAAGCGACACAGGACGTTCCCTAACATAGCTGTCTCCTCTTGAGAGGAGAACACAATTTATTGGGTCAAATTTAGATGAGAACCTATTCCCATTCCACGCCTTGAGAGTAATCCCAATGTTCCCCTGCCTAAAGGAAAGGAGACCTTAATTCCCAGGCACTACACGAAAGAGTTCCTAAGGTCCCTATCGCAACTCGAGAAGGACCCCACGCTTCCCGCTGCATCTCGACAAAAACCACAAGATTCTGCACTCAAGGTGAGATGAGGAAAATTTCCCCTGCAGAGTCTCAAGAGAAATCCCACATTCCTGCTTGAAACGCGAACGGGTACTCGACATCCTTTATGCAACTCAAGACATTCCCTGATATAGCTGTCCACACTTGAGAGGAGAACACAATTTATGGACTCAACTTTAGATGATGCCCTATTCCCACTCATCGCCTCGAGAGTAATCCCGATGTTGCCCGACCTAAACGAAAGGAGACCTGATATCCCTGGGACTACAGGCGGGAGTTCCAGACGTCCCTGTCGAAACTCAAGAAGGAAAGCAAGCTTCCTGCCGCAACTTGAGGAAAACCACAAGATTCTGCACTCAAGGTGAGATGAGGAAAATTTCCCCTGCAGAGTCTCAAGAGAAATCCCACATTCCCACTTGAAACTCGAACGTGTACCTCACACCCTTTATGAGACTCAAAACATTCCCTGAGATAGCTCTGAACACTTGTGAGGAGAACACAATTTATGGACTCAACTTAAGATGAAGCCCTATTCCCATCCACGCCTCGAGAGTAATCCCAATGTTCCTCTACCAAAACGAAAGGAGACCTGACTTCCCAGGGACTACATGAATGAGTTCCCGAGGTCCCTGTCGCAACTCGAGAAGGACCCCAAGCTTCCCGCTGCAACTCTAGAAAAACCACAAAATTGTGCACTCAAGGTGAAATGAGGAAAATTTCCCCTGCCGAGTCTCAAGAGAAATTCCACATTCACACTTGAAACTCGGACGGGTACTTCACACTCTTTATGCGATTCAAGACATTCCCTGACATAAGTCTCCCCACTTGAGAGGAGAACACAATTTATGGTCTCAACATAAGATGAAGGCCTATTCCCATTCCACGCCTCGAGAGTAATCCCGATGTTCCCCTACTAAAACGAAAGGAGACCTCACTTCCAGGGACTAAACAAGGGAGTTCCTGAGGTCCCTGTCGCAACTTGAGAAGGACCCCAAGCTTCCCGCTGCAACGCGAGAAAAACCACAAGATTCTGCACTCAAGGTGAGAACAGGCATATTTCCCCTGCAGTGTATCAAGCCAAATCCCACATTCCCGCTTGAAACTCGAACGGGTAATTGACACCCATTTTGCGACACAAGACTATCCCTGACATAGCTGTCCCCACTTGAGAGGAGAACAAAATTAATGGACTCAAAATTAGATGAGGCCAAATTCCCCTTCCTCGCCTCGAGCGTAATCCCGATGTTCCCCTACTAAAACGAAAGGAGACCTCACTTCCAGGGACTAAACAAGGGAGTTCCTGAGGTCCCTGTCGCAACTTGATAAGGACCCCAAGCTTCCCGCTGCAACGCGAGTAAAACCACAAGATTCTGCACTCAAGGTGAGAACAGGCATATTTCCCCTGCAGTGTATCAAGCCAAATCCCACATTCCCGCTTGAAACTCAAACGGGTACTTGACACCCATTTTGCGACACAAGACTATCCCTGACATAGCTGTCCCCACTTGAGAGGAGAACAAAATTAATGGACTCAAAATTAGATGAGGCCAAATTCCCCTTCCTCGCCTCGAGAGTAATCCCGATGTTCCCCTACCAAAACGAGAGGTGACCTGACTTCCCAGGGACTACACAAGCGAGTTCATGAGGTCCCAGTCGCAACTCTACAAGGACCCGAATCTTCCCACCGCATCTCGAGAAAAACCACAAGATTCTGCACTCAAGGTCAGATGAGGAAAATTTCCCCTGCAGAGTCCTAATAGAAATCTCACATTCCAGCTTGAAACGCGAAAGGGTACTTGACACCCTTTATGCGACTGAAGATATTCCCTGACAATGTTGTCCCCACTTCAGAGGAGATCACAATTTATGGACTCAACATTAGATGAGGCCCTATTCGCATTAAATGCCTCGAGAGTAATCCCGATGTTCCCCTTCTAAAATGAAAAGAGACCTAAATTGCCAGGGACTACATGAGCGAGTATCTGAGGTCCATGTTGCAACTCGAGAAGGACATGAAGCTTCCTGCCGCAACTCGAGAAAAAACACAATTTTCTGCACTCAAGGTGAAATGAGGAAATTTTCCACTGCAGATTCTCAAGAGAAATCACACGTTCCCACTTGAAACTCGAACGGGTACTTCACAACCTTTATCCAACTCAAGACATACCCTGACATAGCTGTCCCCACTTGATAGGAGAACACTATTAATGGAATCAAATTTAGAATAGGCCCTATTCCTTTTCCTCGACTCGAGAGTAATCAAGATGTTCCCTTACCAAATCGAAAGGAGACCTGATTCCAGGGACTACACGAGCGAGTTACTGAGGTCTCTGTCGCAACTCGAGAAGGACCCAAGCTTCCCGCCTCAACTCGAGAGAAAACACAAGATTCTGCACTCAAGGAGAGTTGAGGAAAATTTCGCCTGCAGAGTCTCAAAAAAATTCGCATATTCCCTCTTGAAACTCGAACGGGTACTTAACACCCTTTATGCAACTCAAGACATTCCCTGACATTGCTGTCGCCACTTGAGGGGAGAACACAATTTATGGACTCAAGTTTTGATGAGGCCCTATTCCCATTCCACGCCTCAAGAGTAATCCGATGTTCCCCTACCAAAACGGAAGGAGACCTGAATTCATAGGGATTACACGAGAGAGTCCCTGAGGTCCCTGTCGCAACTCGAGAAAGACCCCAAAGTTTCCGCCACAACTCTAGAAAAACCACAAGATTGGGCACTCAAGGTGAGATGAGGAAAATTTCCCCTGGCGAGGCTCAAGAGAAATCCCACATTCACCCTTGAAACTCGGACGTGTACTTCACACTATTTATGCGATTCAAGACATTCCCTGACATAATTCTCCTCACTTGAGAAGAGAACACAATTTATGGACTCAACTTAAGATAAAGCCCTATTTCCATTCCACGCCTCGAGAGTAATGCCAATTTACCCTCCCAAAAAGAAAGGAAACGTGACTTCCCAGGGACTACATGAGCGAGTTCCTTAGGTCCCTGTCGCAACTCGAGAAGGAACCCAACGTCCCGCCGAAACTCGACAAAAACCACAGGATTCTTCACTCAAGATGAGATTAGGAATATTTCCCCTGCATAGTCCCAGAGAAATTCCACAATCCCGCTTGAAACGCAAATGAGTACTTGACACCCTTTATGCGACTCAAGACATTCGCTGACATAGCAGTCCCCACTTGAGAGGAGAACACAATTTATGGAATCAACTTTAGATGAGGCCCTATACCCATTCCACGTCTCGAGAGTAATCCCGATATTCCCCAAACAAAAGGAAAGGAGATCTGACTTCCCAGGGACTACACGCACGAGTTCCTGAGGTCCCTGTCGCAACTCGAGAAGGACCCCAAACTTCCCGCCGCAACTTGACAAAAACCACAAGATTCTGCACTCAAGGTGACATGAGGAAAATTTCCCCTGCAGAGACTCAAGTGAAATTCCACATTTCTGATTGAAACGCGAACGGGTACTTGATACCCTTTATGCGACTCAAGACATTCCCTTACCTAGCTGTCTCCACTTGAGAAGAGAACACAATTTATGGACTCAACTTTAAATGAGAGCCTATTCCCACTCCACGCTTCGAGAGTAATCCCGATGTTCCCCTACCAAAATGAAAAGAGACCTGACATCCCAGGGACTACACAAGCGAGTTCCTGAGGTCCCTGTCGCCCCTCGAATAGGACCCCAAGCTTCCCGCCGCAACTCGAGAAAAACCACAAGATTCTGTACTCAAGGTGTGATGAGGAAAATTTCCCCTGCAGAGTCTCAAGAGAAATCCCTCATTTCCCCTTGAAACGTGAAGTGTACTTGAGACCCTTTATGCTACTCAAGACATAAACTGACATATCTGTCCCCACATGAGAGGAGAACACAATTTTTGGACTCAAATTTGGATGAGGCAATATGATCATTCCACACCTCAAGAGTATTCCCTATGTTTCCCCACCAACACAAGAGGAGATCTGACTTCCCAGGGACTACACGAGCGATGTCCTCTGGTCCCTGGTGCAACTCGAGAAGGACCCCAAACATCCTAGCGCAACTCGAGAAAAACCACAAGATTCTTCACTTAAGGTGAGATGAGGAAAATTTCCACTGCAGAGTCCTAAGAGAAATCCCACATTCCCGCTTTGAAACCCGAACGGGTGCTTGACACCCTTTATGCGACTCAAGACATTCCCTGACTTAGCTGTCTCCACTTGAGAGGAGAACACAATTTATACACTCACCTTTTGATGAGGCCCTATTCCCATTCCACCTCTCAAGAGTAATCCCGAAGTTCCCCTACCAAAACGAAAGTAAACCTGACTTCCCAGGGACTACATGAGTGAGTTCCTGAGGTCTCTGTCGCAACTCGAGGAGGACACCAAGCTTCCGGCCGCAACTCGACAAAAGCCACAAGATTCTTCACTCAAGGTGAGATGAGGAAAATTTCCCCTGAATAGTCTCAAGAGAAACCCAACATTTCTGGTTGAAAGTCGAACGGGTACTCGACACACTTTATGCGACACAAAACATTCCCTGACATGCCTGTCCACACTTGAGGGGAGAACACAATTTATGGACTCAACTTAAGCAGAGGCCCTCTTACCACTCCTCGCCTTGAGAGTAATAACGATGTTCCCCTACCAAACGAAAGGAGACCTGATTTCCCAGGGACTACACGACCGAGTTCGTGAGGTCCCTGTCGCCCCTTAGTTGGACCCCAAGCTTCCTGAAGCAGCTTCTGAAGAAACACAAGATTGTGCACGCAAGATGAGATGAGGAAAGTTTCCCCTGCAGAGTCTCAAGAGAAATCCCACATTCCCACTTGAAAAGCGAACGGGTAGTTGACACACTTTATGCGACTCAAGACATCCCCTGACATAGCTATCCCCATTTGAGAGGAGAAAACAATTTATGGACTAAACTTAAGATGAAGCCCTAATCGCATTCCACGCCTCGAGAGTAATCCCGATGTTCCCCTACAAAAACGAAAGGAGACCTGAATTCCCAGGGACTACACGAGCGAGTAACTGATGTCCCTGTTGCCACTTGAGACGGACCCCAATCTTCCCGCCGCAACTCGAGAAAAACCACAAGATTCTGCACTCAAGGTGAGATGAGGAAAATTTCCCCTGTAGAGTCTCAAGAGAAATCCCAAATTCCCGCTTGAAACGCGAACAGGTACTAGACACACTTTATGCGACTCAAGACATCCCCTGACATAGCTATCCCCATTTGAGAGGAGAAAAGAATTTATGGACTAAACTTAAGATGAGGCCCTATTTTCATTCCACGCCTAGAGAGTAATCTCGATGTTCCCCAACAAAAACGAAAGTGACCTGAATTCCCAGGGACTACACAAGCGAGTACCTGAATTCCCTGTTGCCACTTGAGAAGGACCCCAATCTTCCCGCCGCAACTCGAGGAACACCGCAAAAAAATCCACTCAATGCGAGATGAGGAAATGGTGCGCTGCAGAATCTCAAGAGAAATCCCACATTCCCGCATGAAAGGCAGAAGAATACTTGACACTCTTTATGCGACTGAGAAATTTCCCTCACACAGCTGTCCCCGTTGGAGAGGAGAACACATGGTACGGACTCAAACCTAGAAGAGGCTCAATTCCCACTTACCTGCTCGAGAGTAATCCCGAAGTTTCCCATCCAATACAAAGGGGACCTGACCTACCTGAAGCAACACCAGATAGTTTCTGAGGTCCCAGTTGCAACTCGAGAATAAACCCCAGCTTCCCGCCGCAACTTGAGAAACACCACAAAACTATCCCCTCAATGCGAGATAAGGAAATTGTGCGCTGCAGAATCTCAAGAGAAATCCCACATTCCCGCTTGAACGACATAGGGTACTTGACACCCGTTTTCAGACTAAGAAAGTTCCCTCACACAGCCGTCCCCATTGGAGAGGAGAACACACTTTATGGACTCAATTCGGAAAAGAGGCCCTGTTCCCATTTAACGGCTCAAAAGTAATCCCGAGTCCCTTTCCAACACAAAAGGGGACCTGACTTCCCTGAAGCAAACCGAACGAGTTCCTGCGGTCCGTGTCGCAACTGGAGAAGTACCCCAGCTTCCCCCCACAACTCGAGAAACACCACAAAATTATCCCCTCAATGCTAGATGAGGAAATTCTGTGCTGCAGAATCTCAACAGAAATCCCACATTCCCGCTTGAAAGGCAAAAGTGGACTTGACACCATTTATGCGACTCAGAAAGTTCCCTCACAGACCGTCCCCATTGGAGAGGAGAACACACTTTATGGACTCAACTCGAGAAGAGGCCCTATTCCCATTTAAGGGCTCTAGAGTAATCCCGATGTTACCCTTCCAACACAAAAAGGGGACCTGAATTCCTTGAAGCAACCTAAGTAAGTTCCTGTAGTCCCCATGGCAACTCGAGAAGTACCCCAAGCTTCCCGGTGAAACTCGAGAAACACAACAAAATTATCCCCTAAATGTGACATGAGGAAATTTTGCGCTGCAGAATCTGAAGAGAAATCCCACATTCCCGCTTGAAAGGCAAAAGTGTACTTGGCACCCTTTATGCGACTCAGAAAGTTCCCTCACAGAGCCATCCCCATTGGAGAGGAGAACACACTTTATGGACTCAACTCGAGAAGAGGCCCTTTTCCCATTTAACGGCGTGAGAGTAATACCGAAATTCCCCTTCCTTCACAAAAGGGGTACTGACTTCCCTGAAGCAACCCGAGAGAGTTCCTTAGGTCCCTGTCGCAACTTGAGAAGTACTCCCAGCTTCCTGTCGCAACTCGAAAAACAGCACAAAATTATCCCCTCAATGCGAGATGAGGAAATTTTGCCCTGCAGAATCTCAAGGGACATCCCAAATTCCCGCTTAAAAGGCAAAAGGTACTTGACAGCATTTATGCGACTCAAAACGTTCCCTCACAGAGCCGTCCCCATTGGAGAGGAGAACACAATTTATAGACTCAAGTTGAGAATAGGCCCTTTTCCCATTTAACGGCTGGAGAGTAATCATGAAGTTCCCTTTCCTTCACAAAAGGGGAGCTACTTCCCTGAAGCAACCCGAGCGAGTTCCTGAGGTCCCCGTAGCAACTCAAGATGTACCATTAGCTTCCTGACGCAAATCGAAAAACAGCACAAAATTATAACCTCAATGCGAGATGAGGAAATTTTGCGCTGCAGAATCTCAAGAGAAATCCCAAATTCCCGCTTGAAAGGCAAAAGGGTACTTGACACCCTTTATGAATATCAGAAAGTTCCCTAACAGCAGTCCCCATTGGAGAGGAGAACACACTTTATGGACTCAAAAGTAGAAGAGGCTCTATTCCCGTTTAAGGGCTCGAGAGTAATAAGGAAGTTCCTTTTCCAGCACAAAAGGGGACTTGACTTCCCTGAAGCAACCCGAGAACGTTCTTGAGGTCACTGTCGCAACTCGAGAAGTACCCCCACTCTCCCACCGCAACTCGAGAAACAGCACAAAATTATCCCATCAATGCGAGATGAGGAAATTTTGCACTGCAGAATCTCAAGGGAAATCCCTCATTCCCGCTTGAAAGGCAAAATAGTACTTGACACCCTTTACCTGAATCAGTTCCCTAACAGCCGTCTCCATTGGAGAGGAGAACACACTTTATGGACTCAACCCGAGAAGAGGCCCTATTCCCATTTAACGGCTGGAGAGAAATCCAGAAGTTCCCCTTCCAACAAAAAAGGGGACCTGACTTACCTCTAGAAACCCGAGCGAATTACTGAGGTCCCCGTTGCAACTCGAGAAGTACTCCCAGGTTCCCGCCGCAACTATAGAAACACCAAAAATTATCCCCTCAATGCGAGATGAGGAAAATATGCGCTGCAGAATCTCAAGAGAAATCCAACATTCCAGCTTGAAAGGCAAAAGAGTACTTGACACCCTTTATGGGAATCAAAAATTTCCCTCTTAGAGCCGTCCCCATTGAAGAGAACACATTTTATGCACTCTCCTCCATAAGAGACCCTATTGCCATTTAAGGGCTCGAGAGCAATCCTGAAGTTACCCTTCCAACACAAAAAGGGGACCTGAATTCCCTGAAGCAACCCGAGCATGTTCCTGTAGTCCCCGTTGCAACTCGAGAAGTACCCCCAGCTTCCCGCTGAAACTCGAGAAACACAGCAAAATTATCCCCTAAATGTGAGATTAGGAAATTTTGCGCTCTAGAATCTCAAGAGAAATCTCACATTCCCGCTTGAAAGGCAAAAGGGTACTTGACACCCTATATGCTACTCAAAGAGTTCCCTCACACAGCCGTCCCCATTGGAGAGGAGAAGACACTTTATGGACTAAACTTGAGAAGAACCCCTATTCCCATTTAACCGCTCGAGAGTAAACACGAAGTTCCACTTCCAACACGAAAGGGGGCCTGATTAGCCTGAAACAACCGGAGTGAGCTCCTGAGTTCCACGTCGCAACTCGAGAAGTACACACAACCTCCCGTCGAAACTGGAGAAACACCACAAAAATATCACCTCAATGCGAGATGAGGAAATTTTGCGAGACAGAATCTCAATGATAAATCCACATGCCCGCTTGAAAGGCAAAAGGTTAGTTTAAACCCATTATTCAACTCAGAAAATTCCCCCAAACAGCCATCCACATTTAGGAGGAGAACACACTTTAAGGACTCAACGCGAGAAGAGGCCAATTCCCATTTAATGGCTAGAGAGTAATGCCGAAATTCCTCTTCCAACACAAAAGGGGACCTGACTTCCCTGAAGCAACCCGAGCGAGTTCCTGAGGTCCCCGTCGCAACTCAAGAAGTACCCCCAGCTTCCCACCACAACGCGAGAAACCGCACAAAATTATCCCGTCAATGCGACATGAGGAAATTTTGTGATGCAGAATCTCAAGAGAAATCCCACATTCCGCTTGAAAGGCAAAAGGCAACTTGACATCCTTTATGTGACTTAGAAAGTTCCCTCACACAGCCGTCCCCTTTGGAGAGGAGAACACCCTTTGTGGACTCAACCCGAGAAGAGACCAATTCCCATTTAAAGGCTCGAGAATAATCCCGAAGTTATCCTTCCAACACAAAAGGGTAACTGACTTGCCTCAAGCAACCCGAGCGAGTTCCTGATGTTCCTGTCCCAACTGGAGAAGTACCCCCAGCTTCCCGCCGAAACTCGAGAAACTCCACAAAATATCCCCTCAATGCGAGATGAGTAAATTTTGAGTGGCAGAGTGTCAAGGTAAATCCCACATTCCCGCTTGAAAGGCAAAAGGGTACTTGAAACCCTTTATGCGACTCCGAGAGTTCCCTAACACATCATTCCCCATTGGAGAGCAGAACACACTTTATGGACTCAAATCGAGAAGAGGCCCTATTCCCATTTAATAGCTGGAGAGTAATCCATAAGTTCCCCTTCCAACAAAAAAAGGGACATGACTTCCCTGAAGCAACTCTAGTGAGCTCCTGAGTTCCCCGTAGCAACTCGAGAAGTACCCCCAGCTTTCCGCCGCAACTCGAGAAACCCCACAAAATTATCCCCTCAATGCGAGAAGAGGAAATTTTGCACTGCAGAATCTCAACAGAAATCCCACATTCCCGCATGAAAGGCAAAAGGGTACTTGACACCTTTTATGCGACTCAGAAAGTTCCCTCACACAGCCGTCCCCATTGGAGAGGAGCACACACTTTATGGACTCAACTTGAGAAGAGGCCCTATTCCCATTTAACTGCTCGAGAGTAAACACGAAGTTCTCCTTCCAACACGGAGTGGGACCTGACCATCCTGAAATAACCTGAGCGAGCTCTTGAGTTCCACGTCGCAACTCGAGAAGTACCCACAACTTCCCGTCGAAACTGGAGAAACACCACAAAAATATCACCTTAATGCGAGATGAGGAAATTTTGCGAGACAGAATCTCAATGATAATCCCACCTTCCCGCTTGAAAGGCAAACAGTTACTTTAAACCCATTATTCAACTCAGAAAATTCCCTCAAACAGCCATCCACATTTAGGAGGAGAACACACTTTAAGGACTCAACTCGAGAAGAGGCCAATTCCCATTTAATGGCTAGAGAGTAATGCCGAAATTCCTCTTCCAACACAAAAGGGGACCTGACTTCCCTGAAGCAACCCGAGCGAGTTCCTGAGGTCCCCTGCGAAACTCGAGAAGTTCCCCCAGTATCCAGCGAAAACTAGAGAAACACCACAAAATTATCCTTTCAATGCGAGATGAGGAAAGTTTGCGCTGCAGAATCTCAAGAGAAAAAACACATTCCTGCTTGAAAGGCAAAAGGGTAATTGGCACCCTTTATGCGACTCAGAAAGTTCCCTCACACAGAAGTCGCCATTGGAGAGGAGAATACACCTTATGGACTCAACTAGAGAAGAGGCCCTATTCCCTTTTAATGGCTCGAGAGTAATCCCGAAGTTCCCCTTCCAACACAAAGTGTCCTCACTTCCCTAAATCAATCAAGAGAGTTCGTGATGTCCCGTCGCAACTTGAGAAGTACCCCTAGCTTGCTGCCGAATCTAGAGAAACACCACCAAATTATCCCCTCAATGCGAGATGAGGAAATTTTGCGCTGCAGAATCTCAAGAGAAATCCCGCATTCCCGCTTGAAAGGCAAAAGTGTACTTGACACCCTTTATGCGACTGAGAAAATTCCCTCACACAGCCGTCCCCATTGGAGAGGAAAACACACTTTATGGACTCAACTCGAGAAGACACCCTATTCCCATTTAAGGGCTCGAGAGTAATCTGGAAGTTCCACTTCCAACAAAAAAGGGGACCTGACTTCCCTGAAGCAACCCGAGGCAGTTCCTGAGGTCCCCCTTGCAACTCGAGAAGTACCCCCAGCTTCCCGGCACAACTTGAGAAACACCACAAAATTATCCCCTCAATGTGAGATTAGGTAAATTTGCACTGCAGAATCTCAATAGAAAACCCACATTCCCGCTTGAAAGGCAAAAGGGTACTTGACACAATTATGTGACACAGAAATTTCCCTCACACAGCCGTCCCCATTGGAGAGGAAAACACACTTTTTGGACTCAACTCAAGAGTCCCTATTCTCATTGAACGGCTCTACAGTAATCCGGAAGTTCCCCTTCTGGCACAAAAGGGGAATTGACTTACCTAAGCAACACGAACGAATTCCTGAGGTCCCAATCTTAACTCGAGAAGTATTCCCAGCTTCCCGCCGCAACACGAAAAACACCACAAAATTATCCCCTCAATGCGAGATGAGGAAATTTTGCGCTGCAAAATCTCAAGTGAAATCCCACATTCCCGCTTGAAAGGAAAAAGGGTACATGAAAACCTTTAAGCGACTCCAAAATTTCCCTCACCCTAAAATCCCCATTTAAGAGGAGAACACACTTTATGGACTCAACTCGAGATGAAGCCCTATTCCAATTTAAAGGTTTGAGAGTAATCCCGAAGTTCCCCTTCCAAAACAAAAGGGGACCTGAATTAGCTGAAGCAACCCGAGCTAGTTCCTGAGGTCCCCGTCGCACCTCGAGAAGTACCCCCAATTCCCACTGCAACTTGAGAAACACCACAAAATTATCTGCTCAATGCGAAATGAGGAAATTTTGCGCTGTAGAATCTCAAGAGAAATCCCGCATTCTCGCTTCAAAGGCACTATGGTATTTGACACCCTTAATGCGACTTAAAAGTTCGCTCAAAAGTTCGTCCCCATTGGAGAGAGGAACACACCTTATGGACTCAAATCGAGAAGAGGCCCTATTCCCATTTAAGATCTTGACAGTAATCCAGAAGTTCCCGTTCCAACATAAAAGGGGAACTGACTTCCCTGTAGCAACCCAGGCGAGTTCCTGAGGTCCCCGTCGCAACTCGAGAAGTACCCCCAGCTTCCCGACGCAACTTGAGAAACACCACAAAATTATCCACTCAATGCGAGATGAGGAAATTTTCCACTGCAGAATCTCAAGAGAAATCCCAAATTCCCGCTATAAAGTCAAAAGGGTACTTTAAACCCTTTATGCGACTCAGAAATGTCCCTCACACAGCCGTCCCCACTGGAGAGGAGAACACACCTTTTGGACTCAACACGAGAAGAGGCCCTATTCCCATTTAATGGCTCTAGAGAATTCCCGAAGTTCCCCTTACATCACAAAAGGGGACGTGACTTCCTTGAAGCAACCTGAGAAATTTCCTGAGGTCCGCCTCGCAACTCGAAAACACCACAAAATTATCCCCTCAAAGCGAGATGAGGAAATTTTGTGCTGCAGAATTTCAAGAGAAATCCCACAACCGGCTTGAAAGGCAAAATGGTACTTGACACCCGTTATGCGACTCAGAAAGTTCCCTAACACCCGCCCCTTTGGAGAGAAGAATTCACTTTATGGACTCAACTCGAGAAGAGGCCCTATTCCCATTTAACGGCTTGAGAGTAATCCGGAAGTTCCCCTTCCAACACAGAATGGGACCTGAATTCCCTGAAGCAACCCGAGCGAGTTCCTGAGATCCCCGTCGCAACTCGAAAAGTACCCCAGCTTCCGGCCGCAACTCGAGAAACACCACAAAATTACCCCCTCAATGCGAGATGAGGAAATTTTGCGCTGCAGAAATTCAAGAGAAATCCCACATTCCCTGTGAAAGGCAAAAGGGTACTTGGCACCCTTCATGCGACTCAGAAAATTCCCTCACACAGCCGTCGCCATTGGAGAGGAGAACACAATTTTTGGACTCAACTCGAGAAGAGGTACTATTCCCATTTAATTGCTCGAGAGTAATCGGGAAGTTCCCCTTCCTTCATAATAAGGGAACTTCCTTCCCTGAAGCAACCTGGGCGAGTTTCTGAAGTCCCCGTTGCAACTGGAGAAATACCCGCAGCTTTCCGCCCCAACTCGAGAAACACCACAAAATTATCCCCTCAATGCGAGATGAGGAAATTTTGTGCAGCAGAATCTCAATAGAAATGCCACATTCACGCTTGAAAGGCAAAAGTGTATTTGACACCATTTATGCGACTCAGAATGTTCCTTCAAACAGCCGCCCCCATTGGAGAGGAGAACAAACTTTATGGACTCAACTCAAGAAGAAACCCTATTCCCATTCAAGGGCTCGAGAGTAATCCCGAAGTTCCCCTTCCAACACAAAAAAGGGTACTGAATTCCCTGAAGGATCCCGAGGAAGTCCCTGTATTCCCATTTGCAACTCATAAATTACCCCCAGCTTCCGCCGAGACTCGAGAAACACCACAAAATTATCCCCTCAATGCGAGATGAGGAAATTTGCGCTGCAGAATGTCAAGAGAAATCCCACATTCCCGCTTGAAAGGCAAAATTGTTCTTGACACGCTTTATGCGACTCATAAAGTTCCCTAACAGCCGTTCCCATTGGATAGGAGAAAACACTTTATGGACTCAACTCGAGTAGAGGCCCTATTGCCGTTTAACGCCTCGAGAGTAATCTGGAAGTTTCTCTTCCAACACAAAAGGGGAACTGACTTCCCTGAAACGACCCAAGCGAGTTCCTGAGGTCCTCATCGCAACTCGAGAAGTACCCACCGCTTCCCACCGCAACACAATATAAACCACAAAATTTCCCCTCAATGCGACATGAGGATATTTTGCGCTGCAGAATCTCAAGAAAAATCCCACATTCCCGCTTGAAAGGCAAAAGAGTACTTGGCACCCTTCATGTCACTCCGAAAGTTCCCTAATACAGCAGTCCCCAATGTAGAGGAGAACACACTATATGGACTCAACCCGAGAAGGGGCCCTATTCCCATTTAACGGTTCAAGAGTAATCCCGAAGTTCCCCTTCCACCCAAAAGGTGAACTGACTTCCTTGAAGAAATACGAGTGAGTTCCTCAGGTCCCCGTCCCAACGGAGAAATACCCCAGCTTCCTGCCGCAACTAGAGAAACACTACAAAATTCTTCCCTTATTGCGAGATGAGGAAATTTTGCGCTGCAGAATGTCAAGAGAAATCCCACATCCCGCTTGAAAGGCAAAAGGGTACTTAACACCCTTTATGCGACTCAGAATGTTCCCTCAAACCGCGGTCCCCATTGGAGAGGAGAACACACTTTATGGACTCAACTCGAGAATATGCTCTATTCCCTTTTAACGATTCGAGAGTAATCCCAAAGTTCCTCTTCCAACACAAAAGAGGACTTGACTTCCCTGAAGCAATCCGAGCAAATTCCTGAGGACCCCGACGCCACTCGAGAAGTACCCCCAGCTTCCGGCCGCAACTCGAGAAACAACAAAGATTTATCCCCTCAATGCGAGATGAGTAAACTTTGTGCTGCAGAATCTCAAGAGAAATCCCTCATTCCCGCTTGAAAGGCAAAAGGGTACTTGACACCCTTTATGCGACTCAGAAAGTTCCCTCAAACCGCGGTCCCCATTGGAGAGGAGAACACAATTTATTGTCTCAACTCGAGAATACACGCTATTCCCTTTTAACGGTTCGAGAGTAATCCAGAAGTTCCTCTTCCAACACAAAAGAGGATTGACTTCCCTGAAGCAAACCGAGCGAGTTCCTGAGGACCCCGACGCCACTCGAAAAGTACCCCCAGCTTCCGGCCGCAACTCGAGAAACAACACAGATTTATCCCTTCAGTGCGAAATGAGGAAATTTAGTGCTGCAGAATCTCAAGAGAAATCCCTCATTCCTGCTTGAAAGGCAGAAGGGTACTTGACACCCTTTATGCGACTCAGAAATTTCCCTCATACAGCTGTCCCCATTGGAGAGGAAAACACACTTTTTGTACTCAAATCTAGAAGAGGCCCTATTCATATTTAATGGCTCGAGAGTAATCCGGAATTTCCCCTTCCAACACAAAAGGGGAACTAACTTCCCTGAAGCAACCCGAGGGAGTTTCTGAGGTCCCCGTCGCAACTCGAGTTGTACCCCAAGTTTCCCGCTGCAACACGAGAAACACCACAAAATTATCCCCTTAATTGGAGATGAGGAAATTTTGCGCTGCAGAACCACAAGCGAAATCCCAAATTCCCTCTATAAAGTAAAAAGGGTACTTTACACCCTTTATGCGGCTCAGAAATTTCCTTCACACAGCCATCCACTTTTTGAGATGAGAAAACACGTTTTGGACTCAACACAAGAGGCCCTATTCCCATTTAATGGCCTGAGACAAATCCCGAAGTTCCGCTTCCATCACAAAAGGGCACCTGACTTCCTTGAAGAAACCCGAGAAAGTTCCAGAGGTCCGCCTCGCAACTCGAGAAACACCACAAAATTATCCCCTCAATGCGAGATGTGGAAATTTTGCACTGCAGAATCTCAAGAGAATTTCCACATTCCTGCTTGAAAGGCAAAAGTGTACTTGACACCATTTATGCGACTCAGAGAGTTCCCTCACACAGCTGTCCCCATTGGAGAGGAGAACACACTTTATGGACTCAACCAGGGAAGAGGCCGCATTCCCATTTAACCGCTCGAGAGAAATCCCAAAGTTCCCCTGTCAACACAAAAGGGGACCTGACTTCCCTGAAGCAAACCGAGCGAGTACCTGAGGTCCAGTCGCAACTCGAGAAGTACCCCCAGCTTCCAGCCACAACTCGAGAAACACCACAAAATTATCCCGTCAATGCGAGATGAGAAAATTTTGCTCTGCACATACAAGAGAAATCCCACATTCCCGCCTGAAAGGTAAAAGGGTTCTTGACACACTTTATTCAGTTCAGTTCAGTCACTCAGTCGTGTCCGAATCTCCGCGACCCCATGAATAATTGTACGCCTTTCCTCCCTGTCCTTCACCATCTCCTGGAGTTCACTCAAACTCATGTCCACAGAGTTGGTGATGCCATCCAGCCATCTCATTCTCTGTCGTCCCCTGCTCCTCCCACCCCCAACTTTTCCTAACATCAGAATCTTTTGCAGTGAGTTAACTCATTGCATGAGTTGGCCAAAGTATTGCAGTTTCAGCTTTAGCATCAGTCCTTCCAAAGAACACAGAGGATTGACCTCCCTTATAATGGACTGGTTGGATCTTCTTGCAGTAAAAGGGACTCTCAAGAGTCTTCTCCAACACCACATTTAAAAAGCATCAATTCTTCGGCGATCAGCTTTCTTCACAGTCCAATTCTCACATCCATACATGACCATGGGAAAAACCATAGCCTTGAATAGACGGACCTTGGTTGGCAAAGTAATGTCTCTGCTTTTTAATATACCATCAAGGTTGGTCATAACTTTCCTTCCAAGGAGTAAGCGCCTTTTAATTTTATGGCTGCAATCAGCATCTGCAATGATTTTGGAGCCCAAAAAAATCAAGTCTGACACTGTTTCCACTGTTTTTCCATCTATTTCCAGTGAAGTGATGGGACCAGATGACATGATCAATATTTTCTGAATGTTGAGCTTCAAGCCAACCTTTTAACTCTCCTCTTTCACTTTCATCAAGAGGCTTTTGAGTTCCTCTTCACTTTCTGCCCTAAGGGTGGTGTCATCTACATATCTGAGGTTATTGATAATTTTCCCAGTAATCTTGATTCCAGCTTGTTCTTCTTCCAGCCCAGCGTTTCTCATGATGTACTATGTATAGAAGTTAAATAAGCAAGGTGACAATATACAGCCTTGACGTACTCCTTTTCATATTTGGAACCAGTCGGTTGTTCCATGTACAGTTCTGACTGTTGCTTCCTGACCTGCATACAGATTTCTCAAGAGGCAGGTCAGGTGGTCTGGTATTCCCATCTCTTTTAGAATCTTCAACAGTTTATTGTGATCCACACAGTCAAAGGCTTTGGCATAGTCAATGAAGCAGAAATAGATGTTTATCTGGAACTCTCTTGCTTTCTCCATGATCCAGCGGATGTTGGCAATTTGATCTCTGGTACCTCTGCCTTTTCTGAAACCTACTTGAACTTCTGGGAGTTCACAGAACACATATTGCTGAAGTCTGGCTTGAAGAATTTTGACCATGACTGTACTAGCGTGTGAGATGAGTGTAATTGTGCGGTAGTTTGAGCGATATTTGGCATTTCCTTTCTTTGGGATTGGAATGAAGACTGAACTTTTCCAGTCCTGTGGCCACTGCTGAGTATTCAAAATTTGTTGGCATATTGAGTGCAGCACTTTCACAGCATCATCTTTCAAGATTTGAAAGAGCTCAAGGGGAATTCCATCACTTCCACTAACTTTGTTCTAGTGATGCTTTCTAAGGCCCACTTGACTTCACATTCCAAGATGTCTGGCTCTAGGTCAGTGATCACATTTTCGTGACTATCCTGGTCGTGAAGATCTTTTTTGTACAGTTCTTCTGTGTATTCTTGCCACCTCTTCTTAATATCTTCTGCTTCTGTTAGGTCCATGCCATTTCTGTCCTTTATCGATCCCATCTTTGCATGAAATCTTCCCTTGGAATCTCTAATGTTCTTGAAGAGATCTCTTTTTTTTTTCCTATTCTGTTGTTTTCTTCTATTTCTTGGCATTGATCACTGAGGAAGGCTTTCTTATCTCTCCTTGCTATTCTTTGGAACTCTGCATTCTAATGCTTATATCTTTCCCTTTCTCCTTTGCTTTTCGCTTCTCTTCTTTTCACAGCTATTTGTAAGGCCACCCAGACAGCTATTTTGCTTTTTTTGCATTTCTTTTCCATGGGAACGCTCTTGGTCCCTGTCTCCTCTACAGTGTCACGAACCTCCGTCCAGAGTTCATCAGGCACTCTATCTATCAGATCTAGTCCCTTATATCTATTTCTCACTTCCACTGTATAATTATAAGGGATTTGATTTAGGTCATATCTGAATGGTCTAGGGGTTTTCCCTACTTTCTTCAATTTAAGTCTGAATTTGGCAATAAGGAGTTCATGATCTGAGCCACAGTCAGCTCCTGGTCTTGTTTTTGCTAACTGTATACAGCTTCTCCTTTTTGGCTGCAGAGAATATAATCAATCTGATTTCAGTGTTGACCATCTGGTGATGTCCACGTGTAGAGTATTCTCTTGTGTTGTTGGAAGAAGGTGTTTGCTATGACCAGTGTGTTCTCTTGACATAACTCTATTAGCCTTGGTCCTGCTTCATTCCATGCTCCAAGGCCAAATTTGCCTGTTACTCCAGGTGTTTCTTGACTTCCTACTATTGTTTCCATTCCCCTATAATGAAAAGGACATCTTTTCTGTGTGTTACTTCTAATAGGTCTTTCAGGTCTTCATAGAACCGTTCAACTTCGCATTCTTCAGGGTCACTGATTGGGGCATAGGCCTGCATTACTGTAATGCTGAATGGTTTGCCTTGGAAACGAACAGAAATCATTTTGTCATTTTTAAGATTGCATCCAAGTACTGCATTTCGTACTCTTTTGTTGACCATGATGGCTACTCCATTTCTTCTAAGGGATTCCTGCCCACAATAGTAGATATAGTAGTCATCTGAGTTAAATTCACCCATTCCAGTCCATTTTAATTTACTGATTCCTAGAATGTCTATGTTCACTCTTGCCATCTCCTGTTTGACCACTTCCAATTGGCCTTGATTCATGGACCTAACATTCCAGGTTCCTATGCAATATTGCTCTTTACAGCACCGGACCTTGCTTCTATCACTGGTCACATCCACAACTGGGTACTGATTTTGCTATTGCTCCATCCCTTCATTCCTTCTAGAGTTATTTCTCCACTGATCTCCAGTAGCATACTGGGCACCTACCGACCTGGGGAATTCCTCATTCAGTATCCTGTCATTTTGCCCTTTGATACTGTTCATGGGGTTCTCAAGGCAAGTATACTGAAGTGGATTGCCATTCCCTTCTCCAGTGGACCACATTCGGGTGTGGTCCATGTGATCTGTTCGACTAGTTTCCTGTGATTATGATTTCAGTGTGTCTGCCCTCTGATGCCCCCTCGCAATACCTACCGTCTTATTTGGGTTTCTCTTACCTTGGGTGTGGGATATCTCTTCACAGCTGCTCCAAAAAAGTGTAGCTGCTGCACCTTACCTTGGATGAGGGGTATGTCCTCAAGGCCGCCCCTCCTGACCTTGAACGTGAGTAGCTCCTCTTGGCCCTCCCCCACACAGCCACATCCTATTGGACGTCGGGTAGCTCCTCTCAGCTGCCTGCCCTGGCCTCAGGCGTGGGGTGGCTCCTCACAGCCGTGCATCTTTGAATGGTCGGTGCACTGGGGCCGGCGACTCTCACGTCTGGGCGGGTAGGGTCAATGTGTCTCGGGACTCCGTGGAAAGGGCCGGGGTCTCTCGCATCTGCGCAGGCAGGGCCGGCGTCTCTCACATCTGCACGGCCGGGGCCGGGGTCTCTCCCCTCTCTCCCATACTTGACACCCTTTATGCGACTCAGAAAGTTCCCTCACACAGCCGTACCCTTTGGAGACGAGAACACACTTTATGCACTCAACTTGAGAAGAGGCCCTATTCCCATTTAATGGCTTTAGAGTATTCCATAAGTTCCCATTCCAGCACAAAAGGGGACCTGAATTTCCTGAAGCAACCCCAGCGAGTTCTTGAGGTACCCGTCGCAACTCGAGTTGTACCCCAAGATTCGCACCGCAACTCGAGAAACACCACAAAATTATACCCTTAATGCAAGAAGAGGAAATTTTGCGCTGCAGAATCTCAGCAGAAATCCCACATTCCCTCTTGAAATGTAGAAGGGTACTTGAAACACTTTATGCGACTCAGAATGTTCCCTCAACCTGCCATCCCCATTGGAGTGGAGAACACACTTTATGGATTCAAATCGAGAAGACGCCACTTCCCATTTAACGTCTGGAGAGTAATCACAAAGCTCCCCTTCCAACACAAGGATGACCTGACTTCCCTGAAGAAACCCGAGCGAGTTACTGAGGTCCCCGTTGCAATTCGAGAAGTAGCCCCAGCTTCCCGCCGCAACTCGAGAAACAGCACAAAATTATCCCTTCAATGCGAGATGAGGAAAATTTCCGCTGCAGAATCTCAAGAGATAACCCCCATTCACTCTTCAAAGGCAAAAGGGTACTTGACACCCTTTATGCGACTCAGAAAATTCCCTGAAACAGCCATCCCCATTGGAGATGAGAACACACTTTATGGAATCAATTCAAGAAGATGCCCTATTCCCATTTAACAGCTCAACAGTAATTCGGAAGTTCCCCTTCCAACACAAAAGGGGACCTGACTTCCTTGAAGAAACCTGAGCGAGTTCCTAAGGTTCCCGTCGCAACTCAAGAAGTACTCTCAGCTTACCGCTGTAACTCGAGACTCACCACAAAATTTTCTCGTCAATTCGAGATGAGGAATTTTGCAATGCAGAATCTCAAGAGAAATCCCACATTCACTCTCCAAGACAAAAGGGTACTTGACACTCTCTATGCGACTCAGAAAGTTCCCTCACACAGCCGTCCCCATTGGAGAGGAGAACACACTTTATGGACTCAAATCGAGAAGAGGCCCTACTTTTATTTAACGACTCGAGAGTAATCCCGGAGTTCCCATTCCAACACAAAAGGGGACCTGACTTCTCTGAAGCAACCCAAGCGAGTTCCTGAGGTCCCCGTCGCAACTCGAGAAGTACACCAAGCTTCCCGTCGCAACTCGAGAAAACACAAAATTATCCGCTCAATGTGAGATGAGGAAATTTGTGCTGCAGAATATAAAGAGAAATCCCACATTCCCATCTGAAAGGCAAAAGGGTACTTGACATATTTATGCAACTCAGAAAGATCCCTAACAGCCGTCCCCAATGGAGAGGAGAACAAACTTTAAGGACTCAACTCGAGAAGAATCCATATTCCTATTTAACGGCTTGAGAGTGTTCCAAAAGTTCCCCTTTCAGCACAAAAGGGTACCTGACTTCCCTGAAGCAACCCTACCGAGTTCCTGAGGTCCCCATCGCAACTCGAGAAATGCCCCCAACTTCCCACCGCAACTCGAGAAACACAAAATTATCCACTCAATGCGAGACGAGGAAATTTTTGGGCTGCAGAATCTCAAGATAAAATCAACATTTCCGCTTGAAAGTCAAAAGGGTACTTGACACATTTATGCGACTCAGAAAGTTCCCTAACAGCCATCCCCATTGGAGAGCAGAACACATTTTATGGACTCTACTCGAGAGGAGGCCCTTTTCCCATTTAAGGGCTTGAAAATAATCCGGAAGTTCCCCTTCAAACACAAAGGGGAACTGACATCCCTGAAGCATCCCGAGTGAGTTCCTCAGGTCCCGGTCGCAACTTGAGAATTACCCCCAGCTTCTCACCGCAACTCGAGAAACACCACAAAATTATCCCGTCAATGCAAGAAGCGGATATTTTGCGCTGCAGAATCTTAACAGAAATCCAACATTCCCTCTTGAAATGCAAAAGAGTACTTGAAACCCTTTATGCGACTCAGAATGTTCTCTCCACCTGCCGTCCCCATTGGAGAGGAGAACACAATTTATGTAC
Source organism: Moschus berezovskii (assembly GCF_049115385.1). Lineage (NCBI taxonomy): Eukaryota > Metazoa > Chordata > Mammalia > Artiodactyla > Moschidae > Moschus > Moschus berezovskii. The sequence continues at coordinate 46,758,799 of NC_142485.1, read as the reverse complement.
TCAAATAAAGAAGAAGCCAAATCCCATTTAACGTCTCGAGTTTAATCCCGAAGCTCCTCTTCCAACACAAAGAGGACCTGACTTCCCTGAAGCAACCCAAGCGAGTTACTGAGGTCCCCGTCGCAACTCGAGAAGTACCCCCAGCTTCCTGCTGCAACTCGAGAAACACCACAAAATTATCCCTTCAATGCGAGATGAGGAAAATTTCCGCTGCAGAATCTCAAGAGATAACCCACATTCACTCTTCAAAGGCAAAAGGGTACTTGACACCCTTTATGCGACTCAGAAAGTGCCCTCAAACAGCCATCCCCATTGGAGACGAGAGCACACTTTATGGAATCAATTCGAGAAGAGGCCCTATTCCCTTTTAACAGCTCAAGAGTAATTCGGAAGTTCCCCTTCCAACACAAAAGGGGACCTGACTTCCCTGAAGAAACCTGAGCGAGTTCCTGAGGTTCCCGTCGTAACTCAAGAAGTACTCTCAGCTTACCGCTGTAATTCGAGACTCACCACAGAATTATCTCGTCAATTCGAGATGAAGAATTTTGTAATGCTGAATCTCAAGAGTAATCCCACATTCCCTCTGGAAAGGCAAAAGTGTACTTCACACTCTCTATGCGACTCAGAAAGTCCCCTCAAACTGCCGTCCCCATTGGAGAGGAGAACACAATTTATGCAGTCAACTCGAGAAGAGGCCGATTCCCATTAAATGGCTCGAGAGTAATCCCGAAGATCCCCTTCCAACACAAAGGAATTCTGACTTCCCTGAAGCCACCCGAGCCAGTTCCTGAGGTCTCCATCGCGACTCGAGATATACCCCCAGCTTCCCATTGCAACTCGAGAAACACCACAAAATTATCACCTCAATGCGAGATGAGGACATTTTGTGCTGCAGAATCTCAAGAGAAATCCCACCTTCCCCCTTGAAAGGCAAAAGGGTACTTGACACTCTTTGTGTGACTTGGAAAGTTCCCTAATAGCCATCCCAATTGAAGAGGAGAAGACACTTTATGGACTCAACACGAGCAGAGGCCCTATTCCCATTTAATGGCTGATAGTAATCAGCAAGTTACCCTTCCAACAATAAGGAGAACTGACTTCCCTGAAGCAACCAAAGCGAGTTCCGGAGGTCTACATCGCAAATTGAGATGTACCCACAGCTTCCTGCCCTAACTCGAGAAACACCAAAAATTATCCCCTCCTTGCGAAATAAGGAAATATTGCGCTGCAGAATCTCAAGAGAAATCCCACATTCCCACTTGAAAGGCAAAAGTGTACTTGACACCATTTATGCGACTCAGAAAGTTCCCACAAACAACCGTCCCCATTGGAGAGGAGAACAAATTTTATGGATTCAACTGGAGAAGAGGCCCTATTGTCATTTAACAGCTCGAGAGTAATCCCGAATTTCCCCTTCCAACACAAAAAGGCGTCCTGAATTCCCTGAAGGAACCCGAGGAAGTTCCTGTATTCCAAGTTGCAACTCGTAAAGCATCCCCAGCTTCCGACGAAACTCCAGAAACCCCAAAAATTATCTGCTCAATGCGAGATGAGGAAATTTTGTGTTGCAGAATCTTAAGAGAAATCCCACATATCCGCTTGAAAGACAAAAGTCTTCTTGACACCCTTTATGCAACTCAGAAAGTTCCCTAATAGCCGTTCCCATTGGAGAGGAGAAAACACTTTATGGACTCAACTCGAGTGGAGACCCTATTACCATTTAACGGCTCGAGAGAAATCCGGAAGTTCCCCTTCCAACACAAAAGGGGACCTGACTTCCCTGAAGAAACCCAAGCGAGTCCTGAGGTCCCGATCACAACCTGGGAAATACCCCTGCTTCCCGGCACTACTCGAGAAACACCACATAATTATCCCCTCAATGCGAGATTAGGAAATTTTGTGCTGCAGAATCTCAAGAGAAATCCCACATTCCCGCTTGAAAGGCAAAAGGTTACTTGAAAACCTTTATGTGACACAGAAAGCTCCCTCACACAACTGTCCCCATTGGAGAGGAGAACACACTTTATGGACTCAACTCGAGAAGAGGCCTTATTCCCATTTAACGGCTCTGGAGAAATCCCGAAGTTCCCCTTCCAACAAAAAAAAGGGGTGGTCCTGAATTCCCTGAAGCAACCCGACGAAGTTCTTGTATTCCGTGTTGCAACTCGAGAAGTATGCCTAGCTTTCCCCTGAAACTCAAGAAAAAACACAAAAATATCCCCTCACTGCAAGATGAGGAAATTTTGCGACGCAGAATCTCAAGAGAAATCCCACTTTCCCGCTTGAAAGTAAAAGGGTACTTGACACACTCTATGCCACTCAGAAAGTTCCCTCATAGTCTTACCAATTGGAGAGGAGAAGACATTTTCTGGACTCAACAAACGAAGAGGCCCTATTCCCATTTAATTGCTGGAGAGTAATCAGTAAGTTCTCATTCTAATACAAAAGGGGACCTACTTCCCTGAAGCAAACAGAATGAGTTTGTGAGGTCTATGTCGCAAATTGAGATGAACTCCCAGCTTCCCGTCGCAACTCGAGAAACACCACAATTTATCCCGTCAATGCGAGATGAGGAAATATTTCGCTGCAGAATCTCAAGAGAAATCCCACAACCGCTTGAAAGGCAAAATGGTACTTGATACACTTTATGAGACTCAGAAAATTCCCTAACATCCGTACCCTTTGAAGAGAAGAACACACTTTATGGACTCAACTCCAGAAGAGGCCATATTCCAATTTAACGGCTTGAGAGTAATCCGGAAGTTCCCTTTCCAACAAAAAAGGAGATCTGACTTTCCTGAAGCAACCCGAGGGAGATCCTGAGGTCCCCGTCACAACTCAAGAAGTATCCCCAGCTTCCCGCTGCAACTAGAGAAACAAAACAAAATTATCCCCTCAATGCGAGATGAGGAAAATGTGTGCTGCAGAACCTCAAGATAAATCTCACATTCCCGCTTGAAAGGCAAAAGTTACTTGACTCCCTTTATGCGACTCAGAAAGTTCCCTCACACAGCCGTCCCTATTGAAGAGGAGAACACATTTTATTCACTCAACTCGAGAAGAGACCCTATTCCCTTTTAACGGTTCGAGAGTAATCCTGAAGTTCCCCTTCAAACACAAAGGGGAACTGACTTCCCTGAAACAACTCGAGCTGGTTCCTGAGGTCCCGTCGCAACTCGAGAAGTACCCATAGCTTCCCGCTGAATTTCGAGAAACATCAGAAAAATATCCCCTAAATGGGAGATGAAGATATTTTGCACTGCAGAATCTCAAGAGACAGCCCACATTCCCGCTTGAAAGGCAAAAGTGTACTTGACAGCTTTCATGCCACACAGAAGGTTCCCTCACACAGCCGTCCCCATTGGAGAGGAGAACACACTTTATGAACTCAACAGAAAAGAGGCACTATTTCCATTTAACGTCACGACAGTAATCCCGAAGTGCCCCATCCAACACAAAAGGGGATCCGACTTCTCTGAAACAACCCGAGCAAATTCCTCTGGTCCCAGTCGCAACTCGAGAAGTATCAACAGCGTCCCACCGCAACTCGAGAAACACCCCAAAATTATCCCATCAATGAAAGATGAGGATATTTTGCACTCCAGAATCTCAAGAGAAATCCCACATTCCCGCTTGAAAGGCAAAAGGGTACTTGATTCCCTTTATGCGACACAGAAAGTTCCCTAACAGACATCCACATTGGATAGGAGAACACACTTTATGGCCTCAATTCGAGAAGAGGCCCTATTCCCGTTTAAAGGCTCAAGAGTAATGCCGAAGTTCCCCTTACAGCACAAAAGGGGACCTGATTTCCCTGAAGCAACCCGAGCGAGTTCCTGACATCCCCGTCGCAACTTGAAAAGTACACCAAGCTTTCCAGCGCAACTCGAGACACACCACAAAGTTCAGTTCAGTTGAGTCACTCAGTCATGTCCGATTCCCTGCGAACCATTGAATCACAGCACGCCAGGCCTCCCTGTCCATCACCAGCTCCCAGAGTACACTCAAACTCATGACCACGGAGTCCGTGATGCCATCCAGCCATCTCATTCTCTGTCGTCCCCTTCTCCTCCCGCCCCCAACCTTTTCCAGCATCAGAGTCTTTTCCAGTAAGTCAACTCGTCGCATGAGGTGGCCAACGTATTGCAGTTTCAACATTAGCATCAGTCCTTCCAATGAACACCCAGGATTGATCTCATTTTTACGCTGCAGTATCTCAACAGAAAGCCCACATTCCCCCTTCAAAGGCAAAAGTGTACTTGACACCCTTTATGCTACTCAGAAAGTTCGCTAACATCTGTCCCTTTTCAGAGGAGAATACACTTTATGGACTCAACTCGAGAAGAGGCCCTATTCCCATTTAAAGGCTCGAGAGTAATCCGGAAGTTCCCCTTTCAGCACAAAAGCGGACCTGACTTCCCTGAAGCAACCCGAACGAGTTCCTGAGGGCCCCGTCACAACTCGAGAAGTACCCCCAACTTCTCTCCGCAACTCGAGAAACACCACAAAATTATCCCCTCAATAGGAGATGATGAAATTTTTCGCAGCAGAAACTCAAGAGAAATCCCACATTCTCGGTTGAAACACAAAAGGGTACTTGACACCATTTATGCGACTCAGGAAGTTCCCTAATATCCGTCCCCATTGTAGAGGAGAACACTCTTTATGGACTCAACTCGAGAAGAGGCCCTATTGCCATTTAATGGCGGGAGATTAATCCCGAAGTTCCCCTTCCAACACAAAAAGGGGTCCTGAATAGCCTGAAGCAACCCGAGGAAGTTCCTGTATTCCCCGTTGCAACTCAAAAAGGACCCCCAGCTTCTGCCAAAACTCGAGAAACACCACAAAATTTTCCCCTGAATGCCAGATGAGGAAATTTTGCGCTGCAGAATCTCAAGAGAAATCCCACATTCCCGCTTGAAAGGCAGAAGGTTACTTGACACAGTTTATGCAACTCAGAACGTTCCCTCACACAGCCCTCCCCATTGGAGAGGAGAAGACACTTTATGGACTCAACACGCACAGAGGCCCTATTCCCATTTAATGGCTGAAGAGTAATCATAAGTTAACATTCCAACAAGAAAGGGGACCTGACTTCCCTGAAGCAACACGAGCGAGTTCCTGAGGTCCCCGTCGCAACTTGAGATGTAGCCCCAGTTTCCCGACGCAACTCGAGAAACACCACAAAATTATCCCCTCAATGCCAGATGAGGAAATTTTGCCCTGGAGATTCTCAAAAGAAATCGCACAACCCGCTTGAAAGGCAAAATGGTACTTGACACCCTTTATGCGACTCAGAAACTTCCTTAACATCCAACTCATTGGAGAGAAGAACACAGTTTATGGACTCCCTCGAGAAGAAGACCTATTCCCATTTAACGGCTCGAGACTAATCCCGAGTACCTTTTCCAACACAAAAGGGACCTGACTTTCCTGAAGCAACTCGAGCGAGTTCCTGAGTTCACCGTCGTAACTCGAGAATTACCCCCAGCTTCCCGCGGAAACTCGAGAGACACCACAAAAATAGTCCCTCAATGCGAGATGAGGAAATTTTCGCTGCAGAATCTCAAGAGAAATCCCACATTCCCACTTGAAAAGCAAAAGGATACTTGACACCCTTTATGTGACTCAGAAAGTTCCCTCACATAGCCGTTATCATTGGAGAGGAGAAGACAATTTATGGACTCAACACGAGCAGAGGCCCTATTCCCATTTAATGGCTGGAGAGTAATTAGTAAGTTCCCATTCCAACACAAAAGGGGACCTGACTTCCCTGAAGCAACCCGAGTGAGTTCCTGAGGTCCCAGTCGTAACTGGATAATTATGCCCAGCTTCCCGCCGCAACTCGAGAAACAGCAAAAATTATCCCCTCAATGAGAGATAAGGAAATTTTGCGCTGCAGAATCTCGAAAGAAATCCCACATTCCCTGTGAAAGGCAAAAGGGTACTTGACAACCTAAATGCAACTCAGAAAAGTCCCTCACACAGCCGTCGCCATTGAGAGGGGAACACACTTTTTGAACTCAACTCGAGAAGAAGTCCTATTCCCATTTAATGGCTCAAGAGTAATTCGGAAATTCCCCGGCCAACACAAAAGGGAACCTGATTTCCCTGAAGCAACCAGGGCGAGTTCCTTAGGTCTCCGTCACAACTCGACAAGTACTCCCAGCCTCTGGCCCTAACTCGAGAAACCCACAAAAATATTCCCTCAAGGCGAGATGAGGAAATTTTGTGCTGCAGAATCTGAAGAGAAATCCCACCACGCACTTGAAAGGCAAAATAATACTTGACAACCTTTATGCGACTCAGAAAGTTCCCAAACATACAACCCATTGAAGAGAAGAACGCTCTTTATGGACTCAAATCGAGAAGAGGCCGTATTCCCATTTAAGACCTTGATAGTAATCCGGAAGTTGCCTTCCAACACAAAAGGAGACCTGAATTCCCTGAAGCAAACGGATCGAGATACTGAGGTCCCCGTCCCAAATGGAGAAGTACTCCCAGCTTCCGGCCGCAGCTCGAGAAAAACCACAAAATTATTCCGTCAATGCGAGATGAGGAAATTCTGCGCTGCAGAATCTCAAGAGAAATCTCACATTTCCCCTTTAAAGGCAAAAGGGTACTTGACACCCTTAATGCTACTCAGAAATTTCCCACATATAGCTGTTACCATTGGAGAGGAAAAGGCACTTTATGGACCACCAAGAACAGAGGTCCTATTCCCATTTAATGGTAATGGCTGGAGAGTAATCAGTAAGTTCCCTTTCCAACACAAAAGGGGGCCTGACTTCCCTGAAGCAACCCGAGCGAGTTCCTGAGATCTAAGTCGCAACTTGAGATGTACCCCCAGGTACCCGACGCAACTCGAGAAACACCACAGAATTAACCCTTCAATGCGAGATGAGGAAATTTTGCACTGCAGAATCTCAAGAGAAATCCCACATTCCCACTTGAAAGGCAAAAGTGTACTTGACACCATTTATGCGACTCAGAAAGTTCCCACAAACAGCCGTCCCCATTGGAGAGGAGAACAAACTTTATGGACTCAACTCGAGAAGAGGCCCTATTGCCATTTAATGGCGCGAGAGTAATCCTGAAGTTCGCCTTCCAACACAAAAAGGGGTTCTGAATTCCCTGAAGAACCCCGAGGAAGTTCCTGTATTCCCCGTTGCAACTCAAAAAGGACCCCCAGCTTCTGCCAAAACTCGAGAAACACCACAAAATTATCCCCTCAATGCCAGATGAGGAAATTTTGCGCTGCAGAATCTCAAAAGAAATCCCACATTCCCACTTGAATGAAAAAGGGTACTTGACACAGTTTATCCGACTCAGAAAGTTCCCTTACACAGCCGTCGCCATTGGAGAGGAGAAGACACTTTTTGGACTCAACTCGAGAAGAGGTCCTATTCCTATTTAATGGCTCAAGAGTAATCCAGAAGTTCCCCTTCCAACACAAAAGTGGACGTGACTTCCCTGAAGAAAGCCGAGCGAGTTCCTTACGTCCCCGTCGCAACTCGAGAAGTACCCCCAGCCTAGGGCCCCAAATCGAGAAACACGACAAAATTATTCCCTCAATGCGAGATGAGGAAAATGGGCGCTGCAGAATCTCAAGAGAAATCCCACATTCGCGCTAGAAAGGAAAAAGTTTACTTGACATGCTTCATGAGACTCAGAAAGTTCCCTCACACAGCCGTCCCCATTGAAGGGAGAACACCCTTTATGGACTCAACTGAGAAGAGGACCTATTCCCAATTAATGACTCGAGAGTAATCCTGAAGTACTCCTTCCAACACAAAATGGGACATGACTTCCATGAAGCAACCCGAGCGAGTTCCTAAAGTCACAGTCGAAAGTCGAGAAGTACCCCCAGGTTCCCGTGGAAACTCGATAAACACCACAAAAATATCCCCTCAAAGCGAGATGAAGAAATTTTGCTCGACAGAATCTCAAGAGAAATCCCACATTCCCGCTTGAAAAGCAAAAGGATACTTGACACCCTTTATGCGACTCAAAAAGTTCCCTCACATAGCTGTTACCATTGGAGAGGAGTAGACACTTTATGGACTCAACACGAGCAGAGTCCCTATTCCCATTTAATGACTGGAGAGAAATCAGGATGTTCCCATTCCAACAAAAAAGGGGACCTGACTTCCCTGAAGCAACCCGAGCGAGTTCCAGAGTTCTACGTCACAACTTGAGATGTACCACCAGCTTCCCGCCGCAACTAGAGAAACACCAAAAAATTATCCCCTCAATTGGAGATGAGGAAATTTTGCACTGCAGAATCTCAAGAGAAATCCCACATTCCCGATTGAAAGGCAAAAGGTTACTTGACAACCTTTATGCGACTCAGAAAGTTCACTCACACAACTGTCCCCATTGGAGAGGAGAACACACTTTATGGACTCAACTCGAGAAGAGGCCCTATTCCCATTTAACGGCTAGGGAAAAATCCCGAAGTTCCCCTTCCAACAAAAAAAGGGGTCCTGAATTCCCTGAAGCAACCCGACGAAGTTCCTGCATTCCGCAACTCGAGAAGTACCCCTAGCTTCCCGCCAAAACTCGAGAAAAAACAGACAAATATCCCCTCACTGCGAGATGAGGAAATTTTGCGATGCAGAATCTCAAGATAAATCCCACATTCCCGCTTGAAAGAAAAAGGGTACTTGACAAACGTTATGCGACTCAGGAATTTCCCTCATAGTCGTCCCAATTGGAGAGGAGAAGACATTTTATGGACTCAACACACTAAGAGGCCCTATTCCCATTTAATTGCTGGAAAGTAATCAGTAAGTTCCCATTCTAACACAAAAGGGGATATGACTTCCCTGAAGCAAACCGAGCGAGTTCCTGAGGTCTACGTCGCAAATTGAGATGAACCCCTAGCTTCCCACCACAACTCGAGAAACAACACAAAATTATCCCGTCATGCGAGATGAGGAAATTTTGCGCTGCAGAATCTCAAGAGAAATTCCACAACCGCTTGAAAGGCAAAATGGTACTTGACACCCTTTATGCGACTCAGAAAATTCCCTAATATCCGTACCCTTTGGAGAGAAGAACACACTTTATTGACTCAACTCGAGAAGAGGCCGTATTCCAATTTAACGGCTTGAGAGTAATCCAGAAGTTCCCTTTCCAACAAAAAAGGGGATCTGACTTCCCTGAAGCAACCCGAGCGAGTTCGTGAGGTCCCCGTCACAACTCAAGAAGTATCCCCAGCTTCCTGCCGCAACTAGAGAAACAACACAAAATTATCCCCTCAATGCGAGATGAGGAAAATGTTAGCTGCAGAATCTCAAGAGAAATCCCACATTTCCGCTTGAAAGGCAAAAGTTACTTGACACCCTTTATGCGACTCAGAAAGTTTCCTCACACAGCGTCCCCATTGAAGTGGAGAACACAATTTATTCACTCAACTCGAGAAGAGGCCCTATTCCCATTTAACGGCTCGAAAGTAATCCCGAAGTTCCCCTTCAAACACAAAGGGGAACTGACTTCCCTGAAACAACTCGAGCTGGTTCCTGAGGTCCCGTCACAATTCAAGAAGTACCCATAGCTTCCCGCCGAAATTTGAGAAACACCAGAAAAATATCCCCTAAATGCGAGATGAGGATATTTTGCACCTCAGAATCTCAAGAGACAGCCCACATTCCCGCTTGAAAGGCAAAAGTGTACTTGACAGCTTTCATGCCACTCAGAAGGTTCCCTCACACAGCCGTCCCCATTGGAGAGGAGAACACACTTTATGGACTCAATAGAAAAGAGGCACTTTTCCCATTTAATGTCAGGACAGTAATCCCGAGGTGCCCCTTCCGATACAAAAGGGGACCCGACTTCTCTGAAACAACCCGAGCAAATTCCTCTGGTCCCAGTCGCAACTCGAGAAGTATCAACAGCGTCCCACCGCAACTCGAGAAACAACTCAAAATTATCCCATCAATGAAAGATGAGGATATTTTGCACTCCAGAATCTCAAGAGAAATCCCACATTCCCGCTTGAAAGGCAAAAGGGTACTTGACACCCATTATGCGACACAGAAAGTTCCCTAACAGACATCCACATTGGATAGTAGAACACACTTTATGGCCTCAATTCGAGAAGAGGCCCTATTCCCGTTTAAAGTCTCAAGAGTAATGCCGAAGTTGCCCTTACAGCACAAAAGGGGACCTGATTTCCCTGAAGCAACCCGAGCGTGTTACTGACGTCCCGACACAACTTGAAAAGTACACCAAGCTTCTCGTCGCAACTCGAGACACACCACAAAGTTCAGTTCAGTTCAGTTTAGTCACTCAGCCGTGTCCGGTTCCCCGCGAACCATTGAATCACAGCACGCCAGGACCCCCTGTCCATCACCAGCTCCCAGAGTACACTCAAACTCATGACCACAGAGTCTGTGATGCCATCCAGCCATCTCATTCTCTGTCGTCCCCTTCTCCTCCCGCCCCCAACCTTTTCCAGCATCAGAGTCTTTTCCAGTGAGTCAACTCGTCACGTGAGGTGGCCAATGTATTGCAGTTTCAGCTTTAGCATCAGTCCTTCCATTGTACACCCATGGTTGATATCCTTTTTGTGCTGCAGTATCTCAACAGAAAGCCCACATTCCCCTTTCATAGGCAAAAGTGTACTTGACACACTTTATGCCACTCAGAAAATTCCCTAACATCCGTCCCTATTTTAGAGGAGAACACACTTTATGGACTCAACTGGAGAAGAAGCCCTATTCCGATTTAATGGCTCGAGAGTAATCCGGATGTTCCCCTTCCAACACAACAGGGGACCTGACTTCCCTGAAGCAACCCGAGCGAGTTCCAGAGGGCCCCGTCAAAACTCGAGAAATTCCCTCAGCTTCCCTCCGCAACTCGAGAAACACCACAAAATCATCCCCTCAATGCGAGAGGAGGAAATTTTTCGCTGTAGTATTCAAGAGAAATCCCACATTCCCGCTTGAAAGGCAAAAGTGTTCTTGAGACCCTTTATGCGATTCAGAAAGTTCCCTAACAGCCATTCCCATTGGAGTAGAGAAAACACTTTATGGACTCAACTCGAGTAGAGGCACTGTTACCATTTAACGGCTCGAGAGAAATCCGGAAGATCCCCTTCCAACACAAAATGGGAACTGACTTCCCTGAAGCAACCCGAGCGAGTTCCTGAGGTCCCCATCACAACTCCAGAAATACCCCTGCCTCCCATCGCAATTCGAGTAACATCACAAAATTATCCCCTCAATGAGAGATGAGGAAATTTTGCGCTGCAGAATCTCAAGAGAAATCCCACATTCCCGCTTGAATAGCAAAAGGGTACTTGACACACTTTATGTGACTCAGAAAGTTCCCTAACATCCGTCCCCTTTGGAGAGGAGAACACACTTTATGGACTCAACTCGAGAAGAGGACCTATTCCCATTTAATGGCTCGAGAGTAATACCGAAGTTCCCCTTCCTTCAGAAAAGGGGAACTGACTTCCCTGAGGCAACCCAAGCAAGTCCCTGAGGTCCCCGTCGCAACTCGAGAAGTACACCCAGCTTCTCGCCGAATCTGGAGAGACACAACAAAATTATCCCCTCAATGCGAGATGAGGAAATTTTGCCTTGCAGTATCTCAATAGAAATCCCACATTCCCGCTTTAAAGGCAAAAGGGGATTTGACACCCTTTATGAGACTCAGAACTTACCCCCAAACAGCCGTCCCCATTGGAGAGGAAAACACACTTTTTGGACTCAACTCGAGAAGAGGCCCTAATACCATTTAAAGGCTCGAGAGTAATCCAGAAGTTCCCTTCCAACAAAAAGAGGACCTGACTTTCCTGAAGCAACCCTAGCAAGTTCCTGAGTTTCCCAACGCGACTCGAGAAGTACCCCAAGCTTCCCGCTGTAACTCGAGAAACACCACAAAATTATCCCCTAATTTCGAGATGAGGAAATTTTGCGCTGCAGAATCTCAAGAGAAAACCAACATTCAGGATTTAAAGGCAAAAGGAAACTTGACACACTTTATGCGACTCAGAAAGTTCCCTCAAACAACTGTTCCCTTGGATAGTAGAACACATATTATGGAATGAACTCGAGAAGAGGCCCTATTCCCATTTAACAGCTCTAGAGTAATCCGGAAATTCCCCTTCAAACACAAAAGGGACCTGACTTCCCTGAAGCAAGCCGAGCGAGTTTCTGAGGTCCCCGTTGCAACTCGAGTAGTACCCCCAGCTTCCCGCCGAAACTTGAGAAACACCACAAAATTATCCCCTCAATGCGAGATAAAGAAATTTTATGCTAAATAACCTCAACAGATATTCCACATTCCCACTTGAAAAGCAAAAGAGTACTTGACAACCTTTATGCGACTCAGAAATTTCCCCAAAGCAGACATCCCCTTTGAAGAGGAAAAGACACTTTTTGGACTCACCTCGAGATGAGGCCCTATTCCCATTTAAAGGCTCGAAAGTAATCTGGAAGTTCCCCTTCCAACACAAAAGGTGATCTGACTTGCTTGAACCAACCCGAGCGAGTTCCTCAGGTCACTGTCGCAACTGGAGAAGTACTCCCAGGTTCCCAACACAACTCGAGAAACACCACAAAATCATCCCCTCAATGCGATATGAAGAAATTTTGCCCCTCAGATTCTCAAGCGAAATCCCCCATTCCCGCTTGAAAGGCAAAAGGGTACTAGACACCCTATATGCGACTCAGAAAGTTCCCAAACATCCGTCCCCATTGTAGAGGAGAACACACTTTATGGACTTAATTCGAGAAGAGGCCCTATTCCCATTTAATGACTCGAGAGTAATCCGGAAGTTCCCCTTCCAACACAAAATGGGACCTTACTTCCCTGAAGCCACCCGAGCGAGTTCCTGAGATCCCCATGGCAACTCGAGTGGTACCACCAACTTCCCTTCGAAACTCGGGAAAAACCACAAAATTATTCCGTCAAAGATAGATAAGGAAATTTTGTGCTGCAGAATCTCAAGGGAAATTGCACATTTCCGCTTGAAAGGCAAAAAGGTACTTCACACCCTTTATGCGACTCAGAATGTTCCCTCAGAGAGCCGTCACCTTTGGAGATGAATACACACTTTTTGGTCTCAACTGGAGATGAGGGCGTTATATCATTTAACGGCTCGAGAGTAATCCGGGAGTTCCCTTTCCAACACAAAAGGGGACCTGACATCCCTAAATTAACCCGAGGGAGTTAATGAGGTCACCTTCACAACTCAAGAAGTACACCCAGCTTCCCGCCACAACTCGAGAAACAGCACAAAATTAACCCCTCAATGCAAGATGATGATATTTTGCACTGCAGAATCTCAAGAGAAATCCCACATTCCCGCTTGAATGGCAAAAGGTTACTTGACACCTTTTATGCGACTCAGAAAGTTCCCTAACATCCGTCTCCATTGGAGAGGAGAACACACTTTTTGGACTCAACTCAAGAAGAGGACCTATTCCCATTTAACGGCTCGTGAGTAATCCCGAAGTTCCCCTTTCTTCACAAAAGAGGAACTGACTTCCCTGAGGCCAACCGAGCACGTTCCTGAGGTCCCCGCGGCAACTAGACAAGTACACCCAGTTTTTCGCCGAATCTGGAGAGACACAACAAAATTATCCCCTCAATGCGAGATGAGGAAATTTTGCACAGCAGAATCTCAAGAGAAATCCGACATTCCCGTTTGAAAGGCAAAAGTGAACTTGACAACCTTTATGGGACTCAGAAAGTTCCATAACACAGCCGTCCGCATTGGAGAGGAAAACACAATTATGGACTCAACTCGAGAAGAGGCAATATTCCCATTTAACGGCTCGAGAGTAAACCTGAAATTCCCCTTCAAACAGCAAAGGGGACGTGACTTCCCTGAAGCAACCCGAGCAAATTTTCTGATGTCCCCATCGCAACTAGAGAAATATAGCTAGCTTCGCGCCGCAACTCGAGAAACACCACCAAATTATCCCCTCAATGCAAGATGAGGAAATTTACGCTGCAGAATCTCAAGAGAAATACCACACTCCCTCTTGAAAGGCAAAAGGGTACTTGACATCCTTTATGCGACTCAGAAAGTTCCCTCAAACAGCCTTTCCCATTGGACAGGAAAACATACTTCATAGATTCAATTAGAGCTGAGACTATATTCGCATTTGACGGCTTGAGAGTAAACCGGAAGTACCCCTTCCAACACCAAAGGAGAACTGACTTCCCTGAAGCAACCAGAGCGATTTCCTGAGGTCCTCGTCACAACTCGAGAAATACCCCCAGCTTCCCGCCGCAAATCGAGAAACACCACAAAATTATCCCCTCAATGCCTAATGAGGAAATTTTGCGCTGCAGGATTTCAAGAGAAATACCACATTCCCTCTTGAAAGGCAAAAGGGTACTTGACCCCATTTATGCGACTCAGAAGGTTCCCTCACACAGCCGTCCCCATTGGACAGGAGAACACACTTTATGGACTCAATTCGAGATGAGCCCCTATTACCATTTAACGGCTCGAGAGTAAACCGGAAGTTCCCCTTCCAACACAAAAGGGGACCTGAATCTCCTGAAGCAACCCGAGTGAGGTCTGAGGTCCCCGTCACAACTAGAGAAGTACTCCCTGCTTCCCGCCGTAACTCGAGAAACACCACAAAATCATCCCCTCAATGCCTAATGAGGAAATTTTGCGCTGCAGAATTTCAAGAGAAATACCACATTCCCTCTTGAAAGGCAAAAGGGTACTTGACCCCATTTATGCGACTCAGAAGGTTCCCTCACACAGCCGTCCCCATTGGACAGGAGAACACACTTTATGGACTCAATTCGAGATGAGCCCCTATTACCATTTAACGGCTCGAGAGTAAACCGGAAGTTCCCCTTCCAACACAAAAGGGGACCTGAATCTCCTGAAGCAACCCGAGTGAGGTCTGAGGTCCCCGCCACAACTAGAGAAGTACTCCCTGCTTCCCGCCGTAACTCAAGAAACACCACAAAATTATCCCCTCAATGCGAGATGAGGAAATTTTTTGCTGCAGAATTTCAAGACAAATACCACATTCCCTCTTCAAAGGTAAAAGGGTACTTGACACCCTTTATGTGACTCAGAAAGTTCCCTCACACAGCCGTGCCCATTGGACAGGAGAACCCACTTTATGGACTCAATTTGAGATGAGCCCGTATTCCCAATTAACGTCTCGAGAGTAAACCGGAAGTTCCCCTTCCAACAAAAAAGGGGACTTTCCTTCCCTGAAGAAACCCGAGAGAGTTCCTGAGGTCCCCGTTGCAACTAGAGAAGTACCCCAGTTTCCCGCCACAACTTGAGAAACACCACAAAATTATCAACTCAATGCGAGATGAGGAAATTTTGCGCTGCAGAATCTTAAGACAAATACCACATTCCCACTTGAAGGGTAAAGGGTACTTAACACCCTTTATGCGACTCAGTAATTTCACTAACATCAGTCCCCTTTGGAGAGGAGATCACACTTTATGGACTCAATAGGAGATTAGGCCCTATTCCCACTTATGGGCTCGAGATTAAACTGGAAGTTCCCCTTCCAACACAAAAGGGGACTCTCCTTCCCTGAAGAAACCGGAGTTTCCTGAGGTCCCCGTCACAACTCGAGATGTACCCCCAGTATCCCACCGCAACTCGAGAAAAAACACAAAATTATCCCCTCAATGCGAGATGAGGAATTTTTGAACTGCAGAATCTCAAGAGAAATACCACATTCTCTCTTGAAAGGCAAAAGAATACTTCACACCCTTTAAGTGACTCATAAAGTTCCCTCACACAGCCATCCCCATTGGAAAGGAGAACACACTTTATGGACTTAATTCCAGATGGGGCCCTATTACCAATTAACGGCTAGATAGTGAACCTGAAGTTCCTCTGCCATCACAAAAGGGGACCTAAGTTCCCTAAAGCAACCCGAGCGAGTTCCTGAGGTCCCCGTTGCAACACGAGATGTGAACCCTTCTTTCCGCTGCAACTCTAGAAACACCACAAAATTATGCCCTCAATGCGAGATGAGGAAATTTTGCGCTGCATAATATCTAGAGAAATACCACATTTCCTCTTGAAAGGCAAAAGGGTACTTGAAACCCTTTATGCGACTCAGAAATTTCACTAAAATCAGTCCACTTTGGACAGGAGAACACAGTGTATGTACTCAATTCTAGATGAGCCCCTATTTCCATTTAACGGCTCGAGAGTAAACCGGAAGTTCGCCTTCCAACACAAAAGCGGACATGACTTTCCTGTAGCAACACGAGCGAGTTCCTGAGGTTTCGGTCGCAACTCGAGCAGTAAACTCAGCTTCCAGCCGCAACTCGAGAAACACCACAAAATTATTCCCTCAATGAGAGATAAGGAAATTTTGCGCTGCAGAATCTCAAGAGAAATACCACATTCCCTCTTGAAAGGCAAAAGGGTACTTGAATCCCTTTATGTGACTCAGAAATTTCCCTCAAACACGTCCCCTTTGGAGAGCAG